>NW_024423675.1:34613440-35033765 GCF_017311325.1 Ursus maritimus
TTTCTTTCTTTCTTTCTTTCTTTCTTTCTTTCTTTCTTTCTTTCTTTCTTCTTTTTTCCTTCCTTCCTTCCTTCCTTCCTTCCTTCCTTCCTTCCTTCCTTTTTTTGTAGTTTAACTCTGATGTGCCTATTGTCTTGCTATAGGTTCCCTGGTCTTCTTGGGTTGATGTCTTTTACCAGTTTTAGAAAATGCTCATTCATTTTTCCTTTAAATATTGCTATTGCCCATTTGCTTTCTCCATTCCCTCTTATTCTAATATGTCTCAAATGTTCCTTATAACATCTTAGGAGATTTTGATTCATTTTTCCCTTTGTGCTTCAGTTTAGAAATTTCCTATTGGGGCGCCTATTGGGGCGCCTGGGTGGCACAGCGGTTAAGCGTCTGCCTTTGGCTCAGGGCGTGATCCTGGCGTTCTGGGATTGAGCCCCACATCAGGCTCCTCTGCTATGACCTGCTTCTTCCTCTCCCACTCCCCTGCTTGTGTTCCCTCTCTCGCTGGCTGTCTCTATCTCTGTCAAATAAATAAATAAAATCTTTAAAAAAAAAAAAAAGAAATTTCCTATTGACCTATTTTACTCTTTGTTCAGTCTGTTTTTATAACCTTCCAATGAGTTTGTAGTTTCAGGTATTATATTTTTCAGTTCTGTGGTATTCATTTGATTTCTTATACATGACAACATTCAGCTATAATTTTTTATTTTTGTACATACTAAACATCCTTTCCTATATTTTTAAAGCATAGTAGTGTCTAGTTTGGTTTCCAATAAGCAGAGTCTGATACAGATACTTATCCACTTGATTTATTGAGAAAGGTTAGTTGTAAGGAATTGAGAAAAGCAGCACTGGAAAATGAGAGAAAGCTAGGCAAAGCTATGGGTTGTGCTGACAGCTACCTTCTTCCTGATCTCAGAAGGGATATGGCACATCTCATGAAAACAGGGAGGTTATCTCATTTTGCAACAGTGGACCCAGCCTTTTGTATCCATGTTTCAGCCAGTCATGGCTTTTGGCCTCCCCTCAGCAGAGAATATATCCTCTTAGCATTCTGGACAAGGAGCTCTTATCAGCTAAAGCAATTCTCAAAAGAGGGAAGGTGTGAGATATTAGCAGCTAACACAGCTGAAGGATGGGTGCTTTGTCCTAGAAAAGGATGTATTAGATTTTTTCCTGTGTCACATATATCTCTCGTGTTCACTTACTATGTGTTTCATCCTTTTATTTCTTTGTGATTGAGTCTATATATTTTGAATTGAGTTATCTTCTCTTCAGCTGTGTAAAATTTGTGGTTAACCTTGTCCATTTATCCTTAATTTCAGTGAAAGTATTTTTTAATTCTACTATTTCCTGATACTCTTTTTAGATTTTAATTCTCTGGAGAGATACTCCATCTATTTATATATTTTTCCATCACAGTTATTTTTAAAACAATGGTGGATAACACCAATTTTGAATCACATTTATTTCTATTTCTATCCTGTCTCCTTTTTCCCACCCCTCAATCTTAGTCTTGTTTCCTGTATGCTGGTTTGTTTTTGATTGAGGACCATACATTATTATATCAGATTGTGTAGCTTATGAGTGATGCTATTTTCATCTAAAGATGATTTGTCAACTTTTAGCAGTCAATTAGTTTAAGGTCAGATTATCTCAAAGTAAGTTTTATTTTTGTGAGACCTGCTCTATTTTTTATTTACCTTAATTCCAAGGTATATTTTTTTCAGTAGTCCCAACCGAGAGCCTGTCATATTTACCAGAGCTTCTCCTCTTTGGTATGAACTACACTTTATTTTTTCCCCCAAAACTGTGTGAATGTCAAAAGATCTACTTAGCTTTTTGGTAAAAGCAAGCCACTTTTTTGCTGTTGTTGTTCAGCTTGTTCTGCTCAAGAATCAGTTACGGAATGAGGAAAAAAGCAATATACAAAGTCAGTTTTCCTTCTATGCACTTGCCTTCCCCTGTAATTTTGGCCCCTTAAAATTAACTTTACAAGTGCTGCTATTTATTGGGGTGCAGGTGCCCCTTTGGAGCACTACATTTGTACCTTTGGGGTAAATACCTAGTAGTGAAATTGCAGGGTTGTAAGGTAGCTCCATTTTTAACTTCTTGAGGAAACTCTGTTTTCCAGAGTGGCTGCACCAGCTTGCATTCCCACCAACATTTATAGCAGTAATGTGCACAATATCCAAACTGTGGAAAGAGCCCAGATGTCCATCGGCAGATGAATGGATAAAGAAGATGTGGTATACACACACACACACACACACACACACACACACACTGGAATATTACTCAGCCATCAAAAGGATGAAATCTTACCATTTACACTGAGCTGGATGGAACTGGAGGGTATTATGCTGAGCAAAATAAGTCAATCAGAGAAAGATAATTATCATATGATTTCACTCATATGTGGAATATAAGAAACAGTGCAGAGGATCATAGGGGAAGGGAGGGAAAACTGGGAAGAAATCAGAGAGGGAGACAAACCATGAGAGACTCTAAACTACAGGAAACAAACTGAGGGTTGCTGGAGGGACCAAATCATCAATTGGGTGATGGGCATTAAGGAGGGCATGTGATGTGATGAACACTGGGTGTTATATACAACTGATGAATAATTGAACTCTACATCTAAAACTAATGAAGTACTATATGTTGGCTAATTGAATTAAAAAAAAAGTGCTAAAGTCTACTTTTTGGTCCTCTTAGCTCTGTGGCACTGCTCAACTCTGCTTAGGTACCGCTCTCTGTTCAGCTCTCCCCTTGACTTATCAGCCTCTTGCTTTGCTCCAGGTATTATAGGCATTTCTGCCTTCCAGTGAAAGGGACTCAAAATGTTCGGTTCATCTCATTGAGCTTTGCTTCTCTCTGAAATCTTGGGCCTTCAAAGGGTGTTTTGTACACTTTATATCCATTTTTTCCAGTAATTTGTAGTGAATGTTTGGTTTGCTGCACACTACAGGAAGAAGAAAAAGAAGCTGAGGTTCTTTTAACAGTGATTTTATTTCATTTGTACTTACTGATATGATAGATAGGCTTAGATTTATTTCCATTATTTTATGTAATATTGTGCTTCCCAAGTTTTTTGCCTCTTTTGAAAAATTTTCATTATGTGGTCTATATTTTTCTTTTTCTTCTTCTTTTAACTGAAGAATAATTGACACAAAACATTACATTAGTTTCATGTGTACAACAGTGATTTAACAAGTCTTACTTGCTCATCACAAGTGTAGCTACCATCTGTCACCATAGAATGCTATAATAGTACCATTGACTATATTCCCTATGCTGTACATTTTATCCTTATGACTTATTCATTACATAACTGGAAGCCTATGTCTCCTACTTCCCTATTTAGCCCATCCGCCCACTCCCTTCCCCTCTGGTAACCATCAGTTTGTTCTCTGTATTTATGGGTCAGTTTCTGTTTTTTGTTTATTTGTACATTCATTTGTTTTGTTTTTTTAGATTCCACATATATGTGAAATAATATGATATTTGTCTTTCTCTGACTTATTTCATTTAGCATAATGCCCTGTAGACCCATCCGTGTTGTTGCAAATGGCACAATCTCATCCTTTCTAATGGCTGAGTAATATTCCATAGTGTATATATGTCATATCTTCTTTATCCATTCATTTATCAGTGGACACTTGGGTTGCTTCCATGTTTTGGCCATTATAATAATACTGTAATAAACACAAGGGTGCATGTATCTTTTCAAATTAGTGTTTTGTTTTCTCTGGGTAAAGACCCAATAGTGGGATTATTGGATCATATAGTATTTCTATCTTAATTATTTGAGGAACCTCTGTACTGTTTTCCATGGTGGCTGCACCAATTTACGTTTCCACTGACAGCACATGAGAGTTCCTTTTTTCTCCACATCCTCACTAATGCTTGTTATTTCTTATCTTCTTTATCCAAGCCATTCTGACAGGTGTGGGGTGATATCTCATTGTGGTTTTGATTTACATTTCCCTGATAATTAGTGACGTTGATCATCTTTCATGTGCCTGTTTGCCATCTGTATGTCTTCTTTGGAAAATTGTCTGTTCAGGTCCTCTGTGCATTTTTTAAATCAAATTGTTTGGGTTTTTCATTGTTGAGTTGTAGAAGTTCTTTATATATTTTTGATATTAACCCCTCATCAGCTATATCATTTACAAATATTTTCTCCCATTCAGTGGGTTGCTTTTTCATTTTGTTGGTGGTTTACTTCTTTGTGCAAAAGCTTTTTATTTAGATCCAGTCCCAATAGTTTATTTTTGCCTTTGTTTCCCTCCCCTTAGGAGATATATCTAGAAAAATGTTGTTAAGGCTGATGTCAAAAAAATTACTATGTTTCCTTCTAGTTTTGTGGTTTCATTTCTCATATTTAGGTCTTTAATCTATTTTGAGTTTATTTTTGAGTATAGTTTAAGAGAGTGGTCCAATTTCATTCTTTTGCTTATAGCTGTCCAGTTTTCCCAGCAACATTTATTGAAGAGACTGTCTTTCCCCCATTATATATTCTTGCCTCCTTTATTGTAGATTAATTGGCCATACAAGCATGGGTTTATATCCGAGCTTTCTATTCTCTTCCCAAGTACTTTAAATAAATTATCCCATTAATCCTTATAGTAAACTTATTATGTTGTTACCATTATTATTCTCTTTTACAGCTGAGAAAACTGAGGCAAAGAGTTTGAGTAAATTACTGAAGCCATACAGCTAGTAAATGGCAGAACTTTTATTTGAATTCAATTTGATTCAGAGCCTACTTTTGTTGTCATTACGCTATGTACTGAAATGACCAACAAGGTTGACTATTGAATGGAAGTAAAGTTCTAGAGCTATGTGCTATTTGGTAAAGGGCATAATAGGATAAGTAGAAGCAGTGTCATGTACAGGGCATTTAACAGAACCTCTGACACGAGGAAGAGGCTCAGGAACTGTTAATAGTTCTGTGCAACTTCCCCTGAGCTCTTTCCTTTTCTGCCATGTCTCCAAGTGACAGAATAAATGGAGAAGACATGAAATATCCAGCCCTTAAATTTTAGCTGATCATCCAAAACAAATTATTCTTAGATAAAGGGAGTTAAGAAGTCATTCATTGTATCAGAGAAATAGGACAGACAGTTCTGTGCAAGGTTCAGCAAGAAGAGAATAGCACGATAGCTATGTAAACAAAACATTGTTGGCACGTTGTATGCAAAAGACAGTTAAAAAACTTAGTCCAGAGTCACGCTGGAAATCTGAGGCTATCTACTTTGACCCGTAATTCCTTTGACCCATAATTACGCTCTTAGATATATATCATGGGAACAAATATAATAATGTTTATAACAGCAGTAAACAAAAGCACTAAACTGGATGCAAAGACATTTTCTTATGATAAAATACATAGTTTTTAAAAGTCACAAAATTATATGCAAACAACTATGATAGTAAATGAATGAATAAAATAAAACTGTTTGTAATACAGGAAACTTGACAAAATACAGTTATAGTCAATGCTTTATTTATGCCTGTATCAGAACTGATATAAGAAATATAAGTATCTTTTATTATAAATAAATATGTATAGTACTTAGAAATTTCTTCATATTTATTTCATGCATCTTCTATTCCCATAAAGGAAAACTAAATTTAATTATTTTCATTAAAATAATACATGTAATATTCCATTTTTACAAGTAGTTTTATTTATTTATTCATCCATCTACCCATCCATCCTCTGTGCATATTTCTGTGTATGTTTCAGATAGTTATTACTAGGTGATATTTTTGAACTTGCTTATTAGTACTCATTTTCATTGCCTAAATTCCTTTAAATTTCAAAATACTGTTTCTATAAAGTAAAGTGATTTTCATTTAAAAAACCCTGGAAAATCCCAAAAGTTGAATCATTTGGTAATTCAACTTAACTAAATTGGTCAAGAAGTTGTTTTAAATCATAAATTCACAATTTCAAAATCAAACCTTATTTTTTGGCATCAGATATTTGAAACTTAGAAGTCTAAGAATCAAAATTTTTATCATTTTAACTATTTTCTTGGGAATGTTTCTAAGTTACCTCTGTCTCTGCCTTCTTAAATAATGTATGACTTACAATTTAAGAATTGATAGATCATTCAGCATTTATTTAAAACTTTTTAAAAAGATTTATTTATTTTAGACAGAGAGAGTAGGAGGAGGGGCAGAGGAAGAGAACCTCAAGCAGACTCACCACTGAGCATGGAGCCAGACCCAGGGCTCCATTCCACGACCCATGAGATCCTGACCTAAGCCAAAGCCTAGAGTCAGAGGCTTAACAGACTGAGCCACCCAGGTGCCCCTATTTAAAACTTTAATCATTAGACAAGGCTTCATTTTCTTCAGGGTTTGTTGACATGTGAAGAGATGATTATGCTCACACTAAATAGCCCAAATCTTCTACTTTATAAAATAATTTTGTGCCTTTTTTCTTTTTCTCCTCTTTGGAGATGTCAACTATCATTTCTTGCTTTTGTCAGTGTGTCAAATTAGAGCAACTTCTTTCTTTTATATATTTTTTATTTTCCTGCTTGTACTAATATGTTGTGAACTATAGAACTGTATCTATTAGAGAATGTATTAAAGTAGAGCTCTGTATGTACTTAGATTAGAATTCAACAAAAAAGAAAAAACATTTTTTGAGGAATTAACATAGAAGTTATGAAGTCCATGCAACAAAATCTTTCCACTATTTTCACAGAGAAGAAAGAATAATCAGAAGGATTTACACTGTGGTCCTCAAAGTGAAATTGTCTCCTTTTAGTTAGAATGTTCAACACTACATTTAACTAAATACAATTATGATAAATCCTACATGAAAATTTATATACTTTTTTATACTTAATTATTGATTTCCTTTCTTAATTAGACTCCATGTGAGTAAACAATGTCTGTCATATATTAGGTGCCAAATCAATAATAGATTAATGATGGTAGAAAAATATGAGTTATTTTCAGATATACTTTTTTTTTGCCATTTTGTTCTAAATTCTATCATTTTATAGACAATAGTATAAAGCAGGTAGTATTACAGTTAAAAACACACTTCTAAAGTGGGATTTGTTGTCACTAATAGCCTTTGTCTAGTGCTCAATTTGAATTGTCTACTTTTTCACATGACTTCAATTAAACAAAACTTCTTTTGCATTTGTTTTGTTTACACAGACTCTCATTACTTTTATGATGCTTTGTTATACTGACTAGCTTCCTAAACCATTTTTCTCTCTTTGATTAAAAGAAAATTCAAGAGCTCTCTGTTATACTTAGGTATATTAGTTGTTAAACTAATCCACAGTTAAATTAGTTAGTAGTTTCTAACTATATAATTTGATGACTCAGAATATTTAGAATTTCACCATACCGGTATTTTCAGACTAAAACTATAAGAAAACTTAAGAAAACAGAAGTTCAGTTCTTGAAGATATTCTGAGATAAAGTTTTTTTTTTCTCCTACAAACTTTGGCAATGGAAAGATAACTAGGTCAAAAAACTATACACTATCAGATCATAAAAATGTTGCTGGTGAATATTAACCAATTGAAAAAGAATAACAAAAGACAAAAAGGAGGAAATGAGTAAGTAAAAATTGTGCATATCATAAAATGAAAAAAAAATTAGAGTTGGAATTTGCCATGGAAATCTCTGTTGTAATTCCCAGCTTGAATTCACTTTACTGGCACTTTATGTAACTGGCAATCTTCCCTGTGATAGGGAAATCACTACCCCTTGAATCAGCTGATTCAGTTTTCCTATGGTTAAAATTCACCTGAGTTCTGTTGTTGAGTCAAATTCTGCCTCATGGTAATGGTCTCTCATTTGATCATATTTAAGTCCTCTTGAGACACACAGAACTGATTTAATTGCTCTTATTGTCTTTTAAATATTTAAAGACTGCTTTCACTTGCCATCTGAGTCTCCTCCAGATTGAATAGCAATAGTTGCTCTATCCTTTCCTCAGAAAAAAAAAGTGTTGACTTCTCTTTTTCCCTCTGTTCTTCAATTATATACATTTATATTTTAAAAAGAGAAAAACACCTACAAAGAGAACAAAAATATTTTAAGTATGGCTAGCATAGAACAGAGTGAGTGATATACAGATCATACACAGAATAGGATTACATTAGATGTTTTTTAAAGGAAACACTAGATTTTGGTCATTTGGGGCCTTCAGTGAGGTAGAATATCTGTGACTTTTTCACCTGAAATGTTCTTGATGTGTATAGCTCAATGTGAGTAGCTTTTTTAGTTTGTTATATTTGTTTTAATATAAGACAATATGTATTGGCTTATTGTTTAATTTCACAAAGATTTAACTCCATTTTTCTAACTGTTTGAAATATTTCTGGATTAATGAATTCATTGTTTTACCTAGACCAAAACAAAAAACAAAACCCAAAACAATCTTAACGAATCCCTATATTTAATTCTTACAGTAAGTTGGATGCATGTGATTTAATGTATTCACTTTCTTTCCACTTTTAGTTATGTCTATAACTAATATGCAGGCCATTTCTATCTTCAGATTATTTATAAAACTATTGAACAGAATAGGAACTAGGGGCGCCTGGGTGGCACAGCGGTTAAGCGTCTGCCTTCGGCTCAGGGCGTGATCCCAGCGTTATGGGATCCAGCCCCACATCAGGCTCCTCCGCTATGAGCCTGCTTCTTCCTCTCCCACTCCCCTGCTTGTGTTCCTTCTCTCGCTGGCTGTCTCTATCTCTGTCGAATAAATAAATAAAATCTTTAAAAAAAAAAAAAGAATAGGAACCAAAAAGAAAACAGGGATCCTAAGAGACATGCTTTCATAGTGACATTAATTCCTTATTTGTAAGCCTTTTTTAAAAACCATTCAGCCCAATACAATTCCACCTCACTCTACTGTCATTAAGTCTGTATTTCTTTATCTTGTTGTGGACACTATCAAATTAAATACTTGGCAGAAATTCATTTATATGATGTCTCCATCATTTCTCCTATTTGTCATTTTTAGTACTTCCTTTAATAAAAGGCGTGAAATAACATTGGTTTTGTGGGGTGTATTTATTGTAAACCTATTGTTCTTTCAAGATATCATAACTTCCCTCTATTTTTGCACATAGTCCTCTGTTAAATAATCAGTACAATGATTTTCTCTGAAATTAATTTAAGTTTAATCATGTCAATAGTTTCTGTTATAGTCTTTTTCTTTGGGAAACCAGATATTTATTTGCCTATCTTGGTCATTTGTCCTGTTGTTCTGTATTAGTCACTTTAGCAAAATATATGTGTGTAACAACTATGTCTACAAATTCAGTAATTGGATATATAGCTTTCTGGGTAAAAAACTTGAGTTAATTTAATTAGGTATTCTGAATGTTTGCTTAACTACCTTGGGTTTTAATTCACTTCTACAAATGTTTGTTACACTTTCCAGTCTTAAAACTATCCTGAGCAAAGAGCACAAAAGGAAGTACTTTCACATTTTTTTTTATTATCTATTGCCATCACATTGTATTTCTTGATCAAAAGTCTAATGGTTCTTTCTCCATGTGGTTTCTAATATAGCTTCATAGCACTCCTCAGAATTTCCCTCTGTATTTAATTTCATTTTGGGAGTTAACATCTTGGTATTAGAGTAAGAACTCTTTTATTTACACTCATATCAACTATTAATTATTTAATTATGCAGTGATAGAGTATTTTCCATATTCAAATTATGGTGCTCATAGATAAGACTAAAATATAAATTATATATATAATTATTATATTATATTATAATTATAAACATATTATTTATCCTTAAATATCTTACAATTCAGGGTGCCTGGGTGGCTCAGTTGGTTGTCTGCCTTCAGCTCAGGTCATGATCCTGGAGTCCCAGGATTGAGTCCTGAGTAGGGCTCCCCACTCAGCAGGGAGTCTGTTTCTCCCTCTGACCCTCCCCGCCTTGTGCTTTCTCTCTCTCACTCTCCCTCTCTCAGATAAAGAAATAAAATCTTAAAAAAAAATCCTATAATTTATTCAGGACCAAAAAAAATAGTTATACCAATAATGCAAGGATGGTTCAGTGTCAGAAAACTATTTATTCTGAAACACTTCATAACAAATTAAGGGAGAAAAAATACATGTGATTGTCATCTCAATGAATGCAGAAAAAAATTATAAAAATCTAAGTTCATTTAGATTAAAAAAAAAAAGAGTCCTTTTATGCCATTAGGGATACTTACAGGATTCTGCAAAGATAACTTCCTTAATCTAATCAAGATCTGTCAAAAATCATAGAGAAATCATATTTAATGATGAGGCATTAGAATCATTCCCAAGAGCAAGAGTTCTAGGCAAAAACAAGAGTAGAATACCTGTTATTATTACTTCTTTTATATATTTCATTGTTGGTCCTAGCTAAAATAATAATAATTAAAAAAAGCAAATGATAAGGAAACATTGAAAAATAGGAGGAAAAAACTATTTGGTAGTGATGACAACTTATCTATATAGAGGATACAAGAGAATTTACGGACAAATTTTGAGAACTAAAAAGAGTTCAAGGAGATTGCTGTATATATATAAACGACAGACATTTAAAAAATCATCAGAATTCCTAAATACTAGTTATGACTAATTAGAAAATGTTATAGATAAACACATATTCCCATAGTAAAGAAACCTCTGTGGTACTTTATAGAAAAATTATAAAATATTGAGGACATTAAAAAAGAGCTTAGAAATTGGACAGCTATATTGTATTCACAAGTTGGAAGACTCAATATTCTGAAGATGTCAGTTCTTTTCCGTACTAATTATAAATTAAATATAATTTCACTCAGGTCACAAATGGATTTTTTGGGGAAGGGGTGTGATAAGCTCACCTTAAAATTTATAGAATGGAGCTAAGGATGAAAAATAGAGAAGGCAATTTTGAAAAAGAGGAAATAGAGTAAATTTGATCAACTATTGAAAGTTTTTGTAAGGCTTTCATAACTAAGAAAGTGAGCTATTGGCTTAGGAATAAACCTTAAAACCAAAGGAAAAGGAAAGAGAAACAAACCAACATTACATGAAAAGTTGATTTATGATTGAGGAGAACTACAAATAAGCAGTAAGAGGATGAACTATCCAAGTGATGATGCTGGGAAACTGATTTTCCAAGAGTAAAAACAAAAAAATGAAATTACATGTCAGTCTGATACAATACACAGAATTCAATTCCAGATTATTTAAAAATAAATGTAAAAATCAAAATACTAAAATTATAGACAAATACTAGGATAATACCTTTATAATAATAAATATAGGAGTGTTTCTTAAATAAATTCAACAACATAAACTTAAAAAAATTGAATTCTATTTTAAAATTTTATATCTTTTTGATAAAAGATACAATAAACATAGTTAAGAGAAATGCCACAAACTGGAAGAATATGTTTATAAAACACATAAAGAAACAAGGATTATTACACAGGATACACAAGGAATTCTTATTGAAATGTTCTTTTGAAAATGAGCAAAAGGAATGAGCAGAAAAGTTCACAAAAAGTTTTGAATGGTCAATAATTATATGAAAAGCTGATTAATTTCACCAGTAATGAGGCAAACAGTAATTTAAATGTTGGGCAAAATTAATAGATCAGTTAATTTCAAGGTTTGGCAAAGAATGTGGAACAACAGGAATGTTCTTGTAATTTGACAAATATTATACAGTTGAAGGTGCATATACCCCACTGTAGAAATTCTAACCTACAAAAATATCCAAGAGAAATGTTTACGAATGTGTACAGAAAGACTACTTTCAGAATTTTGCTTTGTCTAGGGAAACCAAGTAAGTTGTTAGCAACTTAAATGTCCATTAAAAGAGAAAAAAATGATGGACTGGTCTGTTTTTGTGGTATACTTATACACTGGATACAGCACTTCAGAGGAGTTTGGAATGAAGAGAGAAGTCCATCACATACTCAGAGCAAAACGCTGATTTAATGAGCCAAATATACACAGAATAAAACCTGTGTTCCTGAAGTAATGTTCAGGCAGTAACTTTATATATTTTTGTGCCTTGAGTTGAGGGTGAGGTTCATAATTACAACTTTTTTTTTTTCAATTGAATGCTATACATCAGTTTAAAAACATGCAAAGCATGCAGAGGGTCAGGCTGGTGAGTTAGGAAATGCAAGTAGCTCTGTATGACTGATATACCCCCATTTTTTTAAAGACCATTCCTATGCCATTTAAGAAATTTATGGGGGCACCTGGGTGGTTCAGTCAGTTAAATGTCCAACTCTTGATTTCGGCTCAAGTCATGATCTCAGGGTTGTGAGATTGAGCTCTGCATCTGGCTCTGAGCTGAATGTGGAGCCTGCTTAAGAGTCTTCCTCTACCCCTGCTCCTTCCTCTCTCTCTCTCTCAAATTAAAAAAAGAAAAAGTATGTAAAAATTTTCTCCAGAGGATTTTTGCTGGATTAATTTATGATTTATTTTGTTGCTTTTGAGAGTGGCTTCTTATTTTATATTATATATTCTAGGTGGTTACTGAGAGTGGAGAGGAATATTTAGATTTGTGAGTTAATATTTGTGAATTTTCTTTTACCCAGAAAACTTATTTGCTCTGAGTCTTTCTGTTGATTCCGTTAATTTTACGAAATCAGTTTTCCCTTATATTTGTTTTAAACTGCTGCATTTGCAGATATCTCCTACTTTTTTTTACTTTATATTTTAATTTGAATTCCTTCTTTTATTCTCTACTTATTCCCAAAATACATGTCTCATAATCGTAATGTTTTCAGTGATCATAATGGCAAACATGGTCTTTATTGAAAACATCTTAATTTTGTTGTCAGTGTAAATGATAAATGGTTGTAGAATTCAAGGTCGACAGGTATTTTCTATCAGTGATATACAGATATTTTTCTATTGTCTTCTGTTCTCCATGGTTACTATAAAAATAGTTTTAGTTTTAATATCTTTGTATATAATCCTTCTTCTATCATGGGCTTGTTTTAAGACCTCATTCTTTCTGGTATGCAGCAGTGTTACTATAATATGTCTAGAAAGGAATTTAATTTTATTTATTCTGTGTAGGGCTTATGGTCCTTGAAACTGGACTATTCTCTCTTTGCATATTGTCTCTCCTATTATTTATCTCTTTTCTCCTTCTATACATTCTATCAGAAGTTGATCCTTTGACCCTGCTTTCCGTATCTCTTAAACTCTTGTGTTTATTATCTCTTAATCTTTCTGTCCTTCATTCTGTGTAATTTCCTCAGATTTGTTTTTACCAGTTCATTAATCCTCTTTTCAACTATATCTGTTATTTATTTATTTATTTATTTATTTAAATTGAGTTTTTGATCACTAGTTTAATGGCTTTAACTCTACATATTTAGTTATGCATGTTTTCTAAATTCAAATGTTATGTTTTAAAAAAGAAGTAGTTTTAGGTAGGACATTTAGTATGACCATACTTTATCAAAGTCATATGGCATTGGCTGATGAAAAACATTAGCACAATTCTCAACAAATAAATAACTACATTAGGACCTGTAAAAACATCATTTCCAATATCTAGCAAATAGAAATGCCTCAGGTAACAATAACAACAACTGCTAAAATTTATGGAGTGTGTGTAAAATGATAATTACTGTTTTAATCTCTTTACATCTACTATATATATTTAATTTAAATTCAATTAATTAACATATAATGTATTATTAGTTTTAGAGGTAAAGGTCAGTGATTCATCAGTCTTATATAATACTCAGCGCTCATTACATCAAGTGACCTCCTTAATGTCTGCTATTTTTTTAATTTCAATGACCATATCTCTCTTTATAGAGGTTTTTTGCTGTTGTTGTTGTTCTTTCTACATCTTTTTGTTCTTATTTCTTTTTTTTAATGATTTTATTTATTTATTTGAGAGAGAGACAGTGCATGAGAGCATGAGCAGGGGGAGGGACAGAAGGAGAAGCAGACTCTCTGGTAAGCAGGGAGCCTGATGCAGGCCTGCATCCCAGGACCCTGAGATCATGACCTAAGCCAAAGGCAGACAGACACTTAGCCAACTGAGCCACCCAGGCACCCCCTTTTTGTTCTTATTTCTGAGCTCTCTGTGTGTGTATGCACTTTATTTTACAATTCCTTTATTTCTATCTCTGTTTAAAGCATTTTATAACATCCAACTTGCCATCTTAAGTACTTGGTTTTCTAATCCTTTTGTTTGTTTTCTTCTGTTGACTCTAGCTTATAATCGTTTCCTTAAGAATTTTGAAATTTCTAATTGTGAATTTGTCAATGGGAATTATATGTAACCTGAGTTAATGGTTTACCCTTCTGAAGTGGTAATCACATTCTGCCAGGTTCCTCTGTGGTATCATCAACCCAAGATTAATTTTTTTTTAGTATTTTATTTTGTTTTATTTTTTCTTCAAATATAATTAACGTACAGTGTTATGTTAGTTTCAGGTGTACAATATGATGATTCAACAATTTTACACATCACTCAATGCTCATTGTGTTAAGCATACTCTTAATCCCCTTCACCTATTTCACCCATCCCTCCACCCACTTCCCCTCTAGTAACTACCAGTTTGTTCTCTATATTTAAGAACGTGTTTTTCTGTTTGTCTTCTTTTTCTTTGTTTTGTTTCTTAAATTCTACATATGAATGAAATCATATGGCATATATCTTACTCTGACTGACTTATTTCACTTAGCACTATGCCCAGAAATTTTTCACATTTCTGATCCATCCATATTGTTGCAAATGGCAAGATTTCATTCTTTTTTATGGCTGAGTAATATTCCTTGTCTATAGATGTCACATCTTCTTTATCCATTCATCTATGGATGGACATTTGGGTTGTTTCCATATCTTGGCTATTGTAAGTAATGTCGCAATGAACATGTAAACATAGTGGTACATATATCTTGACTTAGTGTTTTCATTTTCTTTGGGTAAAGACCCAATAGTGGAATTATTGGATCGTATGGTATTTCTATTTTTAATTTTTTGAGGAACCTTCATACTGCTTTCCACAGTGGCTACACCAGCTTGCATTCCCACCAACAGTGCATGAGGGTTCCTTTTTCTCTGTATCTTTGCCAACACTTGTTATTTCTTGTGTTTTCACCAAAGATGAGTTTTTAAATTCATTTCTTTACTTGGGACTTTCCAGATCATAGGAGATTATAATTTCAAACTTCAAATTGACATGGGCCACAAGTGTGGAATTCTCATAGGAACCCCCCTCCTTTTTTGGGGGGGTGGTTTGTTTTTAGTCATCCAGAGTCCTGAGAGACACATTCCCTCAATACCTTCTTGTGGTGGTCGGCAGAATTTCTCTTGTCCATCGTTATGCCAAGGATGTGTTCCCCTGAGGTTCCTAACTTTATGTTTTCCAAATCACTCCCTCATGAGGTCCAATGTTTCTTTTCTTATCTTCATGTAGATTTTAAAACCAAGGACTTTGGGTTAGAAAGCCCCCAAATTAGCCTTCTTACCTTATATTCACCACTTCGTGTTCACAGAGGCCACAGATTTAGCTAATTACAGTTATATTTTCAGTTCCCTCTTCTTTCTTTTATTAAAACTGCATTTCCCCCTATTTCTTGTAAACTCAGCAAAATACTTATAATCCTTTTTATATTGCTGTTTTTCACATTTCTACATATTTTTAGCAGAAAAATTTCAGGTGTAACTTATGTATTGTCAAAACTGGAGGCTAGGAATTTTCTGTCATGCCTTTTCTTAAACTCATTGATCCTCAATTGCTTTTATTTTTGTCATAGTGTCTCAAACTTTTTGACTTTGATTATTCTTTTTCTGTAACTTCTGAATCTTCCTCTCTCTGACTTCTGTCTTGTTTTTTTTTCTTTCTGTTTAAGAACACTGTGTTGTCTCAAATAAGACAAAAATTAGAGAGATGTTTTCCAAATCTTTGTACCGTCTTAAATATACAGAGATTTTTTTTTAACTTAACACATTAATGTCTGGAATTTTATATAAGAATTTATACAGTATATATCTGCAGTGCATAAAACTAGTACTTTGATTTCAATGCCTTCATGTCTCTATAAGGAATTACAGACCCTTATGATTCTTCCTGGAGATAATCCATGGCAATCTATGGTGGCTGAATGGTTAACTTGTTTGGCCTCCGCAGCTGGGCACTTGGTTTGTCAAGAATTCCTAGCAATACTAGATTTAAGTTAATTTGTCTATTTTCTTCCCCTTCTTCTTCTTCTTCTTCTTCTTCTTCTTCTTCTTCTTCGATATCTTCTATGAGAATTTTCATGTATTTATGTATTTAAGGCATTTATCTTAGCTTCCTATGTTAGGAATCATGTGCCAAATTATAACATCAAAATCACAAAACACATGATTATTTTAAAGATGTGAACAGAGATGTTAAAAACCAAACAAAACCCCCAAAAGATCTCCTATTTACCTTTAATGCTTCTCATAGGATACTCAGTGCTGCTGATCTGGTTAGACTATGCATAATAAGTCATTTGGAATGACACACCAAAACCAAAATTTAAGAGTTCTTTAAAATAGCAGTACAAAGGTCTTGACTAAGAGGCAAAGATATTTGATCATGTGGCGTTATGGTTAAATTCACTATCATGTGCTTCTGAGTTGCCTATAAAAGACAATTCATTAATGGATAATCAATGATATAAAATTGAATGCAAATGTGATTTTTTAAATGTAATGCTCATTTCATGAAGGCACAAGGTAAAGCTGTTTGCATTGATAGGAATTTCAATACAAGAATAAAAAAACATGTATTTTAAAGGTGGAAGAAAATGATATTTTTTTGTCTTTAATGTCTGTTTGACATAGGGAAATATGCAATGAGAGTTTAAAAACTCAGTACAATAGGTATTCCAGAGCTTGTTTTAAAAAGTACAGTAACTAGTCCCATGTCCCTAGTAAAACACTCCTCAATGATTGCTGTTGAATTCTCTAGGGTTTTTCTGAGTGAAGGTGTTACTTTGTCTCACATTTTCTTCTTACAGACAAAACAACAAGAACTTAATACACCTTATGCTGAATATTAATTATATAATAGCACATTATTATAAGTTTCTATGACATACTAAATTTGTGTGTGTGTGTGTGTGTGTGGTGTGTGTGTGTGGTATGTGTGTGTGACCATTTTTGGCCTATTTAATCCATAACATGGAAAAAAAAGTTATAAAATGAGTTGACCAGAGATGGTGAAATATGTTTATGATTCTGCTTCAGCAACGACAGGCCTTTGGTAAAGGATATAAAACTGGCTTATTGTTTCATTGGGAAAATAAGATTCAATTTATACAGTTTGAATTTAGAAACATTTTATAAGGGACATTACTGATTATATATGAGCATTATCTTTTCTTAAGAAGTTAATTTTAAGAGATTCAATTATTCGGTTGGAGGTTTTAGAAAAAGGTTGATGAAAATTGGCTTAAAAATTGTTTGACTTTAATAGGAGTAAGTTTCAATTATGTAGAAAACTCAGATAGATGTAAACACTTATTTCCCCAGGAATGCTTAGATGAATGAAGAAATACTTTAATTGTGGAGGAAAACAAACAAACCTGTTTCTTAAAATGAGTTCCTATTTGCAAGGATGAGGGAAAAATGGGTCATTGAAAGTGCAGACTCCGATGGTCCCATTCCTTAGTCATTATGCTGTTTCTGAGGCTGTCCAATGAGAAAATACGTCAAACAAACAAAACTTAATTTTTCTTCACCTGAAAAACCAGAACACTAAATGACTAAATCTCTGCAATGAGCCTAGCATACTGATCAAATTTTCCTAGCACCTTTTCAAGCTGCTTTCCCAAACAATTTTTATTAAGTGGAATAGTCAAGGAAAATTTCCTTGCCAGCTTGCCTTAAGCATATTGAAGCAGCAGTAATAGACATGATTGTCCCAGCCCTTTCACTGTGTAAATCCAGGCAGGAGTGCAGAGAACATCAAAGGGGTCAAAGGGATAGTTGAGGTTTTGTGTCCCAACTTGTCTCTATTCTCTCTGTGGTAGCTGATCCCATCTGTCTCCAAAGCTGAGTATAGCTTGTTCTATTGTAAGTATTGTTCACAAGTCACCTAAGTAAAGATTAAACTTGTGGCTCTTTTCCCACATGCTCAGTCTGGTGTTAAAATGTAGAAACAGGCATGTACTTGTATAAGCAAAGAGTCATAAATAATTTTACTTTGTAATCCAGAATAACAAATAAATTGTTGAAAGATATCAATGTTGGAAGCATTTTATTATATTTTCTCTCCTTTTAAAGATTTTAGAGATTTAGGTAGCTGAATTGGATTATAATAGCTACTCTGGGAGGTGATTATAAGGCTAGAGATTTCATAAACCTACAGAAAAACTTGATACAGTGACTGATGAGGGATAAGTAATAGTTATGAATCATCATTATCTTCTGACCATAATGAGATTCATTAGCTGAAGATAAATGCTCTCCATGGAAAAGTATTTATTTTTTATCTTCTAAAATCTTCACTGATTTTCTAATTCCTTTTTAAGCATGAGGATGATGGCTTTCATATGCTAAGAAAGTACCACATACTAAGCTTTGTTGTAATCATGTTACATGCATAATGTTGTGGTGTCTTATGATAAAATTTCCCATACCTGAAGAGGTAGATATTTAATAAGAATATAATAGTATTTTGAATTAGGGAACAATTTGTCCTTTGTTCTTAGGCTAAGTTTTATAAGTCTTCCTGAGGTATATACTATTCTAAGAGAGCTCTAGATTATTGCCTTCAAGTATGCAAGCGGTGTCTAGTGTGAATTAAACTATGTCTGTATACATCATTTTTCCTTCTGATTTATTTATAATTATTGAGTATACTTTATTACTTTGGCCACAACCCAAGAATCGATTGACATTGGCATTTAAAATATTTTTCAAAATTAAACAAAACAGATAAGTTAAATTGCTTTTATGCTCTGTGAACACTCCAGCTTTGTTCATTATAGAAAATGGGGGAAGTACAAGTCATTTGATTGCTCTTTAACCTTTCATTATATCGACAATCTGTTATTGCCTAGCATCAATTCCATTCTTCTCAGAAGGTGGCTTGGCATTTTTGTGGTGTTTTCAATCTAAGGAGATAAATCTGCATCTCCATCTGGATTGACCAGATGAGGCTCCCTTCAGAGCCAATTAACACTTTACCGATGGGGTCACCTCAGCATGGTACGAGGTGCTTTGCACCTCCAGGGCTACCATAAACTGTCTCTACAATGCCTCCAGATGCTCCAGGACTGGAAACCAATCAATCTTTTACATAAGTGGTTAGCATGCCCACCCCAGGGTCCTAGGAAGACACACAGCAACAACACTGAAAGATGTATATGGCTCCCTAAGCCAGAGCCTTTTAAATATTCTTTTGTTAGTCTCTTCGTGTATTTACACAGACCGAGAAGGGTGTTCATGACCCACAAGAAGGCAAACTAGGCTTGGTGGGCAAGATGCAAACCCCACTCCTGTTCAGTTTTATAGTCATGTACACATATTATTATAATTTCCTCAGTAGCTTGACTAGAAATTTCTTAACAACTTCAATCCTGACAACTGAAAAGCCATAAATCAATGTGAAAAGCCTTCCAGGGCTCAGTCCAGGGTAAGAGTTACAGGTCACACTTGTTAAGATGCTGAAGGCTTGGCCATGCTGGCTCTGACACCACTGGAGTCAGCTCAGGGCATCTCTTTGTGGTATCCTGGCTGTACCTGGGATAGCTGTGGTTATTTCTATAGGAATCCAGACTTGACTCACAGATTGCTGAGGCTTTTCTGCACAGGCATCTTATTTAATGAAGCAATTCCCTTTAATTCTGCTTTAGCTGGGAAAGAATGCAAATTAAATATTCTTTAGTAAGGAGGCTGGGAGGGGTGACAAGTGAAGGGGAAAAAAGAGAGAAAAAGGCACGGGGGAGCGCGGTGGAGGCACGGCGTTCCCTCAGGTGGCTGGCTAACTAGCTCTGCCTTTGTATAGACACTGTCTGCCTGTGGGATGGAGCTAAGAGACAGAAGAATGACAGTCTGGAGGAAGAAAGAAAGACAGTAATTATGGGATGCGTGCGATTAGTGCGGTAGCCAGAGAAATTAAGCCACAAGTCCTAGGAATCTTCCCTTCTGTATGGTACCTGTGGAGGGAGAGAAAAGGCCTCACTACAGAGTGCAGTTGGAATCCACTCCCTGCCAGCTCAGCTTGATTGCTTTCTGGGTTACCTACTGTGGAGGTTCAGCAGCTCGACCTTCCTTTCAGCAGAGCTATATTGTCCTGCCCTGAAAAAAAAAGCAGATTAAGAATTTACAGGGATCCCTCCATCACTGGTCTCTGACAGGAACACTCAGGGAGCTGATTTTTCATGGTTCAATTTGCCTGGGGCCAAGATTCTTATCAAAATGTATTTTGTTAATGTAAAGTGCCATTGCAGATTTAAGAAATATCTATTTGCCTATTAAACTTTCTTTCTCATTTATTCCCCCGTCATCCTCTTGTTTTTGTAGGTGGCATTCTTCCCGAACTACTCTACTATTATTGTTATTCTTTGAAGAATATATACACTTGAGTTCAGGTTTATAGATAAGCAGTAAATCATGTCAGTTAAGAAGTTTGTAATTATTTTGTAGGGAGGTAAATTGTATTCTGTCTTGAGTCTGAGATATTCCCAGCTATCATTCAGATCATATTTCAGTTGTTTAATTCAATTAAATGCTTTAATTAAAAGCTATAAGTTTGCAGAACAGTTGAAGAACGCTTTTTATTAACATGAAAACCATTTAAAATTTCATCAAACTGGGAAGAAACAAAGGCTACTCAAAGTCCTCTTAGTTTCAGGTGTTTTTGAGGGCTGCTGCAGATTGCAGAGGGGAGGGGCTTGTCGGATTTTGTGCTATGGATCATGTCCAGCCTCTGGAGGTACATGATCGTGAATAGTTGCAATTAGGTCAGAGAATCGCTATCCTTATTTGCCTCTTTTGGTTATAAGTGACTTGACATCAACCATTGTAGCGTCCCTATTTTATCAATATTTCTGAAATTTTGAGGTTATGCTGGTAAATGACATAATTGTACTATACTTGTTCTTGGTACTCCCAAAACTGAAGAGATTATTTAATGCTGTGTGATTTGCTACCAAGGCAAGTTTTGCTACGAAGAAATAATGTTTCTGGAAATAAGAAAGCTTAGCAGATGGTTGTAATAATTTTCCAGGAGGAGGAAATGAAACATCTTTGTCTCCTATTTGTATTGATGACACCTGGTATATTTAGATCCAGAACAGAGGAACTCATTAGCTGGCTCAGCAACAATGCCACTGTTTATGATTTTTGATATATTGTATTTTGTTATATGATTTACAGCTTCAAAACAAGTAGTTTGAGATTTATTCATTGATACCCATTCTTTAAAAACATTCAGTATAAAACGCATATATGCTCTTGTTCTTACCTCATTCCGGAGGGATTTACATCTCTGTCTGTCCTATTATAATATCTTTAAGCATAGATTGAGACTCTAGTGATGTTAGGTCTAGGAAATGTGTTTCAGAAATGTAGAATGATGGCCCCATTGACCTACCATCTCTTATAGCATCTCATTTAATTCATTCTTACTTTTCTTCTTGCAATGAATGGAGCTAACAAGGGAGGAAGACTGACGTACAGTTCAGTAGCTCTGAATGACTTCATTTCTCGATCTGTTCATTAATGAATAGGATGGTTTTGATGAAAGATGTGCATTCTTATTTCAGTTATTTTGCACTATCCATTGATGATATATATAAAAAATCCAGTGGGTGTTCTCATTAAGTAATGCACATGATTTTTTTTGCAACAAAGATCTGTCGATAGATCAGGCTATCCTTCTCATTATACTCTAGCAAGTTAAGCTTCTATGACATTACTCTTTGTGACTTGAAAATGTTCAGTTTTCCTTTCTTGATGTTATTAAGAGAAAATTTTATTTTAAAGCACTAAAATAATGCTGTGGCATTCTTCCAAGTCATGAATGAGTGCTTAAATGGGGTGGATGGGGTGGGGAGTAAAAAAAAATAAGAGGACAGACATTTGAAACTTAAAGTCAATTGGTTACTAATATACCTCATTGAGAAGACAAAATAAATAGCATGGTTAAAAAGACGAAAGTGATTTGTTCATTTATATATCTGATGCTAATGAATCATGTTGGGAAAATTGTGCAAAAAAAAAAGTCAGGCTGAAAAAAAGTTATAAAACATGATCATTTGGCCAGAATGACAACAAAAAAGATTACTGAAAGACTGCGCAGCCTAAAGGATGTATTCATCCTCAGCTCCGAATTAGTTAGCTGGGACAGACAGCTATGTTGAGATACAGAACAGTGTCAAAGTGAGTACTGAGTGTGTTGTGATGTTACCAGTGTACAGCAGAGTGTGCTAGCATTATTAAAACAAAGCTAGCCGGCAAGTTCAAGTCTGTGTTAATGTACTAGTGAAGAAAAGAAAAAGAGCCAAGGGAGAAAAGGACAAATAAGGAAACTGGCTGTTGATAGCTCGCACGCACTTTTAAGCCATAAAGGACTTTTTGAAGTTCTAACAGAAACAGTCCCTGTGGAACAATGATAACAGGAGAGACAGACATTGATGTGTAAATGACATCATCACCCAAAGCCACTTTCACTCAACCAGAGTCCTGGATCATTTGAGGTTCAAAGGGACTCTAATCTTACCCTGTCCATTTTTTTTTTTTCTCCTAAGTTCTTGCCAGAAATGAAGGAAGCACAGAGAAGCTTGTTCATGTCAGCTTTTCTGACTTGACCTGGAAACTGAGAGTCATGTAACTAGACAAGGGCTGCCCAGAGCTCACAGATTTTAGGATCAAGTTTATGAAGACATTGGCCTAGATTTAGATAAGGACAGTAGTTGAAATTAGTGTTACATAAGCTTGAACAACTATCTATCTCAGGAGATGTCTAATACTTTGACAGAAACATGAAGTTGTATCAACAGTTTATAAATAAATGTGAATTTATCAGAATGTTGGTATAACTTTCTGTGAAAGGAAGAAAATTGCTTATTTCTCCTCCCCTGAAAAATTTGTCTTGTCTCCTTCCAAATAATTTTATGCTATATAATTTGGTATTTTATATATCATACTAATCAACACTCTACTTTTCAGTGGAAGATAAGCTTTTTTTTTAACAAAATGAAGAGGGTACCTCCACCTTCGGAGTCATTGGTGGCAATTCTTAGGGATCACCATTTTTTGAAGAAATGGATATTAATGACAGTTTGATCTAACTTTACAAATGTAGTATAAATAACTTGGCTACTCACTGATAGTGCTGCATAGATCAAGATTCATGAAGCCCAGGACTGTAGAAATTACACTGAAAGGACAAATGAAGCAATGCTATTTGCCAAATGTTACCCCTTTAATAAGGACCACAGATCTGAAATGTCCTTAAATTCAAACGATAAAATCCCTTCTCAGTATAAAGTGTTTATACAGCACAAGCTAATTAGTATTAGAAATATCTGCTTTATTTCCTTTTCTCTGCAGCTTAGACATCTATCTGGGAGGGAGCTGAGTACACCAAGTGTTCCTTTCAATGTAAGCAGTAAGTAGTTCACTTCCTGTACTCTTCATGAACTTTGTAATGGTTAAATGGAGCTATATTCAACATGAACTTGTGAATACCTTCCTTTTAATTTCTTGGCTAGGATTGAAATCTCAATATAAAATAGAAACTATTTGACTTTCTGTTCTAACACCGTAACAAGTTCTTTAACAGAATAGTTATATTAATCAGATTTGGCAATTCATTATCATTATAAGGTAAATAAGTCACTGTATAATATTGCATTAGGTCTGTGTTATTAAATATTCTTCAACTGTTAAAATATTATATGATAGTTGTGGAGGTCTTTAGTAAAAGTTCTTACATAGATTATTCAAATATCAAACTAGATTCAGTTTATCCGGTGAGAGTCACTGAGGCGCTGTTTGGTTATATTTCGAAGAAGAGGTTGCCCTGTAAGTGAATGTGTTTGGATATGCTAATTTAAAATGGGTATATTTTGGCCAGGACTATAGCAGGCAATTTGACAGTATGTTAAATGCAAGGTTCATATGTAACAAATGCTGAAAAAGAAACGAAAACAGGAACTTAGAAGTTAGTGTGCACTTTGTGGAGGAAGCTAGCTTTGATAAGTCACAAAGCAGTGATGCCTATAAACATGCTCCCTTCCTTCTACCACTGAAGGCTTCCCCCTTTGCCCTGTGCTCCTTTAGCTGTCCTGTAATCTTTCACATTCTTCTTCTTAATGAACCTGTCCATGGTAACTCTACTTCCTGGATATTTTACCATTCTCTCTTCCCACCGGCTTTCCTCTTCTTCATCCAAGTTCTGCCCAGTTTAACCCCTGAAAGCGTCCTTTGAATCTCCATACTCATCTCTGCCTCCTTTTTCTTTGGCTCAATTCAGGCCTCAGTCACATGTTTCTCTTCTGGTCTAGGCAAAGTAATGGAGCCTAATCTCCTGCTTCCAGTGCTTTCAGTTAGTGTCTTATACAAATGACAAAATGTTCTGTCTCATCTGTCCTTATTACTTTCCTTCTTAAGGTGGCTCTGCAATGCCTAGAAGATAAAATCCAGCCGTTCTTTTAATGTTTATATAATTGTCTCCATAATTCTATAAATGTCTCCATAATCTGGCTCTTGCTAATTATTCCAGCTTCATCTCCTCATCTCTGTCCATTTTCTGCGTTACAATTTTGGGCTGGCAAACACGTGCTTTCAGAGCCTAGACAGTTAACTGAAAAAAGTGAAGACTGGGTAGAAGAGGTAGGGAGTTCTGGGAAGTGTGACAATCTGAAGTATACCTTCCTCCCCCCCCCCCAAAGCACTTAAATTTATTTGTGCTAGAGGGAGAAGTCTTCAGGGCAAATGTTTGCCCAGCATTACCAATTTATGACCCATGCTAGTAACTGCAAACTGCTCATAATTGCCTGCTTCTACCATGTTATTTTTTCCTTCCACAGTGCATTTGTTCATGCTATCTCCTTTGTGGGAAATGTTCATATGTTCCCCCTCACTCACCTCATCCTCCTCAGGTTAATCATTAATCATTATTTAAGAGTTAGATCAAGTAGTCATCTCCAAAAATCCATGCATGATCCCTATTTATTTCCTATAGTTTTCCATATAATTTTCTACAGCACTTACTGTATTTATTTTAATTATTTGCCTGACTCTCCCACTATACTATGAATTCCTTGAGGGAAAAAACATATTGTATTAATTTCAGTATTCTCAGAGTATAGCGTAGAGATAGGTACTTAGTAAGTACTCAACAAAGGCACGAAGATTATGTTGAGTACATACAGCGATGGCTCAATGCCTTGGGTTAGCCTTAGAGTCTATGGCTATGGAAATCTATGGAAATATCAAGGAATCATTTCACACCAGTCAGGGTAGCCACACAAGTCTGGACCGAGAACAGGTTGAGCTCATGAGTTACATTTAATTCCCCATCAGGACATAGATGGATTCTGTTTCAATTCCTCAAAACAATCTCTCCTAGAATGGATTGTGTACTCAGATGTATTTGCTTCATGTAACAACTCATTTGATTTTTCCCCCATTTTTACCTTGAAAGATGATGTACAAGAGAAGACAGGGGATGTTCTCGAAACATATAAACTTTAACAGGGGTTCTTTAGCTTTTGGCAACAGGAGTCGCAGTGAAGAGGTCACCTAAATATGGCATTTCACCACAGGGGCACTCCTTTGCCTGGTCATCCTATGCCATCAACCAGAATCACACCTCAAATGTCCCTGAGTGATATGCCCTATAGACACCTTTGATAAATTCAAAGGTCTTAGCAACAAAACACTGATTAAGAATGTAATTTAAAAATTTGAAGTTCCTACATCTATTTAATTCAGTGTACATAGTAGTAAGAGCAAGAGGAGCCTTAATAATGTGATATGATATTTCTGCTTTGAGGAGAGTCATTGAACAGGTTTGTCTGCAAAACACATACCAAACATAATGTTTCTTCCCTATTATGGTGAATGTTATGAGAATGAACAAGACAGCACCTTAAATAAAGTCCTTGAGAGATAAATATAAAGGATAAGTGTCTGCCAATTTCCTTGTAACTCATTTTCACAGGGCTACCAAATGCCTCTACTGTTTACCTCACACCAGGGGTGTGTCAATGATGTATTTTTACAAGTGCTTAAATACTGAGATAAAAAGTGTAGTGTGAGTGTCAAAGGTGGACTAAAACACAAAGCTCAACTCCTTGCCAGTTCTCACTGAAGATAAATAGTTTTGCTTTGTAATAACAAAGGATATCCACATCTCCAAGTCAGCTACCTTCCAAATCAGGAAGTTGTTCTCAAGGAGGCCCAGATTAGAGCTGACATGGCCCCAGTGGTGGGTGAGGAGTGTCATTCTGGTTCAAAAGACAACATATTGTAGAATCCTGACATTTTAAATCAGCCCTTGCAGCATAACTACCTTTGCCAAGCTGGATTTGGAATATACTCTTAACTAAAACTGTTCAGTACATAGCCACCGTATTTCTTTCCACCCCTAACTACATCCCAGGCCTTAGATTTCAACAGTAAATAGGACCATGCGCTAGCCAAATTCACTTTGATAACCAGAATGGAGAAATCAGGTGGTCCTATTTTTATTTTAGCAAAAATTAAGCCAGTTAAACTATATATGTATATATATATACAGAAACATATGTACGTAGTTATATATTAATATATAATATATAGTTGCATAACACTATGTATCTATATATAGAAATGCATATACATATACATAAAAATTTGTAACTTGAGTTCAAAAAGGGGATAGAAAATACAAAGAAAATTCTTGGAATTCAGAAGCATGCAAGAACAACTAATCCATTGACTGTGAATGTTATCTAAAGGGGTTAAAAGAAATCAGACTTCCCTGTGGGTTGTGCATAGGGTATGCATTATGTGCTGTCATTAAAGTATTTTTTTCTCTGTTAAGCAAGCATCCCCTGCTGGGACATCTCTCTGGTTTGGTGGGAGTCTGGAGTTTTACATGAAGTGTGTGTTATCAGCCAGAAATTACTCCGCATAAAAATTTAATGGTATTGTCTTAGCTATTTTTCAATTAGTGCATGTGTTTTATTCACATGATTTGGATTATTGAAGACATGAATTATAACTCAGTGGCAAAGCATGATTGGAGTTTTTTTCCCCCTTTGCTATAATCTTATGACTGATGAGAAACTCTGAAAAACAAAAATGAGTATAATTAAAATAAATTAAGTCTTATTGTTGGTAATAATTCTGAGATGCTAACTTATTTTATATTGGTTATTTAAGGCTTTCATTCAGATTACCTTTAAAACTGTGCAGTGTTCAACCACTACACCTTTCTTTTGGCTTTCAGCCCCTTGTATTTAAATCCGTCAGTGTAACGGAGTGGTAAGGTTTTAAAAAATATTTGGAAGGGCACCAACCCTGAATGTCCTGTTACCAAAACACTAAGCAAGATACACATAGGACTGAATATATTTTCATGGAGATTGAAACAGATTTTTTTTCTATAAATGTTATTAAAGAAAACCCTGGATATTTCCCAAACACAGTGGAACCAGTCAATGGATAGAGCTATTTTGCTTGATTAAATCTGTATCTTTTTACGAGGCTTTTGAAATAATCATTGAAAGGCCCTAGTTATCTTTTGTGGTGTGAGACACTTATTTTCTTCTTTTTAAGACAAATTAGAATTGTTTATTTGTAAGATGTGTATTTTTAAAGTGAAGGAAGCATGTGAATTTTGAAAATGTAAGTGGGTTATCTATTGGAGGTTATGCTGGAATCAGTCACAAAACTTGGTTGCATTTGTGCCACTCTTTCTGTTCTATTCTAATTCGTACTTTTGTTCAGCATTTTTATATCAGATATCTCTAGATGTAATATAAATTTTAAAATAGATCATTTGTTTGTTTTACATTTCTCTGATTACTTTGAGACTACTGAATGTTTTCCAACAACTTAAATTTAATCTAAAAACAACTTCAGGCAAATTTATTTTTCTTCATTTTTCCACAAATCAAATGAATAATGGTTGGACATTCAGATATTTTTTTTCCTTCAGAATTACCTTTGTGAAGAAACTGATTAATTAAAGGGAATCCTCTAGAGGTGTATTATTCCAATATCTCTCAGCACCCCGTATATTGATCTATTTAACATCCTTTCTTGTGTATAACTCAGAACAACAGTTTTGAGTCTGTCTGATAATATAGCATCAATCTATGCCACAATTAGAACATTATCAAGTGAATTCATAGACAATGCAAATCTGATATGGTTTATGGTGAAGTATTTTAAAATTTATCAAATTAAATCTACTCTCTCTCAATCTGTGAGTAAACATATTCTCTTCTTGGATTGTTTTTAATGACTAAAAAGTGTGTGTGTTTTGTTTTAGATATATGCAAATATTGGGAGGGCAGTGTATTACTTTCTTTTTGTCCCTTCCCTTCTATTTCCTTTGAGAAATCAAAGAATTACAAAGAAGTATAAAAAATAATGTAAGAGACATGCTTCTCTTACTGCCCCAAATTATCAATTATGTGTTGCTTTTTTGGTTCAGATAAAAAGTTTCAGTTTCCTAAAATATGAACTTTATAAGCACTAATTAGTAGTAAATGGATTATTTTTTTAATCCATCATTTACTTAATCTCAGGTATTGGAATTTACTGAGAGATCTAGAAGAGTCTGCAATGGAAATCCTGCTAGTTTTCCACAAAGAGAATTCAATAAAGTTGATAATGTTGATGAATTTGGGAGCACTCAGTTGGCAGGAACAGGAGAGGGCCTTTAATTTGGCAAGTTTAGCACATTGGCATAGAAAGAAATGTAAACCAGTGTGCATGCTGCCACATTTCCTCACCATGATTTTATTTCTCTTTCACTATTTTCTTGTACTTCTTGGAAGTAAAATTTCTCTATATTGCTTCATTTTACTTTTTCTGGGAAGTCCATGTCTTATCTTTTAAAATATTGTAAAAATGTTTAAATAAAGATGCTGCATTTTAATTCTTAAAAGATTAACAATTCTGAGAGTGAGGTGATGGGAAACTAGTTTGAATTAGTAAATAAATAAATAAATAAATAAATAAGAGTGGTGAGACTACTGATCCAAGTCAAATTTCATTGTTCTCTGTTTGGAAGAGGAACGATGTTATTTTGCCAACTTTCAAATACGGTTCACTCAAAAATTGTCAGCTCCAAGTTTGTGGAGCACATCTCAGAATTAGTTTGGCTCAACTCAGCTATGTGACTTTTGGTTTGCTTTTACTTTCAATTCTCTTGATAATTCTGGAGGAAAGAATGAATTTCACAAAGGAATCTTGTTTGCACATTACAAACCACCTTTTTTACCAAAAAAAAAAAAAAGTAATTGTGTGATTTATGTTTTCCTGGAAAGAAGGGGCCTAAATTAAAGATAACTGAAATTAGAAAAATGTTATAAAAATACATTCTTTCTTTAAGAGCTTTCATAAAGAAGTGTCTATTTTTTTCACTGTACCAGTGGTTTTATCTTATGCAGAATAATAAAGATGGCACAAATTCTAGTTAATCTCCCCTAATTTAAGTGTTTAGATGGGTCTGTGGCTGTGCCGCTGCTGGTGCTGCTCCTCTAGCTGCAAGTGACATCATTGTACATTTGTGTGAGTGACAGGGGTGAGGAAATGTTCTTTCCAGTTTGAATACGCAGGCACGAATCCGCCCTTTGCTATCTGCTCTTTAATTTTGTAGGCTGTCTCGGGGCTTCTTTGCATGATTAGATCTCCCCCATCCTTTTTTCAAGGCAGGTGGTTTCCTATTTTTCAACAAAACTGAAGGAAAACCTAATCTTGCTGTCAACGTTAGATCATTAAAAATAATTTTTGATGATAGATCACCATGTGAATTTTGGCATGGAGTGCTGACAAAGTTCAAACAATTTCAGGAAATTTCTATGAAAACAACTTTCCCATTTCCATCTCCTTATTTTATGAGCAACTTTTCCTATGCCATGTTTATAAAGGTGAAAAATAGAATAGACTTGATGGTGAACCATGTTTCATCCTCGTCAAAATGATGTATACTTATTAATAATGGACCAGTTGAAAAAAACCTGCCTCATTCATCACATTGTGAGAGTAATTTCCAAAAAATTTTACTTTTATGTTTAATTATTATCAAAATTTGAAATCTAGGTATGTGTTTTGACAAATTCTGCACTATTAGTAGTATTAATAACTCACTATAGAACACTTAATATTAGCTCTAGAGACTTTAAGGATAAGAAAAATAGTTGCCATTGCTTTCTATTTATACACACACACACTTTTTTTTTTTTTTTTTTTTTTTTGGTCAGAGAGGTTTTACAGCAAAAAAAGACTTTTAAGCATACAAATATATGAGGTAAAATTATGTCATGGAAGTGGAATCAATATGAGTTCAAGACAAAATATTAATAATGTAAAATTTAAAGGAGAGATTACTCATCTTTATTTAAATGGATGATAGTTGTATATGTCAAAGTACCACTCAGGTTCTATTGGGTATATTTAAAAAAGTGATGGAATAGCATTATTTTAAAAGCCAATATATTATTGTCCAGAAGTTGTATCCTTTGCAACTGTTTAAACTTATAATGACTACTTGATTTAGATGTTAATCTAAAACTATGTGAGGGGGTATCTAGCTTTCAAAATTCTTTTGGAGTTTATGAACAAAAACATTTGACCCCAACCTATTTGCCTGGGGTTTACCATTTGCTTCACTCTCATCCAACCTTTTTATTTTATCACTACAGATCATGACATAGGCCAGGGTCATTGTGAATTAGTCATCCTTCTTTGGACACTTACATTGGAGATTTCTCACCTCTTCTTTCTGGTTCACACCTATCTCAAAGCTATTATGATGTCCTCTGTTAAAAGTCTAGCCCTCCTTTAAAACTGAACTAAAAATTGTCTCTTCTTTGGTATTGTCCATAGTCATCCTAGCTGGAAGTAGTTACTCTTTGTATCTTTTAAGTATTACCTTGTATCACTTCATAACACTTATCTGACACTGTCATTTAGGTAGATTCTAAGCATTGTCTTTCCCATGTAAACTCTGATGTGGAGAGACCATGTCTTCCATGAGTTTATATGCCTCACAGTGCCAAATATAGAAGCTAATACATAGGAGGATCGTTTATTAAATGGATACATGAATGAATTATATATTAAAAGGGAACTGTTTTCAATTATATCAAAGCTCCTTTGATGCAGCTTTCTTGTAACCTCTGTCTTGGAAATCACAGGGAATGTTGCAATCAGCTGGATGTATATAGACCAGTGAGGGAGACAGAGTCGATGTTGAAGAAGCCATAACGGGAAAAAATATTTTAGATAGCTAAATTTATTGAGATTGGGAAGAAATGACATCAGGAGGAGTTGAGACTAGAAAAAAATAGATGCATTTTTTTTGCTATGCTGCAAAATCAGGTAAGAGTGATTTTGAATGGGATGGGAGGGAAAATGAAGGGCTGAAACAATAGGTAAACACATAGAGAGGAACAACATCAAAGGGAATGAAAGGAAACGAGACTTGGTTAAGAGGGTTTTTTTTGTTGTTTTTTGGGTTTTTTTTGTTTTTGTTTGTTTGTTTTTTGTTTTTTTCCTGATCCAGCTTGTAGAAATCTAATCTAAGAAGTGTATGGCCAGAACAGCTGTACCTTTAATGGTTTTATTACTTTTTATTCACAGCATGAGTTCCAAAGTAATCAAATTACTTAGACAAATAAAAAGGGTTTTTTTCCATTCCATTTTCTCATAAGATTTTTGTTTTGTTTAGTTTTTATTGGGGAATAAAATATTTCTCAACTTTTCTGAATTTTAAAATAATGTTCCAGAGGACAGCTATCTATAATCTAGAACCTATGAGTTGTTTCATTCCTCAAATAGTACTTTTAATGGTCTCATAACACTTGAGCCAACGTGACTCCCAGAACCAGAAGTCCAGTGTTGTTGAAACAGTGTCTTCTGGGGATCTATCAATGTCAGGGTTTTTTGGTTTGTGTGTGCATGCACGTGCGTGCGTGTGTGTGTGTGTGTGTGTGTGTGTTTAACATGCAAAGCCCAGGTTTCTGACATGGAGAGTGTATTTTGGGAGCTAATCTGTTATGCGAATATTCTTACACTTTCCTGTTTAGGAAGAGGGCAGTAATTATCTTAAGACTGGTTTTGTTTGCTCACTGATCTTGGTTTCTTAAAAAGGAACCATACTCTATTTGGGAACTGATAGCAAAACCCCAAGAATTTCAACAGCAAATTTTATTACAGGAATAATGAAGTCTTGTGAATAGTTTCCAGTAATTACATGATATTTATAAAGAAGCAATTACAATTAATTACCAAATTCTGAGAGGAAAACTTACCTTTGACAAATATATGTTAATGAAATGCAGCCTTTCCTGGAATACATAGAATTTATACTGTGATTTTAAGGTTTTTGAGATCCATATTTTAACAGAGAAGCATGTTTACTTCTTCCTTACCATACCACTGCAGAAATAGAAACCTAAGATATATAGAAAGATATATAAATATATAAATCTCTATCTATCATTTACAGATATAATAGAGTTGCATACACACATGTACAGTTCTATCTGCATTCATGGCCTTGTAGTTTAGAAGAAAAAACTAATAATGTAAATCAAGATGTCCTGTGCATTTGGATGTGACCGAAAAGTCATTTTTGTAGTGGTCACACCTCAAGATAGTCTTATTCTAATAATAATACACATTAGCTACCATAATTATGAGAAACTTTCTTTATGTTAGTGTTGATTCAGAAAAAATAAAATATAAGTCACATTTTTATTAATTTAAGATAAAAATAACTTTCCTGGATTCCTGGGAGGGGCATTATTATCTTATAGTTTAGAATGCCTGCATTATTAAGTAGAACAATATGAATAAAAACTGATATTCTTGAAGACCATTTAATTATTTTAAAATTATTTATTGAGCACCTACTATATGTTGGGTAGTATTCTAATCACTGAACAAAACTGACAAAATCTTTGCCCTTTTATAGCTTATATTGTTGATGGCAGATGGAAATAGACAATAAACAAATACAAGATATGTATAATAGGTATCAATACTGTGAATAATAGAAAGCAGGATAAGGAAATAGCGAATGATAGTTCCAAATAAGTGTTCTTTGCTATGGGTTGGGCCAGGGAAGTCCTCCCTCTATCTCTGGGCAGAGTGAGAAAAAAGCCCTGGCAATATCCGGGAGCCAAGATTTCAGAAGGAAGAAGCAGTGAGGGCACAGCTGAGCTTGTGTTCTGGAAGGGAAAAAAAAAGAGTCCAGATTGGAATAGAGTAAGCAAAGGGGAAGACTGAATAAGATAAGGATGGAGAGGAAGCCAGGGATAAAATCACAGGTTCCTTGAAAGATATGAGTAGAACCTTAGTTTATTTGGAGTGAACTGGAATTATTGAAGGATTCTGAGCACATGAGTGACATGGTCTAACTCCTTGCTCAGTGGAGAATGACTATAGAACAAAATGAAAGCAAGATACCTAAATAGGGGCCCTTATAATAACTTGTGCGAGAGATGAGAGGGCTTGGGCCAGGATGATAGCAATAGAGGTGGAAAAAAATGGTAGGATTCTGCATTTATTTTGGTGGTATGGCCAATTGAGTTTTGAGGATGGGAAAGGATTCAGAGAATATGTTCTTTATGCACCACTTCTGAAGAAAATATGCCCCCTTTGAGAAAATTCATCATGAACTCTCACAAGCAGTAAATGAAATCACTGCAGCTGCTCTGAGGGCAGCGACTGTAAGAGTTGAGGCAGGAAGACTAGTTAGGAGGTCAGCAAAATTAACGTGGTGAGAAATAATGTTTACTTAAACCAGGATTTTGGTGATAAAAGTGGTAAGAAGTAACCAGATGCTAATACATGTTGAAGTAGGTACTGACAGGAATTCTAATGGAATAACTGTGAGAGATAAGAAAAGATGAAATCAAAATTAAGCCAAAATTTTACTTAAAGAAAGATTTTTAGATGTGGACAGATTTATAATCATTGCCTTGAATTAGACATCTTTCCATTTCTCAAATCTCGATGGCCCAAGGTTATTCATAACCGGTTTTCGACACACCCAAATGCCCAATGACTTTCCACATATGATGTCCCTTTGACCCTTGAAGCAACCATGTAAAATAAGGAAGACAAATTTATTGTTTCAGTTTTAGAGATGCAGATGAGTTCTGGGGAGACTGCATGTCTTGGTCAAGGGTACAGTTCTCCTAATGGGCAGAGTATGGATAAGAATCCAGACTGGCTGACCCTAGTTGTAAAAACATACTGCCTCAAAAACTAACACTGTGTTAATAGAATTTATTCAACTTGTACGATATTGAACATCTTTCTGGGTATAACCTTCACAAAGGCAGAGGTCTTTGTTTTGTTCACTGATGAGTCTCAAGAGCTTAGAATAGTGCCTGGTACATAGTAGCAGGCCACTTAATCAAATATTCCTAAAATGAAAAGAAAAATCTGCAATCTTGCCTATTATGTTGGTATGCCTACCTCAAATGAAATCTGAGCAATAATTTAAGCCAGAAGTAGATTCTTAGAAGAATCTAAGCCAGAGGGTAGGCCTACCCTCACTTTAAAAGCGACATTAATTTAAGCTTTCATAGGGAAATTAGAAGTTTTTTGTTTTTGGTCCTGGATTGGAACTGTGAACTATACTCTAATACCATTAGAACATTGAACTATGTTCTAATATCTTACTTCCTGCTATTTTATCATGTTCAATTATTCTGTAATAAGATTAATGCTATTAATTAATTATCTGGGAAAGAGAAAGCCAGCTGATCACCAAAAATTCAGGGTTTCCCTTTCAAAAGATAGCCCAGCCAGGAACTATAATTCATGTATACTGTTCATCCAGATATAGCCATATGATTCCTTCTGCCCAGTGGAATATGAGAGCAAATAGTGTACCCCATATCTGGGCCTCAGTTCTAAGGAGCTGGTAGGGCATCTCCATATTATCTTTCCTTGCTTGATAGTAGAACAACTTGATTGATGAGACTAGGACACAGATTTATCATCTAATAGGAATTGGAATATTACGAGTGAGAAATGAACATCTACTATCAATGAAAAAAATTTATGTTATAGTGGCCAATGTTACCTAACCAATTACCTAACCGACTAGAAGTTGTGTCACTGATTAAAAAAATATATAGGTAACATTGACCTAAAGATTGGATGATGATAAAACACATATGAGAGTTTGGGACAATGGAGATGCATGTTTTGCAATGGCAGGGCTTGTGATAAAATTGTTGCCTGTGATGACTTTAAAGGTAGGTCATATGCCTTCCAAGCCTATGGCTCTAGGCCCAGAAGTTGGAAAACAAAATATTACAGTTATATTACGGTTTGTGTTTATTGTTATTTTCTGCATTTTGTAAGATATTATAAGAAAGAGATGAATTCAGGCAAAACTTGACTGGTTTTAAGAGCATAAATAAAAGGGAATAGATAAAGTCCAGAAATCTCTGACCTTGTAACGTTTGGAAAAGCTTGAGGCTCTGGATCTCAATTGGATGAGATAAGGTTGATAAAATCCGTTATGATTTTGGCTAAACAGTTGGGCTCAACATTGTAGTGAAGGTAAAATAACTTTGTCATTATTGACTTGGAATTCCCTAGAAATAAACAAATCCAAAGCTTACTAACTTTGAAAAAACTGTATTGGCAGGGGAATTTTAAGCCAGAGTCTAATCAGAGAGCTTCTATCATTCAGGGTAAGGATCTTCACAATGCCCGCCTGGCAGGACTTCGTCATTGCTATGGACCAAGAACACCATGTGTTTTCCATTCTTCCTTTTTCCTTTTTGGGAATTTTTATGGTGATTATCCTGTTCCTGCTATAACACTGTATATTGAATGTCAAGGGTGTGAAAGGAAGACAACTTGCCTTTTAGTTCGTCCATCTCCAGACTAAAAGTTGCCACACATGAATCTAATGGAAAGGACTGTGTCTCACTCAGAGCTCCTAGATTTTAAGCTGGATGTTGTAACTGGACAACTTAGGGTGGGGGTAAGTGTGTTCTGGTGGGGAGGAAGAGTGCACAAAGATGTTCACATAGAATCTGTGTTCTGTCTTTTATAATGTTGAGTTACCACTAGAAGAAGGCTACTGCACTAGGAACTACCTTGTGCAAGCATGTATGCATCCAGATGGATTGTTTGATTAGTTTTAACTGATGGAATATGTATGAAATTGATACTTGTCACCAACAGATTGGGTTTTTAAAATAGTAGCTGAGGCTTTTTCAATCTATTTCCCTTTTTGCTGAATTGGAACAAAGGACTTTTGAGCCCTAGGGAATAAGTGGACCATAAAATGGAAACAACCTGTGTCCCTAAGTTGCTATTGTGAGAAAACTCACCCTCCAACTGGAGACACATGCATTGGATAACATGAAATAAGCTTCTATATGCTAAGGCACGTAATTGGAGGACTTATTAGTTACTACAGTCAGTATTACCATAATTAATTCAATATATTATTGATAATATGAGCACTACTTTAGTGTGTGCCTGATATGTGCCAGTTATACTAGGCATGTCAGATATGCTAATTAATTCTTAAACAAGTCTTAGTAACTACAGTATTTATATTTATTTTCCACTTTTTTGGATTAAATACTCATACAGTGTCATCAGTAAAATAGTTATGTCCTCACTTGTTAATCTTTGGCTCCTCAGAAATGAATATAGCCTCTGTCTGCAGCACCCAGTGGGAAGACTACAGGGAAGACTGTATCACTCCAATGTCTACCTCTCTGTTCTCACCACCTTCTGCTCTCCTGTATGTCTTCTTTGTATAGAATTTCCCTCTGCTCTATTTTATAAGCATACTCATGATGGCATTTAAGGCCCACCCAGATAAAGATAATCCAGGCTAATCATCTCATCTCATGATCTTAACTTAATTACATATAAAAAACCTATTTTCTCAAATAAGGTAATCTTTACATGCTCCAGGGATTAGGATCTTTGTGTGGCTATTATTCAGTATACACCAGTAAGTTGATTACTTCCTTTTATAGAAGGCAAAACTGGGATTCAGAGAGATTAATTTGCATTTATTAATAAATTATATAGCCATAGTTCAAACTACACTGACACTGAATTTCCTTCTTCTATAATATGTTATTTCCCTTCATAAATAACATGTATTAAGTTTCTATTATGGATCTGGTATGTACTTTCATTTCAACCCTTATGACATACTGTAAGATATATTTTTTTAAAGATTTATTTATTCATTTATTTATTTATTTATTTATTTATTTGAGGCGGGAGGGGCAGAGGGAAAGGGAGAGAAAGTCTTAAGCAGACCTGAGTGCAGAGCACCTCATGGGGCTTAATCTCATGACCCTGAAAGCACGACCCTGAGATTATGACCCTGAGCTGAAACCAAGAGTTGGATGCTTAACCAACTGTGCTACCCAAGTACCCCTCCTGTAAGATATTTTTAATTATACTTAATTTTTAAAGTCTCATAATGATTAATTAAATCGGAAATGTCATAATTTTCCTAGAGTCATAGTTCTGCAGAGCTAAGATTTGCAGATAGTTCTGTTATGCCTCTTAATGTTTCTCAATATCTTTACTCAACTTTAAAATGAGAACCTAGAATAAGCTATCTAAAGTCCTCTCTAGCTTTTTAAAAAAAGTCCTCTATGTCTTCTGTGTGTTTAAAAAATATTTCCTCCTTATGCACAACATTTTTCATGAAATATGCCCATAGATGTTTCCATATATATTGGATGGAGGTGATTGCTTTCTTTTTTGCTTTTCCCTAGAAGGAAAGCATTCTTATGTCCCACAGTAATGTGTAAATAAAATCACTGAATTTTGAGGCCTCTTCTGTTATAAAATATTTATTACAAAAACACAGATATATCTTTTGGCAGTCATTTATTTTTCATTGGATTATTATATTTTTGCATTTTGTTACAGATGTTTGGATGATGGATATATATGTTTTTCCCATTTATACCTTTTACACTTACATTCTTAGCTAAATAACTATTGAATCTACAGTAGATCACAAATGTTGGGGATACAAGACAAATAAGATGCCGTTGTGCACTTTAAAAAGCTCATAGTCTAGTTGAGCAGCCAGACAAATAATCGAGTAAATCCTTACATAATCTGGTAAAGGCCATGATAGAGAAGCACACGCCATGCTACAGAGCACAGAGGGAGGGTTTAATCCAGCTAGAGGAAGAATCACCACCAACATTTTGTTTACTGACTGAGTGACTTCATAATATTTTCTTAAATTCCTTTCTTGTGAATACTCAATAAATATTTATAAATTAGATAATATTTTTTTTCATGTTAAATAATACTAAATACCAAGCCAGACGTGATTTGGTTTATAAATTCTGATGAAGTATTAAAGGACAGTAGTGACCCACAGTAACAACTCAATGATTGTATGTTTACTACTAGGAAATTCTCCTACGTAACCCAAATCTCTCATGTCAATTTCCAAGTCAGTTTTCTTTCCCTCAGGCCTATGCAGATGGAGTTTGCCAGGATGAAAAACTCATTACATCTTCTTCCTTTCTGATCTTTCTCCTTGAGACTTCAGTTTGACTCAGTGTTTTAAAAGATACTCTTTTTATTTATGAAGGACAGTGTACTAAGCCATTTCATACTTGCTTCTCCACTAGGTCTTGAAGTCATTGTACTTCAAATTAGTCTGATACTTTCTATGATTGAGTAATATAATTTAGCATATAAATCAAATATCTGAAATGTATCATAAGTAATATACCAAGTGTATCATTGGTAAACTACCTGGTTTTATGGATGCTTTGATTGCTTAATTGATTTAGAATGAGCCATTGATTTTTAAAAAACAGAGGAAGGATTTATCAAAGGATTTATATCAAAAGATCATTCTACTGGAATTATGATGTTATTGTTCAAAACCTAACTTTGATTTTTTCAGACTATTGTATATTATTGTCATGTGACAAATAAGATTTACTCAGCTAAAATGTAAAATGACATAGAATAAAGTAATTCTTCACAATTCTTTGCATATAATGTTTAAAAACTTAGTTTCTGAAATAAAAGAAACAGTCAACTAAAATTATTATACTGTTCTCCTAAAATTCTTTGGAAATGGTCACCCTTCCAGAATTCCACTGAATTTTCCCTGAAACTTTTATTTCAAGTTGATGAGGTGCTCTAAAGTTGGTTATAGATTTTAACCTCAATGATAGACCTAAGACTATGTATGCCTTTTCTTGCTTTCTTGTTTTCACATTCAAAATCATTTATTAAGCCCTGATGTTTTATACATTTGGAGGTTCTGGTATTGAAAACAAACCATTTCATTAGACACAGGAGGTTACAAACTCAGATCAACAATGTTAAAAATAAGTTACAGAGTGACACAGTTACTGTAGACACATTACATGACTATGATTTGCTTTGTTGGGAGAAACCATTGAGGGTCTCTGTGTTACATGTGCTATCCAAAATTAGAAGGTCCTTGATTGTTCTTTTAAAGTTAAGGGGAAAAAATACAGCTTAAAGATGCTATTCTACTCCAAATAATGTTGAGGGGAATAAAACTATCATTTATTAAATTTCTACTATGCTTTTAATCTACATTTATATATTTTACATATGCAATATCAGTTAATCCTTAAAACAATGATGCCTTATCAAAAAATGGTAGTTTTTTAATCCTTTGCTTTTTTCTGCCAGGTAGAAAGATCCTCCCAACTTTCCTGGGACTTGCCTACTATGTGCAAGGTTCTCCATTCTTGTACGGTGTTTGTGAGAAGAAAATTGTTTCCATGAAAATTTTAGCAACCAAACATGGATTACACTATGTATTTTTCCTGAGCATCTATGTTATTTTTTTTCCTATTTAAAATTATTATTATTGCTTTAAAGTAGCTATCACAATGGGGCCATCAGCAGAGTGGTCTCGCAAGGGTTTTCTCTGTTTTTCTCAGCTTTTATAGCAAGTGCCACCCCTCATAGGATCAACACCACATGTGTGTTCTGATTTTTAAAATTGCCAGTTCTTCTGGGACATGTACTACCTTTGTCCTCAGAAATTTTCCTGATGCTCTGTTAAATATGGTTTTTAAAAATGAGGGCGATCTGGGCTGAGTTTGGTTTAAGACCCTGGATACCAATGATACAATGTGTGGGAGAGTTCCTGTCTTTGTCATTGATATATATATTACACCACTGGAGTTACTCTGTTTATAGCAAACTTGTATTTTGTTTGGTGCAGGTTGAGAGAAAAGCAGGAGAAAAATGTTTCCAAAATGAATGGTTTTTGGCAAGCACATGATCTGAATATTGTTACTTGAGAAGGAAAAACTCTGATATTATGCTGTTTTTTTTGTAAGAGTCTCCTTCCTAGTCATCTTTTGTACGTGTTGAAGTAGTCTTATCTGAGACACTGAGTAGAAACTTTGGGTCATAAAAAACAAAAATTCCTTCCTTCACTTGTTGGATATATTTATGAAGTAAAGTTATTTGGTGGGCTGTTAGTTTTCATTACATATAACATATAACTTAGATAAATTGAGACATGACCTTAAACAGCACTTGGGTGATTGCCCAGGTGTGAGGAATCCTTTGGGATTAAGAGTGGATAGTACTTAATTCATAATAAACTTTGTTAGCTAAGAGGGACTCTTAATTCCTTGGGATGCATTTCTAAGCCTGGTTAGTAACTAGTTTGCCCTGTTAATAAACAAACTTAAACATTAGAAAACAACTCTCAAATTTAGCACTCTTTATCTTAACATGATCTAATCTGTTTTGGAATTGTCTGAAGCACTAATTTCTGTTTCTTCCCTTTAATACTTCCACAAAGTATTAAAGTTCCTTAAGATAGAACATATTGAGGCATAATTATAGTTCTCTTGTCAGTTCTGCCCTTGCTCAAAAATCAGTGAGATTTGAATGACAGTGGGGACAAAATTCATCCATAAAGCAAGGCCCTACTGAGTTTCTCAGCAGATGTGATTCTCCCTGATTTATATTATTGTGTGCCTTATGTATCTTGATTCTTGAAACAGAAATAATCTGTGCACTTTTTAAAGTGGCTAATTTGTTTTCATCTCATTTCTCTTGGCTATTTTTCTTTTCTTGGAACGAAATTAAAATAAGAACATACTAAAAAATTGTGTTTTGTCAAATCCAACATTGCTTTGTTTCTGCAACATCCATAAGGGGTAAGTCTGCTGGGACCATAGCTCCTTTTTGGTAAAACATCTGTATATAAAAAAACATGTGTGGTGTAGTCAGGAAACACATGTATCAGTCTAGATGCAGGGGAGACTCAGAGGTCAGCCTTAAGAGAAGAAATGCCCTTCTCTGGTGTCAGAGTCAGCAGGGTTCTAGCAGAGAGCACAGTAGCTGGCATGGTGACCGTAGTACAGACTCAGCTGAGAAGGTAGCAATGAAACTGAAGCATTTGAGGCCAGTGTCAAAGAGGATAGAACATAATAGGGTTAGAACAGAAAATGGTAGGAGTATTTGATGATACTATAGCAATGGTGGTAGCTACAAAGCTTCAGATTATGACTTAGAGAAAAGCAATGCTTCTATTATAAGCCTATTATGCTTTTGATATTTCTTTTAAAGATTATCTCAATAACTTGGGTCACTACTGAAGTCTGCAGGAAGCCAATCATAGAAATAATCTTAGGGAACTCAGAATAATAGTTCCCACTTGCCCTCAAGAAAATCCTATTTATTGTGCAGAGGTAAATCATCCTCTTCAGGGAGACTTGAGGAATGCTTGGTCCATAAAAAATGTTCCTTCTGTCTTTAATTGGCCAACTCTCTTTAAGACTAGATGAGACCATACGGGCTGAGATGAACAAGAGAAGCCTTGAGCTTCTATGGGAGAATTAGGCGGAGAGGCTGATACATAGCTTTCTTCTCTGGGAAATATCCTTGGTGATTCATTCTCCCCCCAAGTTGTGTTTTGTTTTGTTTTCAACATTTTGTTTTCAATGTTTGCATGTTTGTTCATTTTTTAGCTTAACTCACCACTTTTGGCTATTTATGCTGATACTTGCTTACCAAATCAATGTTCACTCAAAGTAGGTAGACAGCAATATCCTTCACTTTATAGATAATGAGAAAAAATTTTGTTGATTTGCTTATTGTACCAATGATTATAATTAAAAATTTCAAATTGGTTCTCAAGAAAAACAGTCAAGGCAAATAAATTTTGAATTTAGATATGGTTTGAATATGTAATTTTGATCATTTTATAGCCAATATAGTGATATAGATATGACAAGTATCAAAATAATTTGAGGATATTATTAACTTGATCATTAGACTCATAGAATCTCAGAGATAGAATCTAGTCGTGGGGTTTCAAGATAGCCCATTGCATTTTGAAAAGCCTAAATCTGTCTCTTTAAAATTTCATACATTTATTCTAATTCAGCATTCTGGAATACACAGCATTTATTCATCACATGATTGTTGTTCAATATTTGTAGTTTTCACGTTCCCCAGCATTATTTTTTTTTCTATTATAAACAATCTTGTTTACTTCAACCATTTATCTTATGATATGTTTTTCAGAAACTTTATCTGTAGTCACTCCTAGAATCACCCTAGTCTGTTATTTTCTCTAAATATATGTCTACAGAACTGAATGCCACACTTTAGTCAGTGTAATATCACGTCCCTTATTCTGGGTATTCCATTTCATTAATACATTCTAACATTACAATCATATTGTTGATTTGGTTTGGTTTTGGTTTTGGTTTCCAAGAGTGATATTACTATTTGGCTCATGTTGAACTTACACTGAATTTTGCCTTTTAAACAACATATTTGTTCTGTTGGATTTTCTTCATCTTAAAGAGATGTTTTTGTGGTTTTTAAAATGTAAGTTCAGAACTGTGTTCTTAATAATTTATTCACTCAACCTTCATTCATTCATTCATTCATTCATTCAATATCATAGGATATAAAAATTAAACCAGAAAGACAGGTCATTCTTTACTTCATGAATAATTTATATTAGTAAGTTGTTTTATTTTGTTAGGCTCACTTCATCAATCTAACTCAGTATTAGAATTCAGAGTGGTTTGTTCCCAGGAAACATTTGGCAACAGCTAGAGACGTTTTTGGTTGTCAAAATTGGAATGGGGAGGCAGAGAAAGTTGCTATTAGCGTCTAGTCTGTAGAGGCCAGAAATCTTGCTAAAGATCTACAATGGGCAGGACAGCTGCCCTCTCCCCCCAAAGAATGAACTGGCCACAAATGTTAACAATGCTAAGTAATACACTCCTGAAGTGTATCCCAGAAGATGTACTTTCTAATGTTTTATCAATAAATATAATGAAGCTGTCTTCTATGTCTTTTCTTAAGTAGCTATTAAAAATACTCACCAGAAAACCCCAAGCATAAAACCCAGTGACACAACACCAGAAAATTCTTTCTCCTGATTGAGTTTTCTCCACTAACCAATACTCATAGGGCACAGCCTGCAAACAATCCCCAATTTATTTAATAGTACTGTCATCATCCTGGCCGTATTTCTTCTTCTTGTCAATGATATCTTCAAAGACTTAGTCAAATACCTTCCTAAAATCAAACTATACAGGGGTTACCATCTTAAAGAATAGTAAGAATAACACATAGTTGGTATTCACAATTCTCTTGTAAATTTGTAGCTTCCTAATGACCATAGCATTCTTTAGAAGTACCCCAAAGGTATTTATTCCAGAATATCCTGTAGATTTATGTCTAATTTACTTCTCTAGAAAATGCTTTTACACCTTTTGAAAATATTTGATAACTTTTCATAATTTGGAAATCATTTTCAAAGATTTCTCATTGGTTACTTACAGTATTTTTCCAATGTCAGTTCCTGAGCAAACCTCATATGTTCCTGGCTCTGTGCTTGGCTTTAGACAGAGGTGGTTAATACAGGGTCACTTTCTCACAATCTATGATACAACCTAACATTGTAACAGCTAACAAAAGAGAATAATAGCAAATGCTGTATACACATATAGCTTAACAATGGAAGTCCAGACTTAGAAACTAAATTTCCTGGGAAATACTAAGGTAAGTTTTCTAGAGAAGATAGTTGAGTAGGTCATTAAGTAAGAAGTAGATTTCATTAAGTGGAAAAGTCTTTTGGCATTTCAAGCAGAGCAAATGCCAAAGACAAAATTATAAAGGCATGAAATTGCAAAGTGTTTTGGGGAAGTAGTTAGTCCAATATGGCTAGAGCACGTGGATTGTGGAGATGGTGGGAAATGCAATTGTAGTTGTGACATATCCATGAATGGCCTTGGTGCTAAACCAGGAAGTGTGAGCTTCATCCTTCAGTGTGCCTTTTCATGTTAAGATCAGTAAAAGAAGGCCATTAGAACTTAGTCAACATATTCTATTCCTCAAAGCAACACTTTTAAGTAGTTATGAGTCTCAGTTTTATAGATAGATAGTGTTATGGGCTGATTGTTAGTGGTCCCCCTCCACCTCCCCCCGAAATTCACATGTTGACACATAATCACCAATGTGATTGTATTAGGGGGTCATTCGGTCATGAGAGTGGAGGCCTTAAGAATTGGACATAGTGTCCTTAAAAAAGAGACCCTAGAGAACTCTCTTACTCCTTCCACACACTGAGGACTCAGCGAGAAGACAGCTATCTATGAATGAGAAAGTAGGCCCTTACCAGACACCACATCTTCCAGAATCTTGATCTTGGACTTTCCAGCCTCCAGAACTAAGAAATAAATATTTAAGCCACCTAGTCTATTTTTGTTATAGCAGCCTGAATGAACTAAAACGTAGATAAAATAAGATTCACTGAGATTAATGGATTTTCTAAGTTCATCTAAGGTTTATAGATTTTAAAACTAGGTCTGTCTAATGAAATCCTTGCCAATTTGGTTAGATTTTCCTAAGGGGAAATCTAGGTATTTCCTAGGGATGATTAGATAAGACTGTGAAAATTTTTAGGAATGAGTGGAAAAAGACCATATTCTTATTTCTAATACAAAAACATGCAACACTGAAATAATGCTTGAATGTAGATGCTTGTTTCTTAAATATTTGTATAGCTTAGTTGGAGTAAATTGATCCAAAATATGTTCATTAAAAATAGTTTTGATTCTATTTTGGAGAAAATACCAGGTAAAGTTTAGGATAGCAGTAACAAAATTCATTGCTCCCCCTTTCCCAACACCAGTACAACCCTCAGTTGGTAAAAATTCAGATATAAAATTTTTTAAATAAAATTATAAAGACTCCAACACCCAGAGGATTCATCTAATGGAAGAAATTTGGCAAAGGAGCATTTCTTTAGTTTTGATATTAACTCCTATATTGAAATGTTGTCATTTCTGGTAAAGTAACTGTATTATTTAGTCACGGTTCTCCAGAGAAACACAACCAATTATCCTGTATATAGATATATATGAGGAGATTTATTATAGGAATTGGCTCATGTGATTATGGAGGTCTAGAAATCCCATAGCCTGCCATCCACAAGTTGGAGAATAAGGAAAGCTAGTGGTATAAATTCAGTTCAGGTCTGAAGACCTGAGAATCATGGGACCACTGATGTGAGTCCTGGAGTTTGGAGGCCTGAGAACCTGGAGCTCTGAAGTCTGAGGCAAAAAATGATAGACATCCCAGATCAGAAGAGGGAGAGAATTTGTCCTTCCTCTACCTTTCTGTTCCATTTAGACCCTCAACTGGACCCTCATACTGGTGAGGGCTGGTCTCTTTATTCAGTCTACTGAATCAAATGTTAATCTCATCCAGAAACACCTTCACAAACACACCTAGAAATAATGCTTTACCAGCTATTTGGCATCCCTTAACCCAGTCAAGTTGTCACATCATGGGAACATTCTATCTTAAATGTGCAATAACGCTTGAGTTTAGAAAAGAAGATTCTAAATAAACTAAAATTCAGAATAAGGACCCCTGGAAAAAAAATTATTATATTGTGGAATTTGCTTAGATACCTGTATAGGTAATACATTGGAAGACACAATCAGATAAATAGTGCCTAGAGTTGCTTCATGCATATTTATTTATAAAAGAATTTGAGTAGTAATTTGATGTGTAATGGACTAACATAAGGTTGAATTTATTCCCATCACTACTACTTAAGGGTTTCCTTCTTAATATATGTCCACTGGTGTGGTAGCCCGGCTTCAAGTGGCCACAGTGATTCTGAATGCTTTCTGATATTCACACCCTTGTGTTCTCTCTTCCCACATGAAATATGGCTGACCTGTGTAATCAAAAGGATATTAAAGAAATGAGGGATTTATAATTTTCGAGGCTGCTCATCAAAGACATTATGGCTCTACTTTCTCCTTTTGGGTCACTTGCTTTGGGGAAAGCCACTAGCACGTCATGAGGACACTTAAGAAGCCCTATGGAGAGGTTTATATGGTGAGGAACTGAGGCCTCCTACCAACAACCAGCACTAATTTGCTTGAGTGAACCACCTTGGAAATGGAACCCTTAGCCTCAGTCAAACCTTCAGATGACTTCAGCCACTGCAGACTTGCAGTCTCAGAATAAGAGACAGTGGGGGGCACCTGGGTGGCTCAGTTGTTAAGCATCTGCCTTCCACACAGGGCATGATCCCGGGGTCCTGGGATCGAGCCCCATGTTGGGCTCCTCCTCTGGGAGCCTGCTTCTTCCTCTCCCACTCCCCCTGCTTGTGTTTCCTGTCTCGCTGGCTGTCTCTATCTCTGTCAAATAAATAAATAAAATCTTTAAAAAAAGTAAATAAATAATAAGAGACACTGGGCCAGAAACACCCAGGTAAGTCATTCCCAGATTTCTGACACACAGAAACTGAGCTAAATAAAGTTTCTTATTTCTAAGCTGTTAAGTTTTAGGGTAATTTGTTATGCAGCAATAATTAACAAATACAACTGGTCTAACTCTTCAGGTTAGGATCTGGCACAAAAATATTCACTTTCTATTGAAAAGGGTTAGTCATATTAAATTAACATTGATCACTGCCTCCAAGTTTACATTTTAAATAGAAAATGTCTCAGGTTAGCCAGCAGTCTCCTAACTGCTTCAATCTGTTTCTCAATAACAATAATAATGCCACTTGCTAAGGTGTTATTATTGCTTAAAATTTCATTATATTTTATGTGATGATAGATTTAAAGCAAAAATATTACTCTTATGTTTAGAAAAATGTGGTCACCGTTTTCATGTTATTCTAACCATTATATCATGGATATTTCAATATAAGTCTTATAAACAGACACTGAATGCCTTCTTCACTCTAATGTGTCCTTCATGACTTATAAATTATTTTACCTTTCTTTTTCTTGGGATAGACCCAGGCCATGGTATGTACTACGGGGATGATTTTCTTTGTACTATATCCAGTGGAACATATGTAATGCTTCTGAATGGCTCATTACTTTAGAATAGTTCTAAAAACAAAACATATTCCCCCCTCCAAAAGAACCATATATATCACTACAGCCTTAATTTTTAGTTTTAGAAATAATCAGCACTTGAGTCCATATTATTATTTCTAATAAGGTATACGTGAATTCCAGAAAATGTCAAGAAGCTAACTGAAACAATCACTAATAAATAATGTGGGTAGCATTCTGACAATTCTTTGAAAGAACATTTTAATAATTCATAATTAAGACATTAGTTGGAGTGAAAGAAGAGATTTGGTGCGGTATGAAATGAAAATTTCAATCTCTCTGCAGTTTTTGATTGCTATTTTGGAGGACATGGGAAGGGATGGATTGGGTAAGTCAGGTATTTTATCCAGCAATCATGATTATTGGTACCAAAGCTTCCACAATGTGCAATATGGGAAAGAGTTGAAACGCTGCAAACGTTTACATCTCTTGCTCCAGAAACTATGTCCTGGGGTTGACTCCTGGAGCATTCTACTCACAGTGTTGTGGTGGCTTTGTCCCAGTCTGCATTGGAAGTAGATCCATGGTGCAGCACCAGCACCCATTCTTGATTTATTACTGATAATCTAAGACCAATAAAATAGAAAAAAATAAGAAATGGCAGAACAGCTGTCTACTGAGATGAGGGTTAAGGACTGTTAAACTGTGCTAGATGTTAAATTATGATGCTTACTCCAAGTGATCTCCTCATGAGAGGTTGATATGCTCTGTTATTCTTAGGCAATTTTTGAAAACTAAGAGTGACCTGCACATCTGTTTTTCTGGGATGTGAGCTGCTTCTAGCCCTGTCAATAGCAGTCCCATAGGAAACGATGATTAACAGCAGTCAAAAATCTACTTTCCTCGTTTGCCCCTCTGCATAGATGTCACAGTCTTTTTCTTTCAGCTCAACCATGACTTGTCATATTGTTGGTTGACATGTCCCTGAGACAACATTGACTCTTGTACAGATATAGAAACAGGTTTGTCCCACAACAGTCTTGCTTCTTCACCATGGACCTAAGTGGGGGTGTAGGTGGGGGGAAAAACCTGGGCGTGTCTTTATTTTTTCCTTTATCATGAGCAGGAGATGAGAGGAACACTTATCATTCCCATGAGCAACTTAGTGCCAAGTGAGGTGGAGATTATTCTATCACTCAACGAATATGTATTGAGCCTCCATAATATGTTAGGTGCTGAGGATATAATGGTAAAAAAGATACATATGGCCCTCACTTCTTTTTAGTTTCAAGATGGTGGAAGAGACATATTACAAGTCTAATAAGTATTGTATACATGGAAAAATTTAAAATGCTAAGAGAATAGATGTCAAGGAGATTCTGGTTTATCAATATTATTAAGTCAAGTGCTATCTCTTTTTTGCTGTTGTTTGATTTATTTTTGGCTTCACATATGCATGGGAATCACAATGGGTAGTGATGTGATGAACAGGAGTATGCCAATTGACATGGTTTATATAGGACTGTAATGACAAAAAATATCGTCATCTGTTTGGAAATGTTTACCCAAAGTAAGAGGTAGTGCGGCATGCTTCCAGTAACAGTTTTAGTAGTGTTTCTGAATCTTGGCTGCACATTAGAATTACCTGGGGAGTTTTAAAAATCCATAGGCCACTCCCAAAAGCAATTAAATTAGAATCTCTGGGGATGAGACCCAGACACCACTGCTCTTTAAAACTCCCCAGTTCATTTCAGTGTGTAACCAATTTAAGAACCACTGAGATTTAGACTCCCTCTGCTTTCCAAAATTCCCCACAAGGACCCACGGCTGCCAATTTTACCACTTTTGGAGAAGAAAATCACCAGGTGCAAGAAGCTCCTTTGGCATCCTGAAGTTTTAACTAGATTTTAAAAAATAAGGTACAGGGGTGCCTCAGTGGCATGGTTGGTTGAATGTCTGCCTTCGGCCGGGGGTTGTGATCCCAGGGTCCTGGGATTGAGCCCTGTGTTGGGCTCCCTGCTGGGTGGGGAGTCTACTTCTCCCTCTCCCTTTGTGTGCTCTCTCTCTTTCAAATAAATAGATAAATCTTTTAAAAAATAACGTGATTCCTTTGGATTTTGTATATATACAATTATATCATCTATAAACAGTTTTACTTCTTATTTTTCTTCTGACATCTATATCTTTTTTTTTCCCCTTTTTCTGGCCTTATTTCCTTGAGTGGACCCTCACATGCAATGTTGAATTGAAATGGTGTGAGTGCTTTTCTTACATTGTTCCCAATTTTAAAGTAATATTTCAAAATTTCACCATTAAGTATAATGTTAATTACAGGTTTTTCAGATTACGTTCCATTTATTCCTAGTTTGTTGAGAGTATCTCTTTAATCATGAATAAGCATGGTACAGAAACAAATACTAGTTTGTATCTACTAATATAGTCATAATTTTTCCTCTTTAATCTTATAAAGGCTTGTTTTATTGATTTTATATTTTTTATAACTTCAAGCTCCCTATTTTACACTAACAATTGGGTTTATCTTCTCTCCAGAAGGAATTAAATAGTTAGAAATAAAACGAAATCTGTGGAACTGAATAAATTGAACCACAATTTCTCAGATAGTCTAAGACCTCTTCCTTTAAAAGAATGTGTGAGGCTTAAGTATGAAACAAATATTTTATAGAGAAATTTTTATCCAGACAAACTATGATTATACTAAGAAATATATCTGAGAAGAAAGTTGTACTTAAGGTAAAGATATTTGTAAATAAAAAATCAAAGATAGTCGAATTACTTGTCTCCTTTCCATTTTCAGTTGTTCTCAGCCCATGGTTTGTGCATCAATGTCTTGGGAATCTAGAAAACCCACTGAAGTGTCCAATTATTAATTTTGAGGGCATTTGCATTTAAGAGCTATAGATGTCATGAGATTATCAAAGAGATCCATGACCCCAAACAGGCATAGAGCATCTTCCTAAAAGATGCAAATTTCATCTAGGAAAAGTTGATCTTGATTAATGTGTATCAGGATTTATTTGATCTAAAGTGTCTCATATCTGTAAATGTCCTAGATTATCATTCTTTGGAAAGTAGGCTTGAATTAGACTTAAAGTTGTCTTAGTTCTGGGGCACATGGGTGGCTCAGTCTGTTGAGCATCTGGCTCTTGATTTTGGCTCAGGTCATGATCTCAGGGTTGTGGGACTGAGCCCCACGTTGGGCTCTGTGCTCAGTGCAGAGTCTGCTTGTCCCTCTCTCTCTGCTCCTCCTCCAGCTCTCTCTCTGTGTCTCTCTAAAATAAATAAATAAAGTTTTTTTAAAAAAGTTTTGTTAGTTTTCTGCTATTCATTCCAGCTACAGACAGAAAGAAACATGTATTATTGGATATAAAGTTCCCAAGAGGTTTACCTTGGCCAAAGAGTACTAAGAAGTAGAAACCTTCATATTCATTATGAAGCTCAGTGTTCATCAGCTGGCTGCTTGATCTGATACTCTGCTTTTCATCATTTAACTTATCAAAACCTCCTCATTATTGATTCCTATTTGTTGTTAAACTGTGTTTGATATAATGCTTTGAAAGACATTTTCTGGAAGCACTTAAAAATCTCTAAATGAATCACTGGTAAAAATATTTTGAAGATTTATTTTCTCATCTCGACTACTACAATAATTTAATTCATTATATATTAAATATAATTTCTATTATAATCTTAGAAATACTGTAAGATACCATCCAAAGACTTTACCAGGTGCTTAGAGAGATTGATTTACTAATATGAGGCCAGTTTCTGTTTTTTTCTTTGACTTTGTTTCAGAATCTAAGCTTTACTCCATCTCCAAAAGGTCTCTTGTATTTTTTGTTTTATATCAAAAGAGATAAAGATTTAGATGGTTCTGCTATGTTCTTAATCTGATCATGAATCCAAAGGATAGAGAATAGAATATGAGAGTTAAAAATAGACCTATTAAGGAAAATTTTATCCTGAAGGGCAAGTTGGTGACAAGTCAGAAAACCAGACCTAATGAAGTATTTTGCATTTCAGTTCTTCTAAGTAGTAACATTAAAAATTAGCAACTGCCATCAAGTGTCTTCTGATCAGAAACTGAAGTTTCCCATTTAAACAACAACAGCCAGAGACAGTGGTAACAAAGGTGGGTCTGCTTGCTTGGGGTATTACGCAGTTTTTTAAAAAATTTTTTTCTGCTGTTTACTAATTATCATTTTATTTACTATTGGTCTATGACAATGATTCTCTTTTGAAGAAACAGAAACGGATATCAATGTTCATAATGTGCAAATAGATCAGTAATAACTGACCTCCTTTTAACCTTTGGTTCTTGTCTTTAATGTGTAAATAAAACTAGGGAGAAACAGGATCTTTAGTATTTTGGTAACAGAGGATTCCTTTTTCAAACTGAGATGCACGATGTTTCACTAATGGGTGGGTGAAACGCCATAAGTGTAAGAGGAAAATAATACAAGGTTACCTAACTTTTATAAATCTACAGTAGATGTCTGTAGGTTAAACAACATAATGGAAGAAAAACTGATTTGGGGAAGTGTAAACACAATATAAATATAAGGTATAATTTCAAGGCTTAAATTATGGATTATAATTGTAGAGATAACCTGAAGTAAAAGATGTATACTTCCAAAGCAAATACGTAGTCTCTTTGTGACCTATTTTGTCATATCCAGAAGAAGACATTTCTAATCTGGACACAAAAATAAGAAAATAAGCTCCCACAAAAAATGTATGAAATCAGGAATAAATAAATCATATACTAAATAGGTATTCATAATCAGTTGGTGCTGATTTGTATTCACGAGTTAGAAGCCATCATCAAAGGTAGAGTGGAAACTTAAATGCTACTAAAGAGATTCAGGATAGTCTTTCTTTATTGCTTAACTTGCAATTATAAAAGAAATTCAATTCTATGAACTTTTATCAAGTCACACTTAGAGTCCATACAATATCCATATCTACCAACTGCTTTTGCTGTCTGTTTCTGCTAAATAATAAACCTTACATCATTTACTGACATGTGAGAGAATTTATGTTCTGATGACCACCAAGAGAGAGTCTTGTTAGTGTCAGAGGTCAAATACTTATGTCAGAAAGACTTTATTCAGTAGCAATAAAGAAATGACTAGGCATCAGTAAAGCCCTATGGAGCCATATAAGAACGGTGGGTTTTGAGTTGATGTGTATGTAGAGTAAGCATTTATTTTTCACATAGGCATTGAGATATTACAGTCAGCAGTTTTCTTCCCCAGTATCTTTCTCCTGCCATCTTCTCCAAGAAAAAAAATATTGGCCTCTGTTTAATTATTTACATACAATCCAGAAAGTATCAAAAGATAGAGGATTTTTTTTCTTAAAAAGAAAATAAATTCTAAGCAAACAGGAATGTATATATAACATCAAGTTGCAGTGGGCTGGGGAATACCATTATGTGGTTATCTAGGGAAACTGTTCTCATTAAAAGACTGTAGTAATTCAGCTAGGGTGGTGTGTAAATTACATAAAGTTTTTAAAATGTTAGGTGACTAATGAATCATCGAACTTTGCATCAGAAACCAGGGATGTACTGTATGGTGACTAACATAATATAATAAAAAAATTAAAAAAATGTTAGGTGAGGTATTCTTACTTAATTAAAATCAATAAACGTTAATCGACATCTACTATATTGATAGTTTAAGTCAGAAAAATCCTTACATGAAGTTAATCATGATTATTCAAGGTAGAGTCCAGAGACCAACATCATCAACATCATCTGGGAGCTTGTTAGAAATGCAAAAAGGAAGGAAGGAAGGAAGAAAGGAAGGAAGGAAGGAAGGAAGGAAGGAAGGGAAGATGAAGGAAGGAAGGAAAGAAAGAGGGCAAAGAAAGTTACCATCCCAGGTCTATTGAATCAAAATTTGTGTTTTAACAAGATCCTTAAGTGATTTTTATGAACTCAAATTTGAGAAGCAAGGCTTTCCACTTTATTTGCATTGGAGGAGATATTCAAGCTGTCAACTCAACTTTCAAACCTTCTTTATCAACTCACTTTGTGGCAAAATTTAGAGAGTTTGTACAATTTATTTACTTTTATTTTTTAGCTTGCCCTATTTCAGAAAGGAAATGAGACATTAAAGAGTAATGAGCTTTTATTTTGTAGAAAAACAAGGGTTCACCAGCAGAGCAGAAGAAGTAGGGACCCCAAGGTCAGAAAAAATTTGTGCTCACTTTCCAGCACAATCTCAGCCACATTATTCATCATTTGGATCAAGAGCATATTTCTACGCACTCTGGTAATGCAGGCAGTCCCCAATTCAAGAACTGATTGTGATCCAAATGATCATTTGTAAACTGGTGATTTGTAACTTTAAATATATTTTCCTATAGAAACAATGTTATGCGCAGTGGGTAAATTTCTAGGCAACCTGCAAAAACATACTTAACTTACAGGGTACTCAGAAGGAAAATGTTGGGAGACACTAGGGAAAAGCAAGCATATTAGAATAACACATAGCCAGGTTCTTTGGCTCTACCACTCTTCAACTGTTTACCTTCAGCAAGTTATTTAACCTACTCATCATCTGTAAAATATACATAGTTGTAATTCCGCCACAAAATCTTTGGAAAACCTGAAATATGTGTTAAGTCACTTGTTGCTGAATTGATAACTTGCATGATTGGCCACATAATAAGAGACTAAAAGACATTTTTCCATATAATACTGGTGAGTATGAATTAGGACACCTGATCCATGAAGAAAGAAGATGAGGATCTCAGGGAAGACTTGTTCATAGAAAATTATATCTTAAAAAGTAAGGGAGTCTATAGGTGGGGTTAGGTAGATATTGAGGAGAATATGCTGGGCAGAAGATGTAACAGCATTACAAGATGTAACAGCATTACAAGGAAATGTAGTGGGGGTGCAGAATAAGAGGAGGGTGTTGAATGGATTTGGGGTACTCTATGAAAAGAACCATCTGGTGTGTGCCTTTCTTTTCCTTTCTCCCTCGCCTCCACCTATTTTGATATTGCCAATCTACATCCAGCACATTGTAAGATCAGTAAGAAACAAAAGTTAAATTTGTCTGGGAAGCATCAAAGTCTTCTTTATGATCCCCAGCAACAAGGAAGAAAATGGGGAGAGGGAAAATAACTGTCAAGGGTAGAACAAGTCAGGGAGACCAATGTCTGTGGTCTCTCTACTATAATGAACATCTTTGTGTTTAATATAGTACCTTAGATGATAAACCCTTAAGATTGACAGAAGTAGTGTGTGTGCTACCTTCAGGAAAGCAGCTGTGCGCACTACTATACCACCAATACCAAGCTACCTTCATAATATCAGATATCATTTTATAGTGAAGAGTTAATTTAACATTCCACTTCGATTTGAATTATAGGCAACTGTGGGTCAGGGATTATTTCTGGTTTTATGTTGATTTTTAATAGTCAAATTTAATTTTCTTTTGACATCTTTGTGGCTGTTTTTTGTTGATGATGCCATTTTGGCAAACCCAAATTATGCTTTCATTGACAAAACCAAGTGGAGGATTGAGACAGTTATCTTAATATTGATAGTCTTGCAGTCAGGACTTTTGCCAAAATGGAGTGTTTTCCTCTGATTTTTACTGGATATTTTCCTTTGTTTTTTCTTAGATGTTATCAGTTCATAGGTTTTTTTTTTTTTTTAACCTGAGGTTATTTATCAGTAAATGTTGTCTTCTCATAGAAACCCTGAGAGGAAGTATGTTACATTATTTTGTGACACCAAAATATATTGATGATAATAATTAGAGTTTATCTTCAGATAGGGCATTAACAACGATGAAGCACTTCAACATACATTTTTATTATGTCATAAGTTATCACCCTGTGAGGTAACCTGGACAGGTAGTATTGTCTTCTTTTTATCTATGAGAAGAACTTACAAAGGTTTAGTGACTCGCTTAAGATCACACAGCTGCTCAGTGGTTCGTTGAAAGCCCAGATTTTCTATTTCCCAGTATAGTACTCTTTCTATATTTCTTTTCAGGGTTCCTGCCTTGTTTTCTGTGGACCCTCACAGTGTGATCCACTGATTCCTCACCACCTACAGTCTCAGCCTCACCCCAATTCCCTGACCCATTTGAGCAAGACAGGACATAGATATATTGCCTCAGTTCCACCTACTAAGGAATTTAGTTACAACTAGTAGACATGCTTATGGCTCCCATCATCTCTTTGCTGCCCCTCTTGTGTCCTTAGTATGCTATGTGAGTACTTTTATTTCTCTATTCCTGCAGAATGGCTCTGTCTTTGGGAATAGGAGACCATCTTGATTTCTATTTCTAGGTTTTGACCAGGCATCCCTATTTCCTCCCTGGATTGAAGCTATTTGGGGGGCTCAAAACTATTGATTTTAACCAGCCCTGTTTCCTGGAGACACTGGAGTACAAATAACAAAGGTGAATTCTAGAAAAACAACATAAGCTTTTGGGAAATATGAATGAATTTACTTTTTTAAAAATATTTTATTTATTTGATATATAGAGAGAGAGCACAAGAAGGGGGAGCAGCAGGCAGAGGGAGAGGGAGAAGCAGGCTCCTGCTGAGCAGGGAGCACAATGTGGGGCTCAATCTCAGGACCCTGGGATCATGACCTGAGCTGAAGGCAGACACTTAACCAACTGAGGCACCCAGGTGCCACTGAATGAATTTAGTTTTTAACTAAGTCACGTGTATGAAAGAAATGGTGTATCTAATGCATTTTATAAAAGTCCACCTTTTCAAGCATAATATTTTCATAAAAGGTACAGAAATAACAGAAAGTCATACTTGAATGGTTAGACCGTATTTCAGCTCCTAATCATAACAATTGGCAACGTCTTATTTCCATTTTATTTTATGCTGCCCAAACTGATCCCATTTTCAATATTTGTAGTCTCCTGCCTACTTTCAGAAATATCCAGCATCTTTTAATTACTACCAGCTGACCTTGTAAGACTTAACAGTAAAGGTCAAACTAAAAGATCTTCATGATGTACTGCATGGTATATTCTCCTTTCCAATTTCTAAAATAGTTAGGGGGGAAATCTTAATTTTATTTTCAAAAACTTGTTTTAAATAAAAATGTTTGAATGATGTAATAGTCATTATTTTTAAATTAACTGCAAAATTGTGGGTCCACCGAATTAATTACATTTAGCGACTAAGCATTCTTCCATATCCTGCATGTAGGACTTGTCTTGTCAGATCCAAAGTCAACTGAAACAGCTCTTAATTGGTCATTACTCTTAATAAAAATGATTAAGAAAGAATTTAAGCCCAAAGATCTGTGAGTTTAAGGGAAGAAACCATTCATTAAGTCATTATATTACTACACATTTACTCTTGTTTTTTTGCTAGCAATGGGCTAATGCGTTTTAGAAACAAAAAGATTAGGGGCGCCTGGGTGGCACAGCGGTTGGGCGTCTGCCTTCGGCTCAGGGCGTGATGCCGGTGTGATGGGATCGAGCCCCACATTAGGCTCTTCTGCTATGAGCCTGCTTCTTCCTCTCCCACTCCCCCTGCTTGTGTTCCCTCTCTCGCTGGCTGTCTCTATCTCTGTCGAATAAATAAATAAAATCTATAAAAAAAAAGATTAATTGAAGGGGAAAAATAACTTCCTTCAAGGACATTAAGATATAATAGGAGTAATTAGACAATGCATTTAAATGATTATAATTATAAATATAAGGCTAGCAAAAGAACTATTATGTAAAGTAAAATGCTTAATTAGCTGAAGATGTGCTCCAACTTCATTTTCTGCCACAACCTGTTACTTGGTTCTGCTAAACAGATTTAACATCATATTTGCCATCACTGATATTGTATATTATTATCATAATGGCTTTTTGTGATATCTAACTAGCAAAGCAATGTAGTAATATGAATAAACACTATCATTCAAATCAATTTTTAATTATTGAAAATGATTTTTACATACAAGTAGAGATTCTATACCTAACTTGGAATGTAAATTTTTTTTTGTGGTAAGAATATTTAATATGAAATTTACACTCTCAAATTTTCTTTTTTTTTTTTAAGATTTTATTTATTTATTCGACAGAGATAGAGACAGCCAGTGAGAGAGGGAACACAAGCAGGGGAAGTGGGAGAGGAAGAAGCAGCCTCCCAGCGGAGGAGCCTGATGTGGGGCTCGATCCCATAATGCCGGGATCACGCCCTGAGCCGAAGGCAGACTCTCAACTGCTGTGCCACACAGGCACCCCAAGACTCTCAAATTTTCTAAATATAGTATTGTTAGCTATAGGCACAGTGTCATACAGCAGATCTCTAGAATTTATTCATCTTGCATAACTAAAACTTTATATTCATTTAATGGCAAGTCTCCATTTTCACCTCTCCATAGTCCCTACCATTCTACATTTTGCTTCTATGAGTTTGACTATTTTAGATACCTCATCTAAGTAGAATCATGTAGTAATTTTCCTTTTGTGGCTAGCTTATTTCACTTAGCATAATATCTTCAAGATTTATCCCTGTTGTTAGCATATCAATATTTAGGGCTAAATAATATTTCATTGTATATATCACATTGTTCTTATCCATTCTCCTATTGATAGATGTTTAGGTTGTTTCCAGATTTTGGCTATTGTGAATATTGCTGCAATAAAAGAATGAAATATCTCTTTGAGGTCCCGATTTCAGTTGTTTTGAACAAATACCCAGAAGTGGAATTGCTGATCATATGTTAAGGTGTATGTGTAATTTTTTTGAGGAACTTCCATACTGTTTTCCATAGTGGCTGCACCATTTTACATTCCCACCAACAATGCACAAGGGTTCCAGTTTATCTACACTCTGCCAATATTTATCTTCTGCCTTTTGATAATAGCCATTCTAACAGGTGTGAGCTGATATCTCATTGTGATTTTTAATTTGCATTTCCCCGATGATTAGTGATGTTGAGCATTTTTCCATATACCTGTCGTGTCTTGTATGTCTTCTTTAGAGAAATGTCTACTCAAGTCCTTTGCCCATTTTTAAATTGGGTTATTTGTTATTTTTCTATTGCACTGTAAAAATTCTTTATCTATTTTGGATATTATCCTTATCAGATATCCTGTTTGCATATTTTCTCTCATTCAGAAGGTTGTCCTTGACTCTATTGTTTCCTTTGCTGTGCCACAAGAGATTTTAGTTTGATGTAGTCCTATTTGTCTAACTGTTGTGTTTTTGTTCATATCCAAGAAATCATTGCTAAGACCAAGACCACGCCAATGTTTTGAAGCTTTTTCCTTAGGTTTTCTTCAAGGAAGTTTTAGTTTAAGATTTTAAATTTAACTCCTTAACCCATTTTTAGTTAATTTTTGTGTATGATGTGAGAAAAAGGTTCAGTTTCATCCTTCTCCATATGGATATCCAGTTTTGTCAACACCATTTACAGAAGAGACAACATTGTGTATTCTTGGAACTTTTGTCTCAGATGGATTGATCGTATATGCATTGTTACATTTCTGGGATCTTTATTCTGCTCCCTTAGTTTATATCTCTGTCTTTATGCCACTACCATACTGTTTTGATTATTGTGGTTTTGGATATATTTTATTTATTTATTTATTTATTTATTTATTTATTTATTTATTTATATTTTTTGTAACGTATTTTAAAATTGGGAAGTAAGATGTCTCGAGCTTTGTTTTTCTTTCTCAAATTTGCTTTGGTTATTTAGAGTCCTTTGTGTCCCCATGAATTTGGGGATTTTTTTCTATTTCTGAAAAAATGCTATTGTATTTTGGTAGGGATTGCATTAAATTTGTAGATCAGTAGTTTAGACATTTTAACAATATTAATTCTTCCAATCCATGAACATGATATCTTTCATTTTTTATCTTCTTTAATTTCTTTCATCAGTATTTTGTAGTTTTCAGTGTACAGTAGTTTTCAGTGCACAGATCTTTCACTTTCTTAGTTAAGTTTATTTCTAAGTATTTTATTATTTTTGATGCTATTGTGAATGTCATTGTTTTCTTAGTTTTTCTTCAGATAATTTATTATAGTGTGTAGAAATGCTTCTGATTTTTGCATGTTGATTTTGTACCATACAACTACTGAATTCATTTATTCTAACAGTTTTTTGGTGGGGTCTTTAGGGTTTTCTATATATAATATCATATATCTGCAAATAAAGACAGTTTTACTTCTTCCTTTCTCTATTTAGATGACTTTTATTTCTTTTTCTCACCCAACTGCTCCGGCTAGACCTCCCCATACTATGTTGAATTGAAGGGGAGAGAAGGCATCCTTGCTTTGTTCCTGATCTTAGAGAAAAAGCTTTCAGCTTTTCACCATTAAGTATGATGCTAGCTATGGGCTTTTCATATATGGCCTTCATTATGTTGATTTAACTTCCTTCTATTTCTTCTTTGTTAAGAATTTTTATCATGAAAGAGAGTCGAATTTTTCAAGTGCTTTTCTGCATCTATTGAGATGATCATATGATTTTTATCCATTGTTCTGTTAATGTTCATTGATTTACATACGTTGAACCATCCTTGCATCCCAGGGATAAATCCCACTTGGTTATCGTGTATGAGCCTTTTAATGTGCCTTTGAATTTTGTTTGCTAATGGAGGAATTTTGCATCTGTGTTCATCAGGGATATTGGCATGTAGTTTTCTTTTCTTATGGTGTCTTTGTCTGGCATTGGTACCAGGGTAATAATGTTGGCCTCATAAAATGAGTTAGAAATGTTCCCTCCTCTACAATTTTTTTCAGAAGGATTGGCATGAATTCTTTAAATGTTTGGAAGAATTTGCCAATGAAGCCATCTGGTCCTGGGATTTTCTTTCTTATGAGTTTTTTGATGCTGATTAGATCTTATTTGCTATTGGTCATTTAAGATATTCTATTTCTTCTTGATTCAGTTTTGGTAGGTTGTATGTTCCTAGAAATGTATCCATTTCTTCTAGATTACACATTTTTTGCGCATACTATTGTTTATAGGAGTTTCTTATTACATATTTTTTTATTTCTTTGGCAGCAGTTGGAATGTCTTTTCTCTGATTTCTGATTTTATTTACTTGAGTCTTTCATTTTTCTTAGTCTAGTTAAGGTTTGTCAATTTGTTGACTTTTCAAAAGACCAACTGTTAGTTTTATTGATGATTTTTTGTTTTTCTTTTCTCTATTTTATTTATTTCTGCTCTAATCTTTATTATATCTTTTCCCCCCTGAATTTGAGCTTAGTTTGTTCTTCTTTTTCTAGTTCCTTGAGTTGTAAAGTTAGATTATTTATTTGAGATCCTTTTTTTAAGTTAAGCATTTTGTTACTATGAATGTCTTCTTACAGTGCTTTTGCTGTGGTCCATAAGTTCTGATAAGTGGTGTTTTCATTTTTGTCTGTCTCAAGATAGTTTCTGAATTTTCTTTTGATTTCTTATTTGACTCATTAGTAGCTTAGGAGTCTGCTATTTAATTTACACATATTTGTGAATTTTCCAGTTTTCCTTCTGCTATTAGTTTCAGTTTTGTTTCATTGTGGTTAAAAAATATATGATTTCAGTCTCCCTAAAATCTTAGTTTCTTTGTGACCTAACATATAATGTGTCCTGGAGAATGTTCTGTGTGTGCTTGAGAAGAATGGTTGTTTTCTTGCTGTTCAGTGGTATGTTCTCTATGTGTCTATTAGGTCCATCAGATCTATAGTGTTGTTCATTTCCACTGTTTCCTTACCAGTTTTCTGTCTGGATGTTCTATCCATTATTTAAAATGAGGTATTGAAGTCTCTTACTGTTCTTTTACTGTCTATTATTTCTCCCTTCAGTTCCACTTAACCAACTGAGCTACCCAGGCGCCCACTCAGTGTGTTCTTAAACAAAACTGGGGCTCATTTGTATCTCCTCAATTATCATACTCAACATTTTACATTAGCATCTACATACATAGTATAATTTAAAGACCAAGGGCTGCTGCTTTCTCCTAACTCCCTAGCTGTGTCTGGGATAGTGATGTCATCCGTGCTGCTGACAAGTACATAGTGGGTAGCCTCAGGACCAACTGCATTTTTGTCATAATACTTGATGATCTCAGATTGTTCTGAATTTCCTTCATTATCGTGTTTATTTTTCCTTATTTCAAGCTTATGCTTCAGGCTTTTTGTTTTTAACCACAAACCCATGTTCCTTGGTTGTAAATGTTATATAAATATAAATATATATAAAAATATATATGTATAATCTTTGTATATACACATATATAAATACATATAAATATGTACACACACATATATATGTAAAATTTTTAGGCAACTGGAAAGTGTAATATCATAAAAAAAATGAATTCTTGTTATTTGGGGTTATTCTGAAATTTACTGTGGTGGGAAATAGAATTGAGTACATTATCATAGTTGTAAATAAAACATCTTATGGAGAGCAGGAAGTTGTGGTAATTTGTGGGAGCCATTTTTTCCCTAACAAAAAATTAAACAAAAATAATAAATAGCATCCTTAAAGTCGTTTTCTTTTTTCTCTTTTTTCCCCTTTATTTCTTTTTTCTCCCTTCCTTTTTTCCCCTCTTTTCTCTTTTCTCCCCTTCCTCCTTCTGAGAGAAACCATAGTGTATATTTTTCTAATTTAGGGACATTGCTAGTAATCTTGCAGCATAATGAGGTGCTAGTCTAATCTGATCTTGCTTAAGGAACAAAGCTATTCTTATTCATTGGGCTGTAACTCTAAGAACACTAGGTTAATTTACAACTCAGTGTATCAAATACATGAAGTATACTCTGCACAGGAAGTTGTTCTCTGGTCTTTCGTATGGAAACACAAAACTGAACATCATAGAATATAGGAACTTACTATCTTTGCCTTGATATTTCTGTGGCAAAATGTATAGAGCTTAAAAATCAAATTCTTACAATTTTTTAATTAAAATTGGAAGTCTATGAATATATACCATATTTATAGTTGATTTTAATTTATAAGGAGTGCTTGACACATTTCTGTAGTTCTCTAGAGTTAAGCACATACACATTAAGAAAGCAGGACTTTCTTAATTAATAATGTTGGCTTTCAAAAAGTACTTTAAAGATATTTATTTCAAGCTTAAACTAGGCTGAGTGGCAAAACAATTAAAAACATGGGCTTAAGAATCAGAAGCTTTAGGTACTTTGAGTTTAAATCCTGAATGTATCTTTTAAACTGTGGATCCTTCAAAAGTTACTTATTCTATCTGTTTTTTAATTAATTTATTTGTAAAATAAGAAGTATATACAAATTTCACAAAGGGTGTTGATTAACTAAAATTTTATCGCCTAGGTCATTATTTACCAGCTATTGCACATCCTTAATAAATGGTGTTTTAGATTTGTCCAGCCTGTCTTCTTGATTTGAATTCCTTTTTTCTTTTCATACATTGGCTCTTTCAGTCCATCTCCAGTTCTATTATTTATTCCCTTATGATTCATAATTTGTAGTCACAGATGCTTGAAAAACTTACTTTTTTCTTTGTTGAAAGCATGTATTGCATTTTCCCCCTTAGCTTTTGTAATGAAGCCCAAACATCTTAACTCACTGGAAATTGCTCCAATTACTCAGGCTACTGGTAACAGCAATAGATAAAATCATATAAAGCACGTACATGCTAGAAAAAGAAAAGTATATGCTATTTCTGTAGCTTAACTGGAAAAAAAAGTTGGTAAATTACTTTTTATTTACATTAGGATAATATCTAGAAGAGGAAAACTATAGTTTTCACTCATAATTTTTCTATTTTAAATTCATTACTTTTAAATATAGTGTTTTGGAATTTCAATCAATTCATTATTTAGTGAATTTTAATAATTTCCCAAGTGTGTGGTTAAGGACACTTGTTGGCTCTTTCTCAGTCCTTTTTGCTGATTCCTCTTCTCTGACCTTTTCCTTTTGCAGTGCCCTAGTCTCAGTCTTTTTACCTCCTCTCTCTTCTGTCTTCATTCATTATCTTTGTAAACTTGTCCAGTCCCTTGGTTTTAAACACCATTTATATGCTGACAAACCCTGATATTTTATCTCCACCAAGGTCTCTGTCCCAAACTCCAGATTTCATATTCAACTGCCCATTTATAATCTCTACTGGATTTTAATAACTTCATCAAAAACCTGCTCCACTCAGTGGGCTTTCCTTTCTTAATAAGTGGTAACTCAATCCTTCTAGTTACAGGCCAAATTCCTTAGGATTCATTCTTGATTCCTCTCTTTCAGACTTCACACACTATCCACCAACAAATACCTTTAGCTCTACATTCTAAATATAGTCCAGTGACTTCTTACCACTTTCACTATTTCCATCCTGGCCCAAGTCACTTATTACCTGGACTACCATCATAACCTCCAAGTAGGTTTCCCTGCTTACGCTCTCGTCCTTCAACCATATATGATCAACACGGGAATTTAAAAAGAATGAGTCTTTTAAAACTAAAGTCATATAATATCATTCCTCATCACAAAATTGTCAAATGGCTCCCCCTTTCTATAAAGTTCTTAAAATGGCCTACAAAACCCTTAGCCATATCAATTCATCTCTTAACCTTCCTCCTGCTCACTCTGCTTCATCCCCACTAGTCCTCTTCCTTTAATGTGTTAGTCCCTCTCCTGCATCAGGACCTTTGCTCTGGCTGTTTCTTCAGCCCAGAATCCTCTTTTCTCCAGACATCTTTTTCACTCATTCCCTTACCTCTTTCAAATCATACCTGCTTAGTAATGCCTCCTTCCCCCACTATTGCGTGGTGCTATCTGCCTCCTCCCACTTGCCACACTCCTGACTCTCATGCCTGGCTTTAGCACCTTCCAGCATACTATATAATTTACTCAGTTTTTTTAGTTATATTGTTTATTGTCAGACTCCTTCTAGTAGAATGTAAGTTCTTTGAGGGCAGGGGTCTTTTTCTATTTTTTTCTCCCCTGATATATTAAGATCCTCAAATATTGACTGGCTTCTAGTAGTAGGCAATCAATGAATACTTGGTGGCTGAATGAATGAAAGATTACAAATGTTCTTCCTTTTTTTACAGAAAAATTCTGACATTGTCAAAAATACCAATGAAAAAATGGACCCATGTTTTTTCAGTACAAATATGAACTAATATTTTTGCAATAAAATTTTTTACTAGATAGTATTTATGTAATCATTTTTCTTATGTACCTAGATACCATTTCCCATATATAGGCTCATACTATGACTTCAAGTAAAATGGCAATAGTTTACAAACACCTGATAGTTACAAATTTGATCAGTGCATCCATCATAAATAACATATTCGGAGGGAAAAACTACCTTTAAATGGACACATTCCATTGCTCATTGGGGGAAATCACCTATACTTATATCTGTATCTTTATCTGTATCGCTATCTATCTATCATCTATCTCATCTAATCTATATATCTGTATTCCTATCTCTATATGTTACATATCTGTATATCTATATATCTTTCTACCTTGTCTATCTACCTCTCTGAGGGTAGATCTAGTCTAGTGAATTTAAAAAACTAAAGAAATAAGCATTCTCTTTCTCACTGTTACCTAAAAATGTCAATCAGAACCATGCTGCTCTGAGTAAAACTAGTGTCCAGAATTGTTTCTGGGCATTCTTATCTCACTTTCTTTGAGTCTTTGTATAATATGGCTTTGTTCTGCAACATTATTTTAAGATGTTTTCCATGCTGAATGATTGTAATAGCAAATTAGTTTTTGTAACAGCTGACTATATTTTAAAATAATAGATTGAATTTTATATAGTTTTATAAAAACTTCCTAATCTGTAAAAATTTGGTTGAAAATCACATGAGATGGAATTTAAGATAACTTAGTACTTATATGATAAACTAAGAGGGATAAAGTATTGAAATGTGGTGTGTGGCTGGGGGCATATGTGTCCAAATATCCTTCAGCACTATATATGGAGGTGGGCAAGTTGGAGGGAGAAATCTAATTTTTTAAATATAAAAACCTGACTGATTAAAATTTTATGTGAACAATTGTATATTAGTTTTATTACTCAGTTCTTTAATTCCAAAGTCTATGCTGTTTTATGGCTATTTAAAATAGGAAGTATATATTTTTTTCCCTCAGGCTTTGTCTATGTTTGTATAATTTAACCTGGATAAGCCATCCCTTTTCCTCCTTCCTTTTGTCTAAATTATCTAGGTAATTAGAAGAATGACTAATATATCTTCTGAATTACTCAGATTAGGTAGAAGATTTTAATTTCACTGAATTATTCTCCACTTCACTTTTGCTAGCATACCTTCTTTCTTTGTAATATCAATTAGATAAGCAGTATGAATCATTAAGAGTCTCTTTCTGTAAAGATTTTATTTATTTATTTATTTATTTATTTATTTATTTGCGTGTGAGATGGTGGAAGGTCAGAGGGAAAGGGAGAGGGAAAGAGGGAATCTAAAGCAAACTCTGTGCTGAGCGAGGGGTCTGATGCAGGCAGGGCTGGATCCCAGAACCCTGAGATCACAACCCTGAAATCACAACCTGAGCTGGAACCAAGAGTCCAACACTTAACCAACTGAGCCACCCAGGTGCCCCCATTAAGAGCCTCTTAAAAACCTTCTAATAATTCTGTAATGCAAGGACCATTTTCCTTTTAATGTCTTCTAAGTAAAAAGGACTTCCCTTAGAAATAGTAGTAACTCCTAATTCTCTCATATCTTAAATAGTACGTGAAGTCCTTAAATTAATGCACTAAAGATTGGTTCATTTTCTTTTCAAACTACACTATTTTTCCTTAGCTTTCCACTCAGATTTTCTAATGTGGCAAGCCATCCTGCTGTCTGTTGCCTGTGCACAAAATAATTCCCCTCGGCATTTAAATTTATGGAAGGGCTCCACACTGCATTTAGAGTCAAATCCAAGCCCATGCTCTGATTGCACAGCTCCACGGAATCCAATGCCTGCCTCCTGTCATGTTCAGCTTGTACCAGCCTCCCTCCTGGCCATTCAGGCCTTTCTGTTCCCCAAATCTGCCAAACTCATGATCTCCTTTTGGTCTCTTTGCCTGGAATATTAATCTCTGACAATAATAAGGTCTAATAGCTATCATCTATTTAACACTATATGCCAGGTACTCATAAATTTTGTATGTGTCAGTTTATTTAAACTTCTAGCAGCCTGGATAGCTGGATACTATTCTGATTTTACAGATGAAAAGAAAATAAACTGAACCATACATAGATAAGTATCTTTCCAAAGGTATACATTTGGTACAGAGTTGAGAATGGCAGTCAAGCAGATGTGCCCAGCTTGAGAGTTTAACCAACACACTGTGTGATATTCACATATCTAGAAACACTTAATTATTTACATCTCAGCTTAAAAATTATTTCCCCCAGGACTTCCATCAGCATCTAGTCATTTTCTATCTTATTAAATTTTAGTTTCTACACAACAGTTATTATTATTTAGTAATGTTTTTATTTGTTTATTATTTGTACCAATTTCACTAACATGTCAAAACTACAGGCACCACAAAAACAATGTCCTACCTTATCTCCAGAATCATATCTGGCATGTAATTGGAACCCAATAAGCGTTTGTTGAATAAATGAATTAATAAACTTTCCTGGTTCATGTCTTTCTCACCAGATAATGATATACATTAGAGAAATGGGGTTGATTTTGTTTTGGGTATTGAGGTGACATGATAGGGAATATTTCCTAAAGCATCACGTGTCTTTACACATTCTTGATTGTCATAAACATTCGTGATTATCAAAAATTTAACAGAGCCATATAGTACATTTCCACTCCACTGTTTTGACTCTGAGGATCGGAGAGAATTTTTTTACTTCATATTAAGGAATATAAATTTAAATGTCAATTAAAATTATATTAATATTAATAAACTTTGCTGCAAAAGTTCTTTCTGGGACTAATTTTATTAAGCTTATAAATTTCTTGATTAATTTTCTTTATAGAGTAAACGGTTTTACTTTATCATTTGTAGTTCATTACTATTTTTAATACAATCAAGAATTTTAAAATATCATTTCTATTTTGTTGTTGTTGTTGATGTTAATTTTCCTAATTCTAGTTTCTGATGCTGGGAGCATTTTAAGAAGTTGTTTCTAAGAAATTCATTTTTCCTTGGATTGAATTTTACAGATCTAAATTTTACCAAAAATATAATACTTTATATTTGGTCAATAATAGTGCTAATTTTTAAACTTTTTAGCCATTGTCAACTTTATTTTCGTATTAAATCGTATTTTGTAATGAGTTATTCCTCCAGTAATACGTACTTAGGATTTAATATAAATTCTAACCATGAGCAAAGAATCTTGGCAAAGCAACCCTAGAAAAGCTGAAGGGATGGTAAAGTCCATATATCAGGCTAATTTGACAAGACTAAAGAAGATGCACTTACATCTAATATCAACTAATTGTTCAAAGTAAACATGGAAAGTTGTGAAGTTTTTAGTAATTACTCATTAATACAATTATATATTAAATAATGCCTTGAACTTTAGTCAACTGTTCTCTTCTTTCCAAACTAGTATAATTTCATTTATGAACCCTCAAAAATACACTTAACAATGTAAAGGTTTTTTCCTTCAAATTATTTGGATGTATTATATCTGTTCCTATTTTGTGTAAGTATAGTTTAATAAAGTGATTCTATATTATAATAAAAACATTAATAAGAACAATAGCAAATTCCATGGAGTTTTAGGAAAGCATTAATGAAAATATATGTGCTCTATTATTGAAAAAAACAGTAGGAGGAATTCAATGATTAAAGAATCAATTTCATGTGAAATAACATGAAATAAAAATGGTATCAGGTCTTGGGCTTTTGATTTTACTGTTTTCATTATTAAGTCTTCCTTTATTAAAAGTTTAAAGGAAAACAAACAACCTTAGTCAAAAATCCATTATATAAATTTGAATTTAGAAGAGCAAAGGTTTGGCACAGTCGGTTGGGCATTGGAGCCTTGGTTTTGTCTCAGATCATGATTTCAGGGTTGTGGGATCAGCCCCATTGGGGCTGAGACTGTCTCTCCCTACCATCTCCCCCTCCCACTCATCCTCTCTCTCTCTTAAATAAATAGATAAATATTTTTTAAAAAAGAATAGCAATTTTTTTTGGAATATAATTAAATTTGCCTACTCAAGTAAAACAACCATCTTTATTGAACAGCCTAAACTTGTTCTTTTCTCTCCAATCTTTACCATTGAGCATGGCAGGACAAATTTTTTCCCATCTCTCAGTGACATCTTGAGTGGATCCCATAGCTTTCTGGTCATTTTAAAGTATAAACAAATCTAGTCCAATTCCAATTTAGTCCAGTTTAAAACTTCAAATTCTTATTTTTTTTCCTCCCTAAATTCAAATGTGACCCTGGGCCAAGGACCAGTGGTGGTAGCAGTGAGAGCTATTCTTCCTCTTATCCTTCTCTTCCTCTTCTGGGCCAACTTTTATCCAGGCATAGAGAGGAATCAGTTTAGAGAAAAAAGCACACTCCCCTCACTATTGATTTTCCTGCCCCTTCTTCTAAGCCCTCTTTATGGTAGATATTTAAATGGTGGTCTCGGGGCGCCTGGGTGGCACAGCGGTTAAGGGTCTGCCTTCGGCTCAGGGCGTGATCCCGGAGTTCTGAGATCGAGCCCCACGTCAGGCTCTTCCTCTATGAGCCTGCTTCTTCCTCTCCCACTCCCCCTGCTTGTGTTCCCTCTCTGGCTAGCTGTCTCTCTCTCTGTCGAATAAATAAATAAAATCTTTAAAAAATAAAAAATAAAAAAAATAAATGGTGGTCTCTTAAGTGTCTAATGAGTTGGTCCTTTGGAGTCACCTTTGGGAAATTCTTCATTTCATTATTCACAAATAAGGGAAATAATTTTCTGACCTGATATTTTCTAAACAATTTCTTAGATGGTCTCACTTCTAGCTTTTTATTCCTAAACTCTTGCCAGGATCTCTTGGTGGAATACCAAATGGATAGCTAAACCCTAGTTACTTTCCATATTGTTCATTTGACCATCATGAGGCTTACATTTATTGCCTGCCAAAGAAATAAAGAGTGCTTCATTGCATTTCTTTCTATATATTGCCCTTTCTTTCCTCTCTGCCATATACTCAAATTCTCTACTTTCCCTATACTCCTCCCCCACTTCAAATGGTTGGATGAAGACTTGCAGCTCTGTTGCATAAACAGATGCTTAATCAGGAAATTAGATGATTGTTTCTATCGTAGCTCAATTATGTATGTATGTAGCTCTAAGGAATCTCCTCAAATATCTCGGGTCCTTTGTTTATGTGGAGTGGTGAGTAGTAAATGGTAGCAGGGATTTCTGCCACTATTTAGTAGATCTTGTACAAAGTATCTGGTTACTTTTATTATTCTGACACAAATCCATAGTTTCTTTTGTCCTTATATTTGTCTCTTTCCTAAAAGAGAGAAGTGTCAAAAAGTTCATCTAACTTTGAACTTTTTCAACTGAACAAAGAGATAAGAATTCCATTCAATTATTCAATTAATTTTTATTTTTTTATTAGGGTCAGGGTGGATCTTGGAATTTTTGTTTTTGGTTTGGGTTCTTTTCCCCCCGTTGATAAAGCCTTTTTCATTTTTTTTTTATTTGCACCCCCCCACGCCCCTCAGTGCACAGGCAACAACTCTCTTTCAAGATTGGCTCCTTTTTCTATTTAACACCTCTTATTCTGTCTAAACAACTTATTTCCATGGTACTCTCAAAACAAAATTGGAACATTCTTTGTTTTTTCTCCTCAGATGACAGTCTATGATGACTGGCAGATGTTACTTATGATCAATACTTCAGAAAACAAAAGAGTTTGAAGTGAGATTTAGCCAATTAACAGAGAAGGAAACACTTCTATTGCTTTTAAAATCATTAAAAATCTTTTGAAAAAGTTGACACTTAAAAAATCTAATATAAGAAAAAACTGAAGATTTTTTGTTTCTTCATTTTTAAAATATGTTCTTTATTTGCTCACTATTTAAGATGACAAAAGTGGTTTTTGTAAAAGTTATGATTTATATTGAGTAAAATGTTACCTATTGTTTAAATATAAGCATGTATGGGGGCGCCTGGGTGGCACAGCGGTTAAGCGTCTGCCTTCGGCTCAGGGCGCGGTCCTGGCGTTATGGGATCGAGCCCCACATCAGGCTCCTCCGCTATGAGTCTGCTTCTTCCTCTCCCACTCCCCCTGCTTGTGTTCCCTCTCTCGCTGGCTGTCTCTATCTCTGTCAAATAAATAAATAAAATCTTAAAAAAAAATAAATATAAGCATGTATGACATTTATATCATATTTTGTACAAACTTTTAGTTAAGTATCTGATTGAGAATGAAAGTGGAAATGATTTCTCAATCACTCCTATATTTCATATAAGAGTTAGTGAAAAGTCTTACATTTTGTGCAAGGCTAGGAAACCAGGATATTTTCAGACATTGAAACTGCAACATCTACTTGGATTCAAAGTTTGAGGAACAAATAATCTAAACATGATTATGTAAAATATATTGAACTCAAAATAATACTCTATTATACTTTTGAATGAGAAGTGTAACTGGTTTACCTGAAAAGTATAAAAAGAACTGGGAAATATGAATAGAGGCACTTTGGGGAAAAAATATGAGTACATTTTTGACAGCAAGATGGAGTTGACCTTTGGTTTCTGCAACAAAATATGAGTGTATTTTTTAAAAGAAATACTTAAGGATTTCTTGTTAAGAAATTTGACACAATTTTTTTTCTAAGTAGAGAAACAACTTACATTTCAGTGGAGTACTTCATAAAATGAGTTTTTAAATATTGCCATGATCTAATGATGCAAAGTAAAAACAGTAAGAAAAATCAGGCAAGCACTGGGTGCTTCCCATATGCTATCTCATTTAATCCATTAATCATCTGCCTAAATCTACATAGAAAATTTAAGCAAGTTGTCCAAAGGAATAGAACTATTATGTAATGAGGCTAGTCTTAAATCCCAATCTGTCTGGCTTCCAAGACAGTAGTTTTCCCAAGAGGCCACATGGCCTCTCAGGAAGTGAAAGAACACTGCTTATAGAGTGGGACAGAAGCAAACCCTGAAAGAAGACTTGCTCTGGGCCTCATGCAGACATGCCTCAGAACCTCACAGGATGGGTTTTTAGGAGGCAGAGGCCAGGGAAATATCACTGGAAAATTATTTCAGGATTGAATATGTTTGATACCTTTGTCAGTTACTTCCATTTGAGTCTTCAATGAAGCCTAAAAGATGATTGAAAATGAGGCATTTTGAGGGAACCCAAGACAAAATCTTCAGGAAGATAAATCAGAAACAGCAGCAAAGGTTCAACATAGTGTTAGGCTCATTTGTACTATGGCGTCAATTGAGTGATATATCATTTACTGTAATTTCTGTAAATCTTCACCTAATATGCATGAACAGTTTCTAGTCTCATGTATTTGATTCTACAGATTTAAAGAAAGAACAAATAATTGTGTGTGTGAATGTGTGTCTGTACCTCATTTATATGTAAACATTGAAGTCATAAAAGAGTATTTCTTTTCAAGTATTTTACTGTGTTGAGATCTTTCTCCATTCTTATTATTATTCACATGACCTAGGAGGATGGTGCATCTCCCTTAGTAATTTACTACTAAATAGACTATATCTTAAAACATACAAATACACTATATCTTTAAAAATACAAAATATGACTTGTATCATTTCTTAAGTAGAAATTGCTTTCTTGTCACTGGAAGATTTGTGAGTTGATATTTTTAAATTTCCTGCTAGTTTGTAGGATGTATACCCATATACTCATTTGCCAAACTAGAAATCATATAGATATTGGCTCTGATGCTGTGTTAACATAGTCATATAGTGAGTAATAGGGAGAGTAGCTCCAATATCTGTATTTAAAAGTAGGAAGATGGGACACCTGGGTGGCTCAGTTGGTTAAGCGTCTGACTTTGGCTCAGGTCATGATCCCAGGTCCTGAGATTGAGTCCCTCATTGGGCTCCCTGCTCAGTGGAGAGCCTGCTTCTCCCTCTGCCTGCTACTCCCCCCACTTGTGTTTTCTCTCTCTCTGACAGATAAATAAATAAAATCTTTTTTTAAAAAAAGTAGAAAGAGTGGGGAAAGGAACACCATTGTAATAGTAAATTGAATTATAACTCAGTGAGGATAATTTACACTTTAGTGATATATTAGTAATAAATGTAGTAAGATTCAATATGAGTCTTCTATAATCTTGGAAAATATGATATGATTTTTTATAATTCAAATTAAAGTTTATGCAACTAAATTAATACTGTTCTCTTTTCAATTTTCAATCACTTTAACTTAATCACCCATCACTTAGAAGTCCCAGGGATTTTTTTCTTTTCCAAATACATCCTTTTTTTCCCCCTCCTCCTCTTTTCATTGTCAACATGCTTCCAAAACAACCACTTCATTCAGTCAATTCAGTGAAAAAAGGAATAAGTCAAGTCAGTTGCTAGGTTCCCTGTAGACAAAACATACAGCTGATTGACTAGATGTTTCATTTATCAACTGTTTGTTTTGGCATTATTTAGACATAGCCTTTTCTCTTTCTTTTCTCCCTTTATTGAGTCTGTTCTAATTGCTTTTGTATTATCTTTTTTGGCGTTCTTCTAGCTTCTTCCTTCCACTTTTGATTGTTTGAACAGTTCTATTTACAAATGCATTCTTCGATTGATCTGTATGATATGTGTTCTAAGTGGTTTAGCACAAAGTATATGGGCTATTTATCTTGATATTCAAAGTCTGTGCTCAAATAACTTGAGTCCAAGTTTGATTTGGAATAAGATTCAAGGCCATGTGTACTAACTTATTTTTTTTTATATATCTGAGCCAGCTTTCTAGTATTTTTAGAAAATACATGTGTGATAGAAGAGAGAAAATAAAGTCAATTATCAAATAATCAAGTACTGATACTTCGTTTCTTCATAATTTCACTTTTATCCTACTTCTCTTAGATTCCACAGTCCAGACATCATATTCATCTGACAAAACCTGGTATCAATGAAACCCTTTTCTCTGTTTACATTCTAAGTGCACCTAACTAATAAAACCTGGCCAAAGAAAAGAACACAAATGCTCAAACTGGATTTAATTTAAATCTTGAGACACTTCAACACTCCAAAATATAACTACACTTTTTTTATAAATTCCCCTTCCAACTTTTTCTCCTCAGATCCTTAATAAAGTTTTCCCTTTTAACATTCACATGATGACATCTCAAAACATTCACAGAGAAAACAAATGTAATCTGATAAAAACAGTCTCACATTTCCACCACCAGTTATGAAAACTTGCCTTGGTCTGCACCTACTTGGCCCTCTATCCTGTTATGAAAAAGAAAGTGTCTCTGTTCCTCAGGCCAGCTCCTCCCTTTGGCCCTGGACCTCATCCCATTTCTCCTCAAGGGCTTTGCTGCTGTAATCATATTACCCACTCCCCTTTCACCTATATCACCAATTTCTCCCTTCATATAGAATTAGCCCACACACATCCCAACATCACTCATCTTTAAAAACAGAAACAGAAACAAAAACAAAAACTGATTTCTGACCCCACATTCTCCTCCAGCTACTGCTCTGGTATTCTCTAACAGCAAAACTCCTCAAAAAGTAAACCTATTGTTGCCCTCTGCACTTTCTTACTTTCCATTATCTTTTTAGCCCATTCCAATGAGACTTTTCTTTCTGGTTGTTGTTTGTTGGTTCATTTTCCCAAGGATCTATTGAAGCAAAGACTAGATGGCCAGACACTTGATGGGGGAAAAAAGCAAACCACAAAACAGTTTCAATGGCATTCAAAATATTTTTTAAAGGACATAGTGTAGCACAAGATTTCATTAACTAGATTGTGTTGTAAACTTTTTTTTCCCTAAATCTTTAGGAGAATTTGTTCTTAAGCACCAGAGCTTATTTTTCTTCTAAATATATCTTTTGCTACTGAAAAATTGCACAAAGGCATTAGAAAGCTGTTTCTCTAAGATATGGATTTCTTTTCTAGGCTCTGGAAATATATTGCTGCACTAAGTTGTGCAATTTTCATTGATAACGTGATGCTGCAAAGTTTCATTGAAAACCTATCTTTAGTCTTAACCTTCTTAATCAGAAGTATCCATTTGAGTGGCTGTCAACCAGGAGTGAATCCAGAATGGTTTCCCTGAGTTTCAGAGAAGAAAAGTTTGGAAAAGGCAGAGACACCCTGGTTTTCTTGTCTTCCAGTAGCTTCTTCTTAGGTGGGAATCTGAAAATCAAGGCTATGTTAATATTCTACAAGAAGGCGACAGTCCATTTCTTCCTCTTCTGAATCTTAATCTGCAGGAGGCCAACAGTGTTTTCTATTTCATGCATCTGAACCTCCTTAGACTTAGTTCTTTTAAGCCAGCCACTCTGCAAATGTGGGGCTGAAACTGTATCCAGTACTCTTTTGAATGCTGATTGACCTGGTGCAGGGCATCATTGCTCTAGTGTAGTTAGCCACCAGATTTCATTCTGCTGCCATATATCAGGGACAACAGCTGTGAGGTCAAGCTTGGAAACCACACCACTTTGCCCATGCTGCTTCTGAATCTGGACCTGTAGCTCATGGATTTCATCACTGTGCTCTTCTTTCAAATTTGATCTCTTCTAGAAGGAGTCTATTTTATTTTCAAGGTCAAGGATTGCCTGAGAAACATTGCCAACGTCCTGTCTGAAAGTTTCCGGGGTACTATGAGCTTCTTCTCTCTGAAGTATCTCCTCCTGCAGCTTCTCCTGGAGTTGCATGGTGTTCTTGGCCATGTTGTGGCATTGCACCTCCATGTGGACCTTTTCCTTGGTAGACAGGTCCACTTAATGGCACAGCTCCTGCATCTCCTTCTTACAGAGGTCCCCAGGCATGACTTACCTGACCCTTGTGCTTGGATGGCAGGATCTTGTTCTGTTGCTCTAGGGAGCACACCTTGGAGCTTTAGTTTAGGTGATATGGTCATTCAGCTCCTGCACCATTTTCTCATTGGTGTGGGTATATTGCAGTGTTGATGGTACATAGCCAAGGAAGGTGTGGTGTACTGAAGCTTCCACACAATGAAATATGGCCACTGAGCTCTGGCTAGGGCTAAATCTGCTCACAGTGCTGGGGTCTCTGAGCTCCTGAAGTAGGAGGGTAAGGAACCTGATCTGGTGGACTTGGCTGCAGAGAATAGCAGCGCAGACTGGTTCAGTCAAGAGAGGCAAGCAAGAGTTAGGTGGGTTTGGGCAGCTGGATTGGTGGTATAATCTCTGGCACAGAGATATCCAAGTGAGAGTGGCAGAGCTCCAGTAAACTTTTGTTCTCTTTGCCCTCTGAAATAGCTCTCAGCAAGGTGACAGACTATGTATATCTTGCTAAAGCCAGCAATTGTTTTTGTCTTTATTATCCTTCACTTCCTGGAAGTCCCAAAAAGGTTAACCACTGAAAATGCCTGCCTCTTTAGATGCCTGACATTCTTGTTTTCCCTCCTTCACAGCCGTCCTCAGAAAGCTTTACTGGCTCCTCCTCTTCTAACCCAGCTCTAGATGTTGGAGTGCTGGGAAGCTCTACTATGTAGCTTCTCTGCCTCTCTATATAATCTTATACTTTTCTGTGTCTTCAATTACTAATCCACATATTGATTCGAAGTTTTGTTTGCTTTTTAAATCTAGAATCTAGGTTTCTTGTTTTAGCTCTAAAATCATCTAAATGACCTCGCTTCAATCTCTCCTGCGTCTCCAGATTGCTGACTCACCCTGCAGATTTTGGGATTTGCCCACCTCCATAACTGCATTACCCAATTCCTTATAATAAATCTCTCTCACACACATACAAATTTCCTACTGGTTGTTTCCCTAGAGAATCCTAATATATACCCCAAGAAATTTCTTTGAATTCACATAAAAGTTACATTATATTCCATTTTGTGTGTGTGTGTTTATGTGTGTCTGTGTGGCTATTTTAATAAAAAGCAGTATTTTAAAATAATTACAATCAAGAAAATATTTTCTAGTATACTAACTGGCTGATGAATAAGAATCTTTCTTCATTGGGTCTACCATCTTCAGAAATTTAAGCCAAATAAAGATAGCTGACACACATTTCAGGTTCAACATTGCACAAACTCTATGTGCTTCTTAGTGTTGATGTCACAATATATTGAGAACATAGTTTCTCATATAAATATGTAGATTCAGATGGCAATTTATTTTTTGTGTTCTCCATACCATGCAGAGATAATCAGCGAAGCAATGCACTGAGACTACCCCTGCAAATGTGCTGTAGAGCATTTTCCATATATTTAGATAGAATTATTGATAAGGATGCCTTCTTCCTGATAGGTTCAGTGGTTGCATGATATTGTGGATTATAGGGACTCAGGGAAAAGACAATTTTCTGGTGGTTAATGATGCTCTTTATTTTACCCATGATGCTGTGATTTTATCTCATGTAAATTGAGATAAATTTCAAACCACTCATTCTCATGATCAACTCTTCATCCAATGCTCACATTCCATTTCATTTAGCATATCTTCTAATGCATAGAGAACAGTAAAACATTCATGATTTTACCATGTAGGGTTTTTTTTAGTTTAAATTCAATTAGCCAACGTATAGTACATCATTATTTTCAGATGTAGTGCTCAATAATTCATCAGTTGTGTATAATACCCAGTGCTCATCACATTATGAAGTTTTTATTATTTTTGTCTCAATAGAATATCTGCTACATAAGCCAAGTATATAAGTTATTTTTTATTATTGAAGTAAAAAAGGAATTCAGTCTTCTTTAATCAAAGATCAATGAAATGTCCAAATTATAAGTTTCCCATTATTTTCCCTAATTCAAAGAAAACCAATTAATGGCACGGTATATAAATATATTAAAATGTTTGACACTGTCATCCAAAAAGTACACTTATTTGAGCATGAGGTTTCTTTTAGATTTAAAGCTGTTTTGATTTCCTGGGTTATCAGTGTTTTTCCTATTGTGAAAATTTTACTTTCCTGATTTTAAAACTGGTTTTTATGAAAGCACCAAGCAATTGGAAAATAAGTACTGGTTTGAGTGCCTCTGTTATTGGGTTGTCTTTAACAAAGACTTTTCTCTCTAATTGTGAAAAATTGCCCAGGACTAGATTTTAAATGTGGTTGTCAGAGTGATGAGTTCCTAAAGATATTATTCAACTTTATCCAGTTAATAGTCACATATTGTAAATAAAATCTGCATATAATGCTTCTTATGTTGGCTGTTTACTAAAGACTCCCTGATTGTGCTAGGGGGTGGCTGTCTTCTTCACTATCACATTCATTGTGGGAAGTTTCAGTAATAACTTTTTTCTGTTGCAAACATCAAGGATTTTAGATTTTTAATTTTTTTTCTGTCTTTTGTGTATTTTGTACTTGTTTCAAGCTTATACATCAAGCTTTTAGTTTTTATCTAACACACCAATATTCTATTCTAAATATGGCTTTTAAGTTATTATGCCATAAAAGTGTTGTAACAACAGCAAAAATGTTATATTTATTTATTTACTTACTTATTTTTATTATCAGGGAACTTGCTTTTGTAAGAAGGGGAAATTATCAAATTTATAATTGGATCAGGAAATTAAGTTGACTAGTAAGAGTTGTTTTTTAAATTTTTTTAAAAAAATACTTAAAATAACAAGTTTAGACATTTATTCATAAGGTGACACATCAGTTTAAAAATATAGTAGTGTGGGTCTGCTCTGACTCATGGATAAAGCAGGTGGGTTAGTAATAGCCACGTAGGCAAATGACTTTGGCATAATCTGATCTTACTACACTGTGTGCATATTGATGTGACTATCACTGTAAAAAAAACAGACTTCACTATAACAAAAAATATTAAGTATTCTTTTATAGTAAGTTGTGCAATTTTCTTTTTTATAAATGAATGTCCCTTAAGGAAAAAAAAAATTGCTATTTAAAGCAAAACTAACCTCAACATTATACTGCCTCTTCATAAGTAAAAACAGGAATGGAAATACATATTAGTATCAAAAGTTCTCCCAAGATGGTTCTGTTGAACATCACTTTCTTATTTTAACTTTACAAATACCACCAATGATTTTAACTACATATCTTAATTAGTGGCAACTTGTAAAATCATAAGGCATATGGCAAAATAGCTACAAGAACAAAATACTTTAGATGTGCTGTATCAAATCCAGCTTTCATATTTACCTAAATTGCATAGTATTTATAAATGCTGTACCCATTTAAGTAATCTATTTTTGGAAAACTTTAAATGGCCGAGTGTGACATAATCTTCTATGCAAAACCACTATTTCTCTTGGATTTATTATTTGGCCCGATGTGATTACAAGCGATATGATGGTAACTTGAAAGGTCAAAATAGAGTATGAACATTTCTGTATGAACTTCCCAATCAGAAAGTCACTCTTCTAACAAAGGAAGTGAAATGCAACCCTCCCATTTCCGCATCCTGGCAGAGAACAGAAAAGCAGGGCTGATGCCCCTGGTCATAGAGAGAAAAATTAGTACTTTTTAGTGCCTAAGGCAGAAGTTAGACCACATGAAAATCAAGTGATAACTCTGTACTTAAGATGAACTTTGAACAAGTTCATAAACCAGCACTGAAGTGAAGCCTTGATGGAAAGCATAAATGTCCAGCTACGATATCTTGTGGTACATAACAGCAGATTAGCTATACCTTGGAAAAGAGAAATGCAACCTGGACCAGAAGAGAGATTATTTACATAGCCACATCATGTAAAGATTGTTCACCAGGTTTGTAGTGAAAATGAACTGTATGTAAGCATATGTCAGAACTTCACTAGATAGCTGTCAGGGATTATTTTATATATTTGTCTTTAAATATTACAGTAAATTATATACTTTCCCAATTGTGTAATTTAGATTTGGTTATTCTCAATGATTCCTTTGATTTTATTTATAAGGTCTCAAGGTAAGAGTAACCATCATTTCTAGAATTCTGGACCAAGTGCATTCTACCTGACCATTTCGGTCAAGTTTTTAGTATACAAAGTGGGCAAACCCACATGAGAATTGGTCCTTAAGCAATATTTATTTCTGACCTCACGTGTGTAGTAAAACATGTATCTGTGCATGCACACACACATGCACACACACACACACACACTATTGACTTATAACAGGGTAGTTTACCATTCACTTTAGTCAGGGTCATCTTAGTTTATAATAGCGATACCATCAATATCACCACCTTTACTGTTATTTTACATTTTGGGACCATATCTAATGCTAAAGACAAATGAGGCACAGAAGGCACCAAGGGTACCAATTGCTAATCATGTGAAGTTTCAGTTAATATTATCCAAAGTTTCTGGTGTCCTGAATCTTTTAATAAGGCCTTTGGGTTATATTAAGTGAAATTCTTAAAATAGGCCAATGTCTAGGATGAATGTGGCACATGCAGCACTGATTTCTGGGAACCCCCTTCATGACAGCACTACTTTTTGCACTCCTTTCATAATTACAGACCGCCTCAAGCCAGCAGCTACCTCTGAAAGTGGTGAATCTGTGAGGAACAGAGAATTCTTTCTAACGGAGTAGAGGTCAGATACAGTGCAGTACACACCATTAACAATAAATAAACGTGACTCCACTTTGGGATAAATTCTGCTACCATGTAGGAACAGTATGAAAATATCTTTCTTATAAACTTTGTGTCATGGTTGTTTTAAAGAAAGCAGCTTTCCTGCTGTATACAGTTCAACTTTCAAGAAGGTGAAACCTTTACTTCCCTTCTGAAATAAATAAACAGTGAAGTGTTACATGAGCGTTTGTGGCTAAGAATGTCTGTCAGTTGACAGTGAAATTTCCTTTAATAAAATGAGTCATTTAATTTCAAAATGTTTTTACTGGCTGCCTTCTGAGAGTCTTTGTAGATTACACCTGAGAAAGGAAGGGACAAAACAAATTTCAATTTCCATCTTTCCCNTTTTTCAGGAGCAGGCAAATAATCTGTGGGGGGGATAAACAAAAAACAAAAACAAAAACAAAACAACTCTGCGATGTTTAGTAATGGGATTTTCATTTTGTCCTCTAAAGCTCTAAAGAAAAAATCAAGGCTATTTAAACAAAAGATTATCGAATTTTTGGATATAGAATTTCTGAGTATAGAATATTTGTCTTTTAATTTCAAAAGTATAACACCAACATGGCTCTCATCTAGGAGAATGTGAAGAGTAGTGAAGCCACATCTAAGACATTTCCAAAGTTTTGTTCAGCATAAGTGTAATGGTGCTTCGGGTATTTGCAATATTAATTGATCTATAAATGTCTCAGACACACATGCTGTCATGAATATATATTGAGATTATTTTTAGTATTTAAATTAAATCTATGCTCAGTTATGTAACCTAGAAAGTGAATGAGGGGTACTTCAAGTTCTAAGTTACACTTATAGATGGTTATATTTTTTGAACTAGCTGTAATTAATGATGAGTTAGAAACAAGGAATATTGGTGTTTATTTTACTGTCTTACATTAGAGAAGTTTAGGCTAGTAAATCTGTTGTAATTATAAAATGTCCGAGAGTATAACTGAGCCAAATTTATGCATCACATTTGACAGTCATAATCTTCCGATGAGGTTCTCCAGGTCACTTGTTCAGCAATAACCCTTTTAGCTTAATCCACTTCCCACCACTACCACTTCTACTTGCGGCTCCTCCACACCCCCACAACCATCACCAAGAAACTCTTAGAAATACTTGCTGTAATATGCAGCTTGCTAGCGTCGCTAGTTAGCTTTGGTATTAGTCTTGGCAATCACATTTAATTCCTTGAAAAACTACATAATGAAATAGGTAGAATGAACATTAAATCTGAAAATGCTAAAATCTCTGCCAAAATGTTCATTTCTTACAAGTTTCATGCTATGCATATACATACAATTCGTTGGCACTGGCAAGAACCAAACTGAATTGGGATGTGAGAGGTGAAGAGGGTGGCGGTCATCATCCTGGAAGCTAGAAGTTTAGCGTTCTTAATTACAGTCAATATTGACCAACGTCCACTTCTAGGGGCTAGGCCCTGCGTTAACCATCAGACAATTATGGACATACCTCCTGATGATAATGATTCTGCCACCAAAACACCACTCAAATTCCCAGTCTCTGTACTATTTTTCCTTCTTTCTCTGAAAAGATTTCTCAGTGTGCCTTCATTTTGGGGAAGAGATTGATGACTGCTCAGGAAGAGTGATTTGAGTTCTTTGAGGAGTTTCAGTGTCAGTTTTGTACTCCTCCTGTGGCAGTTCTTCCTACTGCCCCATCTTCATCCCTACTCTGCTCCATCCCCAGAGCTACCCCATTCCCACTTCATTTGAGTTTGTATGTTGTGCATTAAATTTCATATACCTTTAGTTCGTTTTAACATTACACAAATGTGGTCCTTTAGGTTACTTGTGTAGCAATATCTCTTTCAGCCTAATGCCTTTTATGGCACTACAAAAATTTAAATAGTTTTGAAAGTGGCTACCATATAGTCATATATTCTGCAGCTGTGAAGATGCTTTTCCATTGGATATTCTAAATCAGGGCATCATTTTAACCTTATTTGTTTAACTATTCTTATCCTAATGCAAGAACAGAACTTTAAAAATAATGTGGCATAATTTAGAGCAATGTACAAACAAATATTCATGAAAACATATTTGTGATAGATGAAACATTACAATCCATGTAATATAACAACACTGCCACAATACAGTAACTTGAACTAGTTTGGTTTCTTTTAAGGTCACATTTAAAAATTCCTTTGTTGAGTATATATTGTATGATCTCATTTATAATATATTCAAGAACCAACATATGTATTAAATGCTAACAGAAATCAGAAGAGTTATTTATGAGGAATTGAGATTGACTGCAAGGGGACAGGAACAGACTTCTTGGGATGACAGGAATGCTCAGTATCTTGATAAGTTACATGAATGTATACATTTGTTAAAATATATTGACTTATATACCTAAGGTGTGTGCATTTCACTGTAAATTTTACACTATTAAAGTGTGAAAAATTGCTTGTTTGACTGTAATATTAATTCATCAGAGTATCAGTTGAGTATCTTCTTCACCATGCTATGTCTTTTTAATTTGCACAACATTGGAAAATTTTCTTGAATTTTTTGTTCTTTATTTGGATTTGAAACAGTTTAATTGAATGTAGTATTTTCTCACTAGTTCTTAATTTTATTTAGAATAACAAATTAATGTAACTGTTACATACTACTTAGTAGATATCCCAAATATTACACTTTACTTTTCCAATAATATTTTTTTCCACCTCTCACTTTTTGGACAAGCAGATTCATATTTACTGTCTTGGCAGTGCTTGAAATTCACTCTTATTCCTTCAACCTTCCTCCCACATAGAAAATGTGTTCTATGATTAGACAACCAAATACTTAGTCCTGAATACTAATGATGCAGTCCCAGGCAGACACTAGACCTCAGAATAAGTGACTTGACATTTTTTTCTAAGCTATGAGATATTTAAGTAAGACTTTCCTGAAATTCTTTTGCAGAGGTATCTGGGAAAATTACATTCTGAAAACATTATTGTTTAAGAGGTACATAAGAGATGATAAACATAGAAGACATTATTTTTAAAACTAATTCCTGGTAAAGACGGAGCAGTGGATACCTTGTGATTTTGTGATGCTGATAATATTGATGATGGTGATGGTGATGATTAATGCTAACTCTGGGTTATTCGCTCCGCTGAACTTTTTTAAACATGTTATTGTATTAATCTTCCTGGCAGCTAAGGAAGATAAGCATTATTATACAGGAAACTGAATCTTAGAGAAGGTAATCAGTGGGGCTTGTTCTTACATAGCTCTTTTAGTAGTTCTACAGTTCGAATGAAAACTCTCTAAGGAATCCTCCTGAAAAATAGACCCATGTTCATTGAAAGTAACCTGCAGACATCTGAGAAGTCCCACCCACATCATCCTGATGATTACTTCTTACAGTCTTTCTGTTTGATCAAAGGAAAGCAAACAGCAAACACCTGCAAAGAATAAGCTTGGGGTCAATTGTTGCAGGGAAAAGAAAGGCATTGAGATTCCAGAAAGAGACAAGAAAATTATGTTTGAGAAACCTGAAGTGGTGTTGGGAGGTTGTGCACCATTCTTTCCTTTTTTTTTTTTAATTATGTTCAGTTAGCCACTGTATAGTACATCATTAGTTTTTGATGTAGTATTCAATGATTCATTAGTTACGTATAACACCCAGTGCGCATCACAACACATGCCCTCTTTAATCACCCTTTTACCCCCTCCCCTATGAACCCCAGTCTGTTTCCTGGGGTCCATAGTCTCTCATGGTTCATCTTTCTCTCTGATTTCTCCCCTTTAGGCAGCCCACAGAATGGGAGAAGATATTTGCAAATGACATTAGAGAGAAAGGGCTGATATCCAAGATATATAAAGAACTTCTCAAACTCCACACCCAAAAAACAAATAAGACTCAGTCAAAAAATGGGCAGAAGACATGAACAGACACTTCTCCAAAGAAAACATACAAATGAGTAAAAGACACATGAAAAAATGCTCAACATCACTAGCTATCAGGGAAATACAGATTGAAACCACAATGAAATACCACTTTACATCAATTAGAATGGCAAAAATTAACAAAACAGAAACAACAAATGTTGGCGAGGATGTGGAGAAAGGGGAACCTCTTACACTGTTGGTGGGAATGCAAGCTGGAACGGCCACTCTGGAAAAACAGTATGGAGGTTCCTCAAGATGTTAAAATAGAGCTACCCTATGGCCCAGTAATTGCACTACTAGGTATTTGCACCATTCTTTCCTAATGATTCAAATAGACTTTTTTTTAAGAGAACCTGGATGCTTAACAGTGTGTATAATGCACTGTGAGAAACAATGAAGAACCTAATAGGGTCTTACTTATAGGACCTTAAAATTAAGTTGGAGAAGAAAATCTGATTGATATTAAAAAGCAACTAATACTCATAATAGAAATGAATTCTGGGTTAGTATCATAAAAATCATAGTTTTTTAGGAATTCGGAGGAAAGGAAATAACTTTTGGATGGGCAGTCCACATAAGGTTGGATTTTAAAGGAGGACATAAGATACAAACATCAGGACAAGATTATGGTTATAAAGTGGTTGGGAATAGGGAGAAAGAATATGCAGAGAAGTAGAGAGGAAGATATGATATTAAAGTACCTGTTTTCCTAGAAACTTTATTAGTCACCACTGGGTAGCAGTAACAGAAAACTTTCCTTTTCCTAAGATCTGGGAATGTGATTGTTGCTTTAATTCTGCTCAGGGGAATTAGCATGTGTTTGTAAAGTTTATTAGAGGTGCATGTGTGTGGGGAAAACAAAATGAAACACTGTGTTGACAAGAGCTGTCTGTAAATGTCTAGGTTTGGACCAGCTCCATTGCTCTTAGCTTTATACTTCTGGCATATACAACACAGGTCAGAAAATGTTACCGAAAGGTTTCAAGTAATAGTTTTTAATTGAAAACCTACAAATATATTCCATTAAGTAAAATTCTAAAAGTTTTACTTTGAAATATATAGGTAGCTTCCTTTTTTACCATTCACATAGTATTTTTAAAGGATCTGTTATATTTTCATATTTAAAAGTGTTTAGGTTTTCATTTGAAATGTATTGTGGAATAGTATTAAACTAGGAAAAAAGCAATCACCCACAGCATTGCTCTTCAAACATGACTTCTTGAATTTCTCTCCGGTCTTTTTTATCCCATGAAGAGAAATTTGGAGTAGCAAGAAGAGAAAACATTTATTTTTGGAATCCATATGTTTGTCAGAATAGAGTAACTTGTACACAAGTAAGGCATAGAAACTATTTGAAATTTTTCATAATTCTCGTACATGGGAACTATATAAGTATCTACATCATTGTGCATAGAAAATTCTTTGGAAAGTTTCATACTAAACTACGAAAATGATTCTCCACACAAAGAAAGAGTTTGGAGTAGAAAGAAAGGAAATATGCACCTGTGCATGTGCAGACACACACACACACACACACACACACACACACACGCACCACTTGTTGGAAGTAGCACATACTACTTCTGAAGTTTAAAAAAAAATCAAAAGCCAGCCCAGTACTTGAGGTCTTGACTATGAATTCCTTTTTTTCTAAATTATCAGTTTAATGTGTGAATAAAATCAATGACTAAATATTTTTATAGTCTCTAAATATGTCAGAAATCATGTCTATCTAAATATGATAACTAAAAGCTAGTCAGCCTATATGGAAAATATTCTTTAGTAGAATTAAACTCATCTTCACATCATTGCCTCTCCGCATTGCAAGATTAGCTTCTATGAATACAGGTAAGGTTATTAATTTAAACAAATTGGGGACAAGATCATTTTGGATTAGTAGGAAAATGCAACATGGCTAAAAAAAATAAAGCTTTTTAATAATGTCAAATAGATGTATAACTCTACTATTAATTCTTTCCAATAAATATGTTATAAACTAAGTTTTTTCTAGAGAGATAATAGGGATAAAATGATTCTTAATCAGGGATGATTTTGCCCTCCAGAGGACATGGGTAATGTCAGGAGACATTTTTTGGTTGTCACAACTCAGGGAGGGTGCTACTGGCATCTAGTGGGTAGACGTTAGAGATGCTGCTAAACATCATATGATGCACAGGACAGCCCCCCAACAACAAAGAATTATCTGTTCATAAGCATTATCTCCCCACATCCTAGTCTCCAATTTAATTGTACTTTATTATCCTGATTTTTACATGTTTGTTATATTTCCCTTTAAATTTTAATTTAGTTTCAGTTTGTAGTTATTTTTAAAATTTCAGGCTTTTAAATGTGTATTTTAAATTAGTAATAACCAGAATATGAGCATGGGTGTGATTAATGGGAACTGATCTACACTATAAATTAGGCTGTAAATTGGCACAACTGTATAAATGTGTATAGGGAGCTTTAAAATATCCATGCCTCTGACTCAGATTTCATCCATTTTTAAATGTTAAGACTTCATTATATCATATAATCTAGTATTAAGTATTCTTTTATTACAAGACTGCTCTTTCCAGATGTGTCTGTTGACTTGGTATATTCTAGATCCGTTACTGTTAAGGACTGATACAGTTGTCATCCTGGGATTTCTCTTGATAACTTCTCTAGGCTGAATTTATTGTTCTCTGAATCCTGTATCATTCTATTTTCCTTTTCATTCTGATGGTATATTTCTTCAAGAAACTTCTTAAGAAATGGTGGTAAATTTTCTGATTCCTTATTTGTCAAAAAGTCTTTACAGTAACTTACTTATCGATCAATGCCATTTTTTCTATTCCTCACAACCATTTCTACACATCCTATTATAATATCTATATCTTTCTTTTTTCTATGGATGTAATATTATCCTAATTTAAGGAATTTTGTATTCTAGGATCATATTTTATGCTTTTTATCCAAGGTTTTCTCAAAATTTTTATTATGCTTTTGGTCTCTTCATATTTTTTTTAAGAGTGAGGTTTTAAAAGTTGTTTATGAGTTCCATATATATTAGTAGACATTTTAGCTGGTGTGCTTTGCTCTGACATGATTGAGTGGGGTGCTGGCTAGGTGTGTAATCCCTTTATGACATAATAGATCTGTTCTCTCAGGTCATTTGCTAGAAGTAAAAATATAACAGTTGTGGTCTTCATGAAAAAGGGTGGGCAAGGAATGTATTTCTTATTTTCCTCTCCTTTTTGGGAGAAAAGCCAAGACAGCCATGATACAGTTAGCCCAAAAAAAACCCTATCACTACCCAAAGCAATGGCTTCAGCTTTCTTTTTCAACTCTCTTCAATTCATTGGCATAATTAAGTGAAAGGTTCAAATTTCTAGGGATACCCTTAGCCTCCTGAGCTACCCAATATCTGAAACACTCTTATATCTGTTTCAACTTGTGAGTTCACTGTACTTGATACTCTCTTCCTATCTAGTTTTCAGAAGAGGGTTAATCTTTAAAAGGGAGAATTTTAAAATGTTGATATAATATAATGAATATTTCTTTAAAGAGCCAGAGGAGGCAAGCTTGAAGGCAATAAAGAAATATGTTGGATTCTTAAAAAAAGGAACATAATGTCAATAGTCAAATTCATGGAGAAATGATTTATTAATGATGAAATAGAAAAAAATGAAGACCCATGTGGCAAAGGGAGTTTTTCTGATCTTTGTAAACTTGCTCAGACGTCTCAAATTTTCCTGGTAAGTATATGTGAACAATGAATAGGTGACTGTTTCCATTGAGAATGGCAGCCACTACTAAGGTGTTTGTATTAGGTACTCAGCTAGAGAATCAGGCTATTTGGGGGCATAAATGAAAGGTTTTAGGGACAAGTAGCAGGCAAGTAAGCAAAAAGGATTAGGCAAAACCTCCTTAAACATAGTTGAGAAAATTAGTTAGTCGGCTTTTTAACTTTATTGTGTATAGAATAGTTATGAATATGAAAATGCTAATTGGAATTTGGGATGTTGAGCTGGAACTACAACAGAGGTTACACTCTTGTCCTTTGGGCCAGACACAGCTTCAATCCAGTACCCTGGATAGCTCCTAGGGATGGTAGGAGCCCTAAAGTGTCAGCTCTTATTGAAGTCGCCATTGGTTCCTCCTAATTGATGGAATTCTCTATACATGCTCTACTCAGTCACCAAGAAGTAAATTATCATTCCCATTTCACTTCTTTTTTTCTCATCAAATTTGTTTTTCTCATCAAATTTGGAGAGCCAGATCTTCAGAACTGACCTTGGACTTGACAAGAGTGTTGCCTCCAAAGAACTTGGCAGACTTGTTTGGGGAGAGAGTATTTTCTCCGAATAATAGGATGGTTTATCTTCTGGGGCCTATTATTTTGGATGGTCATTTTTTTTTAATTGAAAAACATGCTCAACCTTACCACAGATTAAAGAAATGTGAATGAAAGCTGGATTTTTGTTGTTGTTGCTGTATCTTTGGGAGACATGAAAATATCTAGTGATTGAGAGGGTCTGGGGAAACAGGCTTTTATATGCAGTAAAGGTATTAATTTCAATTGCTAGAAGGTAATTTGGAAATTCATATCTAAGGCCCATTTAAACCAGTAGCTACAGTACTCCATGTTAATGAAATTATCAGAGAAGTATAAAAGGAAATATAGATATGAGTATTAATTACAGACTTGTTGATTATATCCCCAAACAGATAATTGGTAAAAAAAATTATGGTACATTCAAAAGACATTAAATTGGTAATATAAATGTATATATGTGTGTGTATATTTATATACATATAGACATAGAATGATACGTGTAAAACTGCTCATATAGGCGCATAGTATATTTTAAAACATAATGTTTGGTGTAAAAATCATAAAATCCATACACATACTCATACTATCTTTTTGTAAATACAAGGAAGTATTATCAGATTTAGGTAATCTAGAGGCAGGGATTTTGTTTGTATTCTACCTTACTTACACTTAAAATAACCCAAATCTGGGCATCAAGTTAAAATGTTACATGGACACAAAGGCCCAAGATGAATGGCTGTCACTATCCAAATGAACTCTTTTCCCAAGCCACCCAAAGGAACAGTAATTCTAATAGCCAAAGAAAGAAGTTAAGTTTATTTGGTTATTTTGTTTATTTACAGCATCTGTGAAAGAAGTCAGCAATTATTGTCAGCAGCAGCAACATCAAAAAGAGACCAAAGTATTGAATCAAAGCCACTTGCTGAGCATTTCTCTCTTCCTTTCTCTCTTTTCTCTCTCACTCTCAGTCTCTCTCTCCCCTTCTCTCCCTCACTATCTTCTTCCCTCCTGCTGCCCTCTGCCAGATGTCAACAATCAATCTGTTGGTATATCTTAAACTTCTTAGATTCTTCACAGATTTAGAATGTAGTCTCCTTGAAGATTTAGGTAAAGTTTCTCTATCTAGCTTTGTGTCAGAAGACACAATTCTTGTAGAATTGACATCAGTATCTCTTCTTCTATACTCATGTAATCTCCTTCCAATGTTCTCCTATTCATATTTGTGCCAAGATTAGCTTCAGGGTAGTTTGAGAAGCAGATCTTCCATGAAGTATGAAGCTCTGATGCTCTCACTTATATCTGTTTCATCAACACATCGAAAAGTGACAGGGAATTCTGGAGTCATGGTACCTGTTCATGCTCAATCTCCCGAATTCTCATCTCTGAAGTTATGAGTTTCACTACCAAGAAAGGGAGGAGAGTTATTGGTAATTACTATTCTCAGCATCTAAGCAACTCCAGGCTAAGACGTGAGATTCTTAGTGCCACCATCTTGTTCCTTAGTTGGTGGCTGTATTCGAAAAGCTAATTCTCAACACTTGAAGAATTTATGGAACTTAGATGAATCTTACAAAATGCCTACAAAGGAAATTTTTTGGTTCTTTATTTAAAGATTTTTTCCTATCCTCCATCATTACAGACTTACTTTTGCTCTTTGTGGGAGCTATATTCACTCTATATACTGGGAAGCAAATGGGGGTGGTTGTTTCAAGAGAGCATTCTATCTGATACTCTGGATGGTAGTGTAGGCTAAGTTCACTGTATTTTGCTGCATGATGGGCTGACAGTGATTATAACATTCTTCCGAGAAAGCATGGTCCATCTGAAATCCTATGGCATTGTTTCCTAATGGATAGGATTAAAATTACCTCTGGGATGTAGGGCCTCTGCAATCTCTTATGGAGTTTGTTCTCTATCCAAGGTCCCTGGGCTGAGGATGACAATGGGGACTGAATACAGCCTGTATTTCTTTAGCCATGGCTCCGAGGAGAGTCTGCATCTGCCTGGAGTCAGTGGGTAGTCCTGCAGGCCAGAAGATATCTTGGACATCTCCCAGCTTGTTGGCAGAGGTATTCAATTAGGGATCTCAAATGAAGATTGATGAAAATTTTGAGCAGTTGGTACAGCTGCCTTGCTGGACACTATTCCAATGGAGGGGAGCATAAGTATCCCAGGAAAAAACACCAAGATTTAGTGAAGTGAAGAGAAAAAGATATGAGACATAATGCAGAACCTGCTGCAGCACTGGCCTACTAGAAACACAGGCTTTCATGGCTCAGACAAGGAGTCTGGAGGCTTGTGTAGTTTCATAGGAGGCCCATTTAGGGCCCCACTGTTGCTTTTACTCCTCTTCACTCATTTCAAACATTCTTCAAGTTTAGGGGTTCCTGGGTGGCTTAGGCAGTTAAGTGTCTGCCTTTGGCTCAGGTCATGATCCTGGGGTCCTGGGTTCAAGCCCCGCATCAGGCTTCCTGCTCAGTGGGGAGCCTGCTTCTCCCTCTGCTGATCCCCCTGCTTTTGCTCTCTCTCTCTCTGTCAAATAAATAAATAAATAAATAAATAAATAAATAAATAAATCTTTAAAAAGTTCTTCACATTTAACCAGAAAGGAGGTGGAGGTGGGAACCCTTGACTGTCTCAGCTGCTGCTAATTCATATACCTAACTTTTTTTTTCCATTCTCTATTTCCGCATTCCTTAACTGAGAGGAGCACTTCTCTCAGATAACTCAGGCCTGCAGAAGGAGATGAATTGCACCACCACTACTTTTTAATATATTCTAACTGCCAGTGTGAATCTTAGTTATAATAGAAAATCTACAAAATTGTCCTAACTTGGGTTTGATGGGGATTTTGGTAGATTAGAAAGTGAAAAAGAAGACAATATACTGATTATTCATAATATTATTTGTATCTGACTCAGATGCTTTGCTATTACCCCTGTCAAAATATTGAGGGCTCCCTTTTGAAGTAGGGTGGTAAATTCGAGAATATTCAGATAAAATTTTACTTAATGATTTTAATTCCTGTGTAACTCATTACTTCCTTCTTTTTCTCAACTGTTCTTTAGCTGTTGAGCTATGATGGCAATAGAATATAGAATCCACATACAATGCTGCAGCATGAAATGAGAAAATCATAGGAAGACCCAAAATCAGAGTGCTCTGAGACACTAACTAGATTGGAATTGGAAACAGGCCTTGGTCTTATCCTTCATTTTGTGCCAAACTTAAATGGGGTAAACTATGTTATAAACATAAATCATACATGAATGATTAGTACTCAGATGGTTAAAACCAGGGTTTGTATGATCCAAAACTATACTATAAATAAAAGGAATCTTCATGTTATACACAAGAACATTGTGATTGCTGGACCTTCATTTGTAGAGGTAATAAGGTCACAAGATATGTATCTTACCTCTAGTTTTCTAGCTGTCATATGATATGTTTGTATGTTGGGGGTGGGGAGAGTGCTTTGAAAGAAGGCATGAAAGTTCAATGTAAGTAGTTTTAACTTGAGCTTTCTGGAAGTTGCTGAAAAAATTCAACTTGAATAAAAAATGTAAACCTCTGAAATTTAAGTTTGTTCATTGTTATTGCTTGAGGGTGCCCTTATTATATCTGGCTAAGCTTAAAATAACTATGAGAGGAAAGGAAGTAGGAGTATACTTTTGATCTTAATATAAGGAGGGAAAAAAAAGAAAAAAAATCTGTGTTCCTAAACTGCCCATAATAAGCAAAATATCATTAGTCTTTTCTGGAAGATAATCTTACTAAGCTTATTTGTCTGGTTTTTTTTTTTCCTGGTTGATTTTTAGTTGCTATTTCTTATTTTATTTCTTATGTGATATTTCTGTTTTGATTATAAATTACCCCAGAGCAGATTTCTCAAACTATGTAGATATGAGTATGGCATGGCTATGTAATATAAGAATAGTTTATTAAAAAAAATAGTTGATTCAATCATGTCATGATGTAGCTTTACTATCTGATCATTTGCTAAGAATGTGTTCTTATATGGGTGCTGGGTGGCTCAGTCGGTTTAATGCCTCTTGATTTCAGCTCAGGTCATGATCTCAGGATCATGAGATCGAGCCCTGCATCAGCCTCCACATTCAGTGCAGAGTCTGCTTAAGATTCTTTCTCCCTCTACCCCTACGCCCCAACTCACTCTCTCTCTCTATATATATAAATAAATTTTTAAAAATCTTTAAAAAATAAAATAAAGAATGTGTTCTTATAGACATCCATGAAATACATAATAATCACTCTATATTGTAGCATAATAATTTGTATTTTGAGCAGTATGGATTTTAAAAGGAACTTGTCAGTTCTATAGTATGGAAAATTCTCCAACTGTGTATTAGGGATGAGATTTGATCTTGATTTTTGAAACATTTTCATCCGGCAGAACAGCACAAGTGATTTATCATCCATGGATTGATTAAATAATGCTTTCAGCCATTAAACATTAAATGTGTTATGAAGGATACACAAATAAGTAAGACACTTTCTCTACAGTTAAGGAATTCACAATCAGTGAAAATTGATGATGATGGAGGAGGAGGAAGAAAGGAGAAGAATAGAAGATATAACAGGCACTAATAATATTCCAGTCCCTGAACTAGATACTCCACACACATTATATGATTTTTTCCATTTAATACTGATAATAAGGAGACTCTCTTATTTTCCTCTTACAGGTGAGGAAACTGAGGTTCCAAAGACCAAATAAATTTCTTAGGGTTACAAAATTATACAATGTGACAAAATTGGCAACTTAGATTTAAATTTATGCTATATAATGCTCTTATCTTTCACGGGATGACCTGGTGATTAAGAGAACAGAGACCATAGGGTTAGCACCCTAAGCAATTATGCCTAATTGCCAACAGATTGGGGAGGTCTAGTTTCTGTTTTAAAGTTCTATCACTGTCTTACCTAATATGTGCTTGTTAGTTTATTACAAAATCTTTCCATACCTTTTAAGTAATAATGATTATGTTTCATTCACTATCCATAAAACATTGGAGAAAATTGAGTTCAAATAAGAAAAGAAAAAAACTGATGTATATTTTTGGCAGTTGTCCTATTCTTGCTTCAGTTTAATAAGGTAAATGTTGTTGTGCATTGGCCCTTTACTGGAAGCCTTTATTCAGTCACTGTGCTCTCTAAATTTTCAGAAGAGCTGTAGTTTTGGACCCACCATGTGCTAAAATTTATTAAAGCAAAAAACATGGCTCTTGGTGTTGAAAGCTATATTGGGACAGCCAAGCAGGTCTTTGTATGTCCTAGTCATGCCAATAAATCCAGCCAGAAAACTCTGTTTAATACTTGCATGAGTAGCTGGTATTTTAAGAAGACACCCACACAGAGGGGAGACGTACAGGGAAAAATTATTTTCAAGGGCTCAATAGGAAAGTTTGCTTATTCTGTTAAACTCCACCTGCAGTCTAAGCAAGGGTTTGGTGCCGAGTCTGCAATAGCACTGCATGCTTCCTTTATGTATTGTGTGGGATCTGATAAATTTTTCAGGATCCAGTCCAGCTGTGCTCTCATCACATTGATTTAATGGCCCTTAAGAGAAACCATAAAAGTGCTTTCTGGTTAGTAGGGCCCAGCTGTTTCTCATAGTATTGCATAAGACAGCAAGCTGAGTTAGCTATAGATTAATGATATTAAAAATTCAGCTCTTTCCATATCGTTTTCTTTTCATACCAAAAAAGACTTAGAGCAAATATGTGATTTGTGAAGTTAGGTTATAAAACCCAAAGTGAAAGGACCAAAGAGATTATCTGATTTGATCCAAATAAGCTAATTGAGGCCCCCAAATAAACACTGAGGCATATTAAAATATCTAGTATGTGTATGAGTGTGTGTGTGTGTGTGTGTGTGTGTGTGTGTGTTTGTGAGTGTTCCCAAAGGGTGATGTGAAGGCTGATGGATGGAAGGAGGGCTATGTTTTCATTACCAGGCAACAGTGTAAGAAGCAGCAAAATTATTTGAGGATTATCAGACTCTCTGATGAGGTTAAGAATACTGAAAGTCAGTATGAAATGAATAGCTGTGTAGATTTACAGTGTCATTCATGTCATTTGAGCCCTTTGGTTTCCTGCAGGCAAAAGGGTGATTGCACTACCAGGCAAATCTGTTAAGTATTAAGCCTGGGTATGTAACAGACTGTATTGAAAATGTTTCTACCCAGAAGCAGACATGAAGCATTTAGAGCTTTTTCACTTCAGGTACTTTCAGGCAACAGAGTATTCAGTAGTAGAGTAAAATGTTTTCTCATTCCTGTTTAAACAAGGAGAGGTATGGGGATGGGGAGGGTTAGAAAAGAAAAACACTAATTCTAAAACATGATTTTTTAGTTATTTCACCAAATTACAGTTCCTAAATTCAGGGAGTACAGCATAGACTCATTGAAATTAGAAGTAATAGAAACAAATGGCTGGAGAATTATAATTATTATATGACTAATTTTTGGTGATCAACACTCTGATTGCAATAGCCTCTTTGAATATGATCACATGGATTGTAGGATCACAGAAGGTGAAAGATTATGCATACCGAACTGTTGCAATTTGAAATACTTTAGTTTAGATAGGAACTAATTTCCTTTCCATTACCAGTGAAAAAAGATTTTGCTAAATGGGGCACCTGAATGGCTTAGTAGGTTAAGTGTCTCTTGATTTGGCTCAGTCATAATCTCTGGGTCCTGAGATCCAGGCCTGTGTCAGGCTCTGTACTGGATGTAGAGCCTATTTAAGATTCTCTCTCTCCCTCTCCCTCCCCCCACATCCCTGCTTGTGTGTGCACCCTCTCTCTCTAAAAAAAATTGTTAAGCAAAAATATTTTTAGAAGGAGCTCAATTTAGATGCACCCATTTAAATGTAGAGCTTGATATATTCTTATCTATTTATGTGTTTTTTAGAGGCTGCTCAGGGCTTAAGTGAATAAGACCTTCTGAAAATCTATGGAATATCCCATTATAAGAAAATCTGTGGAACTATTCTCTGGATGGAGAGTGAGTGGCATATTTGTGTAAAACTAGGCAATGGTTTATGGTCATATATACCCATCAGTGTGTTTCCTCTGGGACAATGGAACAAAGACTTTAGAGTTCTTAACAGACACCTACAGACAGAACTGGAGCAAGAGAGATGCTGTTACTAGGGGTGTTTTAAGGTCAGTATTTCAGTAGCTGCTGTTTTTGATTAAGTATCATGTAGACCAGTTCCTCTCTACTGAATAACATTAACTTGAAAAATCAAAGGCTTGGTGGCCTAAATAGACAATAATAACCAATATCTTAACTTTGCCAGATACTTCTGTGGGAAATGCTAAGCCATGTCAATATTTGCCATTGTTACAATTCTATCCAATGCTCTAAAGGCAGAGTTGTGTTGCTTGGTCATGATGTGGGAGTGGTGAGGATGAGGCATCCCTCTGTTCTATTGTTTGCCAACAGAATCAAGTTTTTTTTTTTTTTTTTTTGCCATCCAGAGCAGTGCAGTTTGGGCTCTCTGTAGTTCCCTGTGGTTTGCATTCAGTCCTGAATTTAGAGACCAGGAAAAGAAAGTTGCTGGCAACCACCAGCATGCAAGTCAGAAAAATGCCAGGCTGATGTAATGCAGGCTTCTATTTCACTTCAGAATGAAAATTTAATGTTCTTTGAGAGTCTTTGACAGAGGAATTCATTATGGTTATCTTATGAATGATGGGTTCTGAAGAAATAATGTTTGCACTACATATTTTTGTGGCTATTTCAGAAAATACATTAAAAAGGCAAACAGCCAGCAGCACGCATCATGCTTAAGACTAAGTTAGAAATAGATCTGGTACAGCACAAACTGAGTTTTTGTTTATTTCTTTAGGTCAAAGCTAAAGGGCTATGTAGTGTAGAACATGCACTTTTGGGAAGGGTGCCTGTTCTGTAAGGGTTTTTCCCTTCTCTCTTTTGCCCACTTTGAGCAACTGAATCATTTTGAAATTTTTCTAATTAGTATCACTCTATGTGCTCATCTTGAAAACCTGGAAAATGAAGAAAATCAAAAGAAAGAGGAAAAATACCAATCTGACCACACATATGCAACTATTGTCAACATGTTGAGGTATCTCCTTCCAATAAAATCCTTTCATATATATAGGCTTTAAAAACACAATATGATCATGATGATATCAGATCAATATAAAAACATATATGATCCTTTGTAGTATCAGATTAATTTTTCATTCAATGCTAAGTTCCAAGCATTTTTCATATTTAAAAGAGATATTTCCAGATTCTAATATTAATACCCAAATATTAATAGCTCAGAATTTCAGGTTATTCATTTAGCAGGAAGATTTTTAGCAGGCTTTGTTCCACAAGTATTTTTCAGATCCTGGAGGAATGCTCACATGTTGTCACATCCATCCCGATTGTCGATTGTCACCTTAATGCAATATCACCATAGGTTGCTACTCTACAGTTGCTCTTTCTTACCACTTTATAATCAATGTTTCCAGCATACATTAGTTCTGTTCTGACTGCCAGAATTCAAGAATGCACACATGCTAAATTTCCCAAGTAAGAACTAACACCAGGCAATTAACGGGTAATAAAACTTTGTTAGAATTTGAGGGTTACCAGAAAATGCAATGTAACAAGGAAAGAAAAATTAGAAATTTTTAAAAAGCTACTCAATATTCTATTGAGGAAAACAACTTGGAATTTCTTAATTATGTGCCATCATTAAGCACTTGAGTTGTTCTCAATTTTTTGCTTTTTGAAGTAATTCTCATATAGGTGCAAAATTTTTATAATTCTATTTTGCACACCATCTCTGTGCAGAAAATGTTCTTAGCTCTTCTCTACCAGAACATTTTATGGGAACAAAATCTTAGAGGAAGAATTTCTAGATTCATTTACTTTAGTGATTAGCAATTGTTTATGCTTTCTATTTCCACTTGAGTCAATTTTCTTTATTTGAATGCTTAATTTTCAGCCCTCATCTTTTTCTGTTAGACACAAGGCTATATATATATTTGTCCTAAGCACTATTTTAGCTGCACCCAGATGTTTTAATTTGTAGTGTTTTTAATTCTATTTATTAATAAAATAACTTCAGGTATTTTCTAATTTTCATGAAAATTTATAATTTCTTCTGTACTTATTCTTATTTAGAAATGCTTTGCTCAATTTCCAAATTTAAGATTTTCTAGTCATTGCTTTATTATTATTTTCTACCTTAATTACACAATATAGTATAATATTATATAGCATAATATTATAGTAGTATGTATTATATGGTATATCTTATAAGAATACATTATATTATATATAATGTTCTATGTTCTATAGTATTTATTATACTTATCCTTTGAAAGTAATTGAAAGTGGACTTGTGGTCTGTTATTGCTCAACTTTTAAAAACACATTCATATATGCTTGAAAAAAATATGAAATCTACAGTGGTTGGGTACAGTATTTTAAATATATTTCCAATGGATCAAGTTTACTAATCATGTTATTCAAATCCTCTGTTTCTTTAATGACTTTTTGTCTGCTTTTCCGGTCATTTACTAAAAAAAGTTATGTTAAAATCTTCAATATGATCATGAACTTTTATATCTCCTTATTCTAAAAAATCTATTTTGTTTATTTTAAAGCTATATTATTTAAGCACATAAAGGCATAGAATTGTCATAAATTCTTCAATTTATAATTGAAAACATTATCATTATGTGCTAACCCTATTTATCTCTAGTAATGATTTTTATTTCAAATTAAAAAAAAAATACTAACAAAGCTCCATTAGTTTTGTTTTAGTATTTGCTTGGTGTGTCTTCTCCCTTTATTTTTTCTCTTTCTATGTTGTTATATTCCTAGTTCAGAAATGTCACTTGCACACAGAGCACAGGTAGATTTTTGAAAGTTGAGATTGACTATCTTGTAATTTATCCTGTTTGATAGTCATCAGTTTTCCTGAATTTGTGGATTCATTATGAATTCTAACTAGATGTGTGTTGGATCTTCTCATTCTAATGTCATATCTCTTCATCTCCCTAAAATATTGTCTGTATCTATTTCTCTAAACTGTATTTCTGATATTTTCTTTGGATCAATGTACTAGCTCAAGAATCCTCTTTTGGGTTATAGCTATCTTCAGTTTAATACATAAAAAGTGTTCTTAATTTCAGTTATATTATTTATATTTTTATTTCTAAGTTTCTTAGTCCTAAAAGCATCCTACCACAAGTTGTTCTAACTGACCTCAAGAGGGTCCTACTGCTCTGGTTTTATAAACTACCAATCTTTGCTTATAGATGACTCATAAAGCTCTCAAGCAGAGATCCCTAACACACAAACTCAAAAGGAGATTGGGAAATGTGGCCTTCCTATTGTTGGGTTTTCATGGCACTCATTACTCATAGTGAATTTTAAATTCACTGGTGTTCTCAGTAGTCTGTTTTGACTTTTCGGGTTTTTTTCCTCCAAAATGAACAAAAATATGTTTTAAATTAAAATAAAACAAAAGATTATAGCATACGATTACTTATAATGCTATGACTACATTCACTCTTACACTTAGATATGCTGTGACTCGATTGGTTTTTCTTGCACTTGACATGCTACTTAATTTATACAAATCTTTATCACTTATTAAGCCTTTAAAATTTTTAACTTATTAAGTTTAGCCTTTGGAACTAAGACATAAAACTTCATCTGTTGATTGCCAACAGCATATATGAAAAAAAAAAAGCTTAACCTTTTCTATTTTCAAGAGAATTTGCTTTTTATTCTCATCAAAAAATGTTATTTCTGATTTGTATATTCAAAAATAACAAATTTTAAATAAAACAATATAATGGGCTTATAACATTTATATATATCTTTAGTGTTTTGTATGTCACAGAAATACCAAAACAATATTGAAAAAGGAAGAGAACTAAATAGTAGTGGAAACCCAGAGCCAAAGAACACATTATCAAAAACCACTGGTAATATGCAAGAGGAGTAAAAGAAACAGCAATAGGAAAGAATGATGGAAGTGCTCTCCTTCCTTACATAATAGGAACGGCATATAAAAAGACAAACAAAAAGCAAAAAAAAAAAAAAAAAGAAAGAAAAACATCACATTGTGCTTACATCTAAGGAAATGAAATTATGATTTAACTTATCATCAATTCATCTTATTTTATTGCATAAATTAAATCATAAGTTGGAAAGCAATTATTTCTAACCTTTTTTGGGTAAATTTTATTTTATTCACCATGTGTAAAGCTCTAGTTTAAGCCCAGTAGGAGAACTAAATGACATCATGCTATCTAAACCTAATGAACCTAGACATATCCAAATATGAATAATATGACAAGACAAAATGTAATTGATAGCAAAGGTGAACTACAGTCAACATATACTGTAATTCAGAAAAAGGCAAAATCTTGAGTGCAAAAGTGGTGAGGAAATTTTTTATGAAAGAAGATAACCATAGGAGAGATAAGTAGCTTATAAAGGAGTTAAGTAAGATTATAAAGGAGTAGAAAATTGACAAAGAGAGAGGTGAAATTATTTGCTCAAGGACAAAAAATAAGTCTCAACTTCAGGAACTGAGAACCTCTATTTCTAAGTACACTGGGAACAGTAATCATTAAGATCGAGTTATATAATTCTAGGTAATACTAAGACTTGGTTTCTCTCTGAGGAGAAGGAGTTGCCAGCTCTTTTCCTGAGAAATGAAAGAAGAATGGGTATGGAGACACATTTTGAGGTCAGAATAAAAAGATGAGGGAGTAAGTTCCTTAGGGTAAGTAAGATAGGGAGAGAGTAGGCATTTGTTAATGGGTGGCTAGGACAGGGGAAGAAAAACGACAATGGAATTCAGATGAGCAAGAGATGATTTTGTCAAGGATTTACCAAGGATAGTAAGTAGCAGCAATCATGGTGGAAAGAAAACTTGCAAGTGGGGTTCTAGAATCCTCAAGGAATATGATAATGAGTATTAAATCAGAATGTGAAATTTCTGTAAATTTTCAGTCCATGCAAATACTTTATTTTTTATATTTAGGGGAAAGTTAGAGGAACATGGAAATATTTTCAATGTTACATTTATTTTTTTATTCCTTTAAAAATCCATAGTAACCATGTTCTCATAAAAATATATATAAGGAATGGTTAGGAAGTCAGATTTTCACATACAAACTTAGTACTGATTGCATTTTAATGCTTATCTGTTTAATGCAAATAGAAATATAGGCAAATGAAATTTAATAATTCTACCATCTCTTAGTTTTTGTGATTTTTATGAGAATCTGTAAAAAATGTGAGAATAGATGCTATCACTATCACTATTGCTACTGCTACTACAACCCTTGCTAATTCTATTAATAGCACTATTCCAACAGTAGCTACTTCTGGATTTCTGTACTGAGTCTGTCTGATGTCCAAACATTGTACTAAGCAATTTACATCTCAATTCTTTTAAGCCTCACAAAAGTCTTCTGAGATAGGTGCCATTACTGTCTTTACTGCCCAGATGAAAAAAGCGAGATTTAGGGAACTTACATACTTTTGCTAAACTTATTTGTATATTGCTTGCTAATGCTTTATCTGATTTATATATTACTTTCTAAAGATGTGTGTTAACATTTTCCGCTGTCATTGTATATTTAAACATTCTTCCTTGTAATTTTGGCAAATTTAGTTTTCTTTATTAAGCTTCACATTTGAATGAGTTTAGCTATATAGAATTCTAAGTTAACATTTATATTTCCTTGGCACTTTAAAAGTGTTATTCATTGTCTCTAGCTTCCATCGTGGTTCTCTGCAATCTTCTCTCATCTAATTTTTCCTTGTGTGTCTTTTCTCTCTGGTTGCTTTTATGATATCCACCTTGTCTTTGACTTTCCTTCTTCTGTTTCTGGACCTGGCAGTGGCAGCAGCAATAGTCCATCAATGTCAGCACCTCAGATTTCTGGTTCCTGTAATGAAATCTGCTGTCTAGCAGCTATAGCAGGTAATCTCTAGCAGTAAGAGTAGCAGGCCACAATGGTAGCATCGATATGGCAGCAACAACAGTGGGAATATAGCTCCCAGATATTTCAGTGCCCATGACTATGAGGTGTTAGATTCCTGCAATATGGTTGTGTTAGCTTTTCCAACAGCTTCAGAAACAGCATCACTTAGATAACACTACTTTCCCTTTTGCTCTTCTAGCCTTTCTAACACACTGTAAATAATTCTCTATATTATATACTGTTGTTTAAAATACTTATTGTTGTTTCTGTTTACCAATTTGATACGAATTAATACAATCTAGATGAGAATATGCCAGATCATATTAATGTGGAAAGATTATACAACCTTGTCCCATTGATATCAATATTAGCCATGTGACTTGTTTCAACCAGTGAAATAGGAGCAGAAGTGACATGTGTAATAGTCTAGTGGAAGCTTTAAGAGCCATTCATGCTTTCACACTATTCTCTTTACCCTGTGCTACAAGACCCACTGTATCCCAGAGAAGAGATACCCATTAATTATTAGGATTTTGGAGTGCACACGTGAACCTGAGGCATAGTAAACTTATGGATATATAACATGAGTAAAAAAATATACAGTTGTTGTAATGAAATACTAAGATTTTTCAGTAATTTGTTACTCCAGTATAATTTAGCTTAACATGGCTGGTATAGTTTGGGTTTATTTTTATTATGTATGAGAATCATTTTATTTTTTTAATCTGAGGAATTATGTTATTCTTCAATTCTAAAAAATTCTGTCATAAACTCTTTGAATATTGCCTTCTTCTACTCTCAAGTCTCTCTAGAACTGAAATAAAAAATATGTTGACTTTTTAGGAATGTGTTAATTTCTACATATTTGTGAATTTTCCAATTTTCCTTCTATTGTTGGCTTCTAATTTTATTCCATTATGCTTGGAAAAGAAACTTGGTGTGATTTCAATCTTTTAAAATTTGTTAAGACTTCTTTTGTGACCTAATATGTGATCTATCTTGGAAAATGTCCCATGTGTGCTCAAGAGGAATGTTTATTCTGCTGCTGTTGGGTGGAATGTTCTATAAATGTATATTAGGTTCATTTGGTCTATTGTGTTTTACAACATTGATTATTGAATTTATGTTATGTCCTTTCTTTAGTCTATGTATAGTCTATCCATTTGCAAAAGCAGAGTAATAAAGTCTCGTACTGTTATTGTAATCGTTTTCTATTTCTCCTTTCAGTTCTGTCAATGCTTGCTTTATATCTTAGGTGCTCTGATGTTGGATTTTGAATATTGTATTTGTAATTGTTATATTTTCTTGAGGAATTGATCATTTTATCATTATATAATGTCCTTCCTAGGCTTTTTCAATGTTTTTTTACTTAGTCTATTTTGTCAGTTTTTTACTTAAAGTCTACTTTGTTTGATAATAAGTATAGCCAGCCCTGTTTTCTCTTAGTTACCATTTGCATGGAATATTTCTTTCTATCCCTTCATTTTCAGTCTATGTATGTCCTTAAATCTAAAGTGAATCCCTTGTGGACAGCATATGTTGAGTCTTATTCTTTTATTCGTTTCAGCCACTCTGTCTTTTGATTGAAGAATTTAAACTATTTTTGTTTAAAGTAATTATTGATGAAGGAGTACTTAACCACCGTGTTAATGTTTTCCTGTTTGCTTTGTAGTTCTTTCGTTCCTATTTTCCTCTCTTTCCATCTTTTTGTTTGTTTTTTCATTGATTTTTTTGTAGTGATATGCTTTGATTTCTTTACCTTTTTCTTTTGTTTATCTTCTGTAGGTATTTTCTTTGCAGTTATCATTAGCTTACATAGAATTTGTTATAATTTTAGCAGTCTATTTGAAGATGATAACAACTTAACTTCAGATGCATACAAAAATGTTACACGTTTACACCCCCCACACTTCGTATTATTAATGACACAACTTACATCTTTTATATTGTGTATTCATTAAAAATTATTTTTGTTATAGTTATTATTTTGTTTTAATTTTTATACTAAATTAAAGTGATATACATATCATTACAGGATTATAACATTCTTTATTTATCTATATAGCTACTTTTATATGGAGTTTTATAATTTCATTGTCTTTCATGATGTTTGTTAGTGCTCTTTCATTTCAACACAAGAGAACTACCATTAACATTTCTTCTAAAGCAAATCCAGTGGTGATGAAATCTCTCAGCTTTTATTTTTCTGGGGAAGTATTTATTTCTCCTTCATATTTGAAGGACAGTTTTGTTTGGTATAATGTTCTTGGCAGTTTTTTGTTTTTCAACACTTAGAATAGGTTATCCCATTTCCCTCTGTACAGTTTTTGTTTTAAAATCCACTGATAGTCTTATGAGGTTTCCCTTGTATGTGATGAGTTAATTTTCTCTCCCTTCTTTCAAAATTCTCTCTTTACCTGTGACTTTTGACAATTTCATTATGTGTTCTGTTGTTGATTTATTTGAGTTCACCCTATTTGGAATCTTTTGGGATTCATTAATCTGGATGTCCATTTTCCTCCTCAGATTTGAGAATTTTTTAGCTATTATTACTAAATAATCCTTCTGTTCCATTCTTTCTCTTTTCTTCTGGGACTCCCGGAATAAATGCAATGATTTCTTGGTGGTTTCCTAAACATTCTGTAGGCTTTCTTCACCCTTTTTCTTTCCTTCTGTTCTCTGGGTAATTTTAAATATATTGTCTTCAAGGTAGCTGATTTGTTTTCTTCTGTTGCTTCATCTAGCCTACTGTTGAAGTTATTGAATTTTTCAGTTCAATTATTTTGTTCTTTAGCTCCAGAATGTCTATTTTGCTCTTTTTTTATGTTTTCTATTTCTTTGTTGATATTTTTATTTTGTTGATATATTATTTCCTAATTTCATTTGTCTGTGTTCTCTTCTATTTTACTGAGCTTCTTCAAGGCAATTATTTTGGATTCTTTGTCAGGCTATTCATAGATTTCCTTTCTTTAAGGTTGGTTGTTGGAGGTTTATTTTATTCCTTTGAATGTATCACATTTCCAGATTCTTCGTGTTCCTTATAGCTTTGTGTTGGTGTCTGGACATATGAAGAAACAACCACCTCTGTCTATATTTAAGGGCTGCCTTAACAGAGAAAGACCTTCACCACTCAGCCTGGCTAGATTCTGGAAGACTTTCAAACCTTTTCTGTGGATACTTGCTCTTCACTCTTCTCACTCACTGGGGGAAAAGTCTTAGTGTTGTGCATCTTCTCCAAACTTCACAGATTCCTGCTGGTAGCAGTATGCCACCCTTTCCTTTTCTGTATATTTTGCTGCCTCAAACATCTAGATCTTGCCAGTTCTGTCAGTGATCTGTGTGAGGCAAGACATAAACCAGTACCTAGCCAGTTGACCGGAAGGCCTGGGATGTTGGATGCACACTCTACTCTCTTCCCCAAGGAGAGATTTTGGATCAAATTGATATCTCTTGGTGCTGAGCTGTATTGGCTTGTTGGAAGAACTGATGCAGCTAAAGTAAAATTGCTCATCTTACCCATTTCAATTCAGCTATTCTTGATGTTGCACTCATCTGAAATGTTGCACTTAACTGAAATCTGTATCCTTCATAAAGATATTTTGGTCCATCTATCATTGTTAAATCAGTGCTTCTATGAGGTGTGTGGGCTGGAACATCCTATTCTGCCATCTTGCTGATGTTACTTTTTACATTCTCCTTTGTGATATATTTTCTATCCTTGTGTATTTAGTCTTTAGGCATTTTTTTACTTGGGATCAGTAGTTTTTCAAGATAAAGATTGGCTCAAATACCTAGTTTTACTTCATTCCTCCACTTTGTTAGAAATCACTCCCAAGTTAAAAGCACAACTTTAAGCAGTCCTCAAAATGTTGAACAGTTTTATCATTTAAATTACTAACATTTAAATTCTGGCTAAGCATGTTGTTGGTATTATTGTAGAATACTAAGTATTAATTGTCCTTAAGAGAATGTGATTTTAAGAAATCTTGTAAATATTAGAATTGTTTATTAACTGATTTAAATTAGTGGCTCTCAAACTTGAGTGTTCATGGGTCCTGAGAATGTATTTACATTTCCCTAAGGGAACCACAGACCCCAGTTTGAGAAATACTGGGCTTAAATCTTGATTTCCATTAAAGGCTTCTCATTAATATACTTCATAAAATGTTATACAGCTAGAGTTGGCTGAATTTGCTTCTTTTAGCAGCTGAAGACAGCTATTGTTAGGGATAATGATGCTTTTGTTCAACTTAATGATAATTGTATGCAAATTTTAGAATTTGCCACAAGCTTACTATTTGTGGTAAACTTGTGGGTGTAGTTATATTTCCTTTTTCTTTTCAGGAAAACTGCCAGTATCAGGAATCACTCTCTGCCTCAAAATTGTAGCTGTGGTTGTCTTCTCAGATTACTAGGAAATTATAGCAAAGTTTGTAGCAAGCTTGAAAATTATTATACAGCAAAGACTTGTTACTAAGAAACACAATTAATGAATAAAGACAGAGGAAAAGAAGGAATAAAAATAAGAGAAAGATCAGGAAATTGTTAAATTAACTAATTGGTCTTATCCTTAAAAAAAGCAGTAATAAAATGTTATAAAAATGCTATCTTTGAAGTTCCTCTCCTGAAATTGGATTTCTTCCAACCTCTCCTTTTTTTTTCATTCAATCTTTCTGTAGATGATTGTTTATTCCTACATATGGATAAAGTTTGAAGAAAAGTTTTAAGCAAAATAGAAATAGATACACAATATATAATAAATCACTTAAGAATGAATGAGAATAGCTATTAAAACTGAAATGTAGTCAAAGGTAATGTTGTGTAGACTTGTAATAGAAGCCACTATTCTACTTCGAATAAATGAAATAATGCATAAAAAATATGAATAATATTAAAATTTACAATATCACGTCTCTCAACCTTCTCAGATATGAATGTGTATGTGTTCTTATCCAGAGCTAGACTTCATTATGTGAAATTTATTAAAAGTTTGAATGACATCTATCATCTTTCTTTATATTCTCTTTTACATATGGACAATTAAGTACTATAGAAAACCTATTCCAATTCGTACAAAAATTTTAAATGTGTTGTCAAGGTTCTATGACTTAAGGTACACAGCACTCTAAAATAATATTTAAAACAAAAGAAAATTACATTTAATATTCTGAGGTTATTCATCATTAAAATAGTGTTTGTTTAGGCATAACAGCTGATATAATTATTTAAAGAAGTTAATTTAGCTTTTAAAATAAGACATCTCCCCCCCCCCCCAGTATTATATGCTGAGTCTTCCAATCTTTATTCCCTGACCATGCTTTCAGGATTTGGCTCCGTTAAATTTTAACATCAGTTTTCTTCCCTCTGTCAACACTTTAAAGGCAAAAGTTTTCCTATTGTATCAAGCTGACTTACTTTTTTCACAAACCAAATTTTCCTAGATCTGCTGGTCACTTAAGATCATTGAAAAGTCATGGTGGGCTTTTGGGAAGTAAATGGGAATCTAGTTTCTTCCTGGTCAATTGTCAGTTATAATTGGCATTCATATTTTCGTAAGATAAATCAAATTTGTTTTAGACATAGACAGTTCTTAAAAAGACAAAAAATTTGGGTTGGTTATGCACACAAAATAGTCAAGTTACCAAACGTGTAAAATGCACACAGCTTCTAAAATTCAACAAGTGATTTTCCAGGAAGGCATGCAAAATGGCGTTTCTCATAAATCATGCATTTGGTAAATGCTCAAAAAGTATGTTAATTTTGCTAACCTCAGATTATTATAGGAGTGCCAAAATAAATTTAAGAAAAATAATTCTTGGGGGCTCCCCACTGCTTGCTAGATGGGATGATGCCTGATTTATGAATTGTTTAATAAAGCTAACTAGATCTTCAAATTTACTCAGTTGGATAAAAAAGGAAGAAAGAAAAGAGACGAGAAGAGAGAAGAAAAGAAAAAACTTCTGGGTAAGTTTTGACACCCCAAATTTTGTTGTATACTGTTTCTTTAAATAATAATTATGTGAACTAATTTATCATATCATTTTATATACATATATATTTTAAGATAAATAATAATAATTATTATTTGCCTAACATAAAATGTTCCAAATAATCTAGCTTTTTTTTCTTATCTAAATATATTACTATACTATAGAATAAATAAATAGATAAGAGAATTTGGGGAGCCTCCTATAACTCTGACCCACACTCAAACAACCTACTCCCTAATTTCTTTAAGGTTAGTTTTAAGCTTATGATTACTTTTGCTGAGTTTTTGAATTAAAAACTTAATAAAAATGTGCATAATGAGAATTCTTAATCTATGAGAATTTTAATAAATCTGTAATTATCTTGATAAAAAGTCTAAAAATAACAGTACTGTCATTATGATTTGGCATGTCATGATATTGCTTAATTTGAAAAATTGTGAGTGTTTCATTAGAAAAAAATATATAGACCTTATCTGAGACTCCTTCAAATGTACTGTAAATGCTGAAAAAACACTATAGAAAAATATTTCACTTGGACTTAAAAGTATTAAATGTTTTGATAAAAATGCCTGTCAGCAAATTTAAGCTATTTTTTTCATGGTTGGTGGAATGAACTGAGAGGATATCCTCTATTTTAATATTGAATGTGTAGAAAAGTAGTTTAATAAATCATAGTAAGGAGATTCATGATGAGTCACACCATGAATCCTTGCCTTGCTTCAGTATGTGAATCACATTAACGAGCAATTGTTTAATTATACAAAAAGGGTAATATTCATAGTGTTATCTTAGAAGACTGGATATCAAAATTGGATTTGGTCAGAAAACAACTGTGGTGCCATTGAAACTAAGTTAAGGGTGAGCCAAAGTGTTCAGCCAGCCAGTGTTCAGTGTCAGAGATTTGAGCTCCATCATCACAGACGGTGCATTAGTAGTATATTAGAATGGAAAATGAAACCCCACAATTTATGCTGGCTGATTGTTGATTGATGAAACCGGAAAATTTGAAATGCGGAAATAAAATAGAGAAATGGGGAGAAGGAGAAGAGAAAGAAAATATGAAAGAAATTGAGTGTGAGTGTGTGTGTGAGAGAGAGAGATTCATAGTCTTGACACACCTAGTTTTCTTTTATTAAAGTTTCTGTCAGATTTCAGGCATTATGAAAAGTGAACACCATTGGGTTGAATCATATAAAATTACGGATGATTTGCCATTTTTTACTAACAAATATGACATTTTCATATGCTTCAACATCATATAAAGCACTTACTTGGTCTTTTAATGACATTTCAATAGTAGACATTTCCTTACTTTTTCTCATATAATTCATGATGCAGTTATTTTCACCCCTCTCATATTAGCATGCTACAATCCTGCAGAGATTCTAAGGTTCCAGAGTACTGTTGAAAAAGGAATAGAAATGGAACTTCTTGCAGACAAGAGCAAGAGAGGAAAAATAATCCCAGCATTCAACAAATGTTTATTGAACTTTTACAAATGGCAGAGGGAAACAGAAAAGACACCCTTAGGGACTGTGACCAGAAGTGACCACTCTGTAAAATGAAATATCTTCAAAATCCCAGGTTTATCTTAAAATATCATGTGATTTTTGCAGTCTACAATATGTCCATTTTTTCTATTGTTTTGTGCTCTCAAAGTCTTTAAGAAAAAATAATTTCCATGAAAGTATATAAGTGTATCATGTGGTTTCTAAAAATCTCTAGATTACCAGTTTGTTATCTACCTGGCCAAATCTAAAAAGCATGGAACAATTTCAGAAAATACGAGTGGTAAAAGGGCTTCTGAAAGAAGCATAAACATTGTGAGTTGGAGTAATTAGAAGGTTGATGGAAGAGATAGAACATAAGTGTACTTTTAAAGATGAGTGGAATTTAGCTAGAGGTAGAGAGTGAAGTCCAAATAAGAGTGAGAAAAAGTAGGAATCTGTGTGGCATGTGGAAGAAAGTCAGCCAAAGCGATAAAGATGAATGCACACGAATAAGGGGAAAGATATTACGTGTTCTTGAATAGGAAGAGTTAATATGGTGAAAATGTCCATACTACCTAAAGTGATCTACAGATTCAGTGCAGTCCTTACCAAAATTCCAATGGTATTTTTCACAGAAATAGAAAAAAGTATCCTACGATTTGTATGGAACCACGATATACCCTGAATAGCCAAAGCAATCTTAAGAAAGGAGAACAAAGCTGGAGACATCACACTTTCTGATCAAACTATATAACAAAGTTAGAATAACTAGAACAGTGTGGTACTGGCATAAAAATAGGCACATAAGTCAGTGGAACAGAATAGAGAGCTAAGAAATAAATCCACACATATATAGTCGACTGTTTGACAAGGCCCCAAGAACACAAAATTGGAAAAGTTTAGTCTCCAAAAAATGATGTTTGGAAACCTGGTTATTCACATGCAAAAGAATTAAACTGAATCTTTCTCTTACACCACTCAAAAAAATTAACTCAAATTGGATTAAAGACTTAAATATAAGCCCTTAAACTATAAAAGTCCTAGAAGAAAACATAGGGTATAAACTTGACATTGGTCTTGGCAATGGTTTTTGAATTTGACACCAAAAGCATGGGAAACAAAAGCAAAAATAGACAAGTGGGTCTACATCAAACTGAAACACTTCTGCATAGCAATAGAAACAATCAACAGAGTAAAAAGTCAATCTACAGAATGGGAGGAAAGTACTTGCAAACCATATATCTGAAAAGGACTTAGTATCCAAAATATGTAAAGAGCTCATATAACTCAATAGCAAAAAAGCAAATAATCCAATTACAAGTGGGCAAATGGCAGGAAGAGACATTTTTACAAAAAATATGTACAAAGGGCCAAAAGGTACATGAGAAGGTGCTCAACATTGCTAATTAAAACCACAAGAAGGGGCGCCTAGGTGGTGCAGTCGTTAAGCGTCTGCCTTCGGCTCAGGGCGTGATCCCGGCGTTCCGGGATCGAGCCCCACATCAGGCTTCTCCGCTATGAGCCTGCTTCTTCCTCTCCCACTCCCCCTGCTTGTGTTCCCTCTCTCGCTGGCTGTCTCTCTCTGTCTAAATAAATAAATAAAATCTTTAAAAAAAAAAAACCACAAGAAGATATCATCTTATACCAGTTAGGATGGCTGTTATCAAAAAGACAAAGATAACAAATGTCAGTGAGGATTTGGAGAAAAGAGAACACTTCTACCCTGTTGATGGGGATATAAATTGGTTATTTGTGCCATTATGCCGTTATGTAAAAGTACAGTTGTTCCTCAAAAAATTAAAAGCAGAACTACCATATGATCCAGCAGTCACAATCTTGGGCCTATATCTGAAAGAAATGAAATCAGTATTTCCAAGAGCAATATAGGAAATTCTGTCATTTGTGACAACATGAATGAAACTGGAAAGCATTATGCTAAGTGAAATAAGCCAGACAAAGAAAGACAAATGCTGTATAGTAAGATCTATGAGTGCAATCTAAAATATATTTTTTTTAATTTCATAGAAACAGAGAATAAAATGGTGGTTTCCTGGCTGGAGGAAGGGAGAAATGAATGGGGAAATGTAGGTATCAGATCAAGTCAACAGATACAGCTTTCAGTTATAAGAATAAGTTTTGAGGATCTAATGTGCAGCATGGTAACTTTACCATGTTAACCACTAGTTAACAATATGGTTATTGTACACTTGGAAGTTTCTAAAAGTAGACCTTAAGTGTTCTCAATACACAGACACACACACACACACACACACACATACAGTTAACTATGTGAGAAGTGATGGATGTTTTAATTATTTTAATCTTGGTAATCATTTCATAATGTATATCAAATCATCATATTGTACACTTTATATATAATTTTATTTCTCAATTACTTCTCAATAAAACTAAAAAAAGAAGAGTACAACACACAATGTGGATTTTTCCTCAAGTATATCTGGCCTACTCATCTTTTAAAGGATTCTGGGTTTACAAACTGGATCAAGTCATGAAACTGTATTAAGAGGTTACAACTTTCCATTTTGATGACTGAAGACACGCTTTATATTTATTCCTAGAGTTTCAGTGATCAATTAGCTACTGCCAATGATCCTTGTAGTTGAATTTTTTCTGATTACTGATCTAGCCATGAAGATTATTATGATACTCACCTTGTCTCTGATGATTAAAAGACATTTCTAGGTTTTTGCCACTCTTGGATCCCATTAACTCCTTTAAAATCTACTTAAATTGTACATGTAACAGTTCATTCTCAGCCTTTATCCACAGAGAGTAGCAAATAAAATGCTTTCAATAATTGCTGTACTTCTCTCACTACGGATTTTGCAATTCCTTGATAATGACACAATCCCCTGGGGTGGGGATGGGAGGATTAAGAATGCTTAAATTAAGGAGATTGATGATAAAATACTTGTCAATACATAAATCTATGTAACTGTCTTCTTTACCATTATCCAGGACTTGCTTTGATGCCAAAACTATATTCTTGTGCACATGCATGCGTTTATGTGTAAGCTTCTACTAAAAACTATCTCAAAAAGAGGTGCCTATTCTTATATACATTGTACATTGTTTGAGAATAGGTGCCATCTTTTCTCCTTTGGTGGTTGTATTCCAAATTTCAGTGCTATTAAAATAGAAAGGACAAAAATAGGTATAATTTGAAGTATAACATCATGTTTAACAGCATGGTTTTCATTAAATATATTTTTGTTGTTTAGTCTGGAGTCTTTGATTCATAGCCTATTATCTAGGAAGGCTACTCTGATTATCAATCATTTGGATTTGTTTAAGTAGAACAGTGACTTTAGCATATTCATTCTTTTTTTTTTTTTTTTTACTTTGAAGGAACCTAGCATATACTTATTTTCCTTTAAGAAAATTAAAGAGTGCTATCTATTTCCAGTCCTCTGAATCCCCAAGACGTCTTTTACTTTATATATCATTCAGTTAGTACAAGTTTTTATATGCCATTTGCCTTGATTGGAATAGCAATATGAATACATTTGTGATATATGCTATTCTTGATTTCACCCAAAATTCTTTGGTTGACTTAGAGCCTAAATTTCCAGTAACTCTAGAATACCTTTCTCATCCCTGCAGTTTTTACTCATGGAGTCTGTAGCATAGAATACAAATTAGGAACAAAAATTGGAATTGAAAGGAATATAGACAGTGAGCACACAAGCAATTACATTGTGGCCTAACCACTAATAATGGTAATAAATAATAGGCCATGGAAGCCCTTTTCAGACCTAGCAGGTAGGAAAAGGAAGAAATGAAGGCATGGCAGTAGGTTTCTGAGTCAACTGCCCATCCTTCTTCAGATCAGTGGGTCCTTCTGATGGAGAGCTAGGTTGGTATTTAAGTAATAAAATATATGCCTGACTACAATCTCCTAATAATCTTTGCCATCTCCTCAATCCCTGTGTGCATTTAGCTCCCTCTATTGGATTGGTATTGTTTACACACAAGTGATATTTGCTCTTTGAAAACACGGCCGAAATGTCCTTCTAATATTTTACATTCAAAAGATGAGGAAAATATTCTCTTCTTAGTGTTCCTACATTTGTATAAATCTTCTAAGCGGTGACCAAGATGAATTGTTTGCACAACTCAAGACTTTTCCTCCAGGTCTTTGTTCTAGTAGAGAAATTTAAGTATTTAGTATCTTTACCACACTGACTCTCTCACACCAAGTATTCAAAATTGCAACCACATTAAGGGAAAAGTTTGGAAATTCTCCTATTACAAGGCAATCACAATAATTTTCAGTAACCACTAGACCTCTTGTGATTTTATGATTTAATGTAATAACAAAGCTCTCATCCCCAAATGGGTGAAAGGTACCCATTTTTCTAATAGCTTAAGTCATAACTGGAGATAAAACATAAGGACTAAGGACTGCAGAGTTTTGGAAGATTTTGGAACAGTCAAAATATTTAGAATATATTTATCTATGAGTGCTTGATAATGTGCAATATATGATATTTGGAGTTGTATGCCTTGTTTATTATTTTCTGAAGTCTCTCAAGAAATGTTTTTATCAGTTTACTAATTTTAGAAAAAAATCCTGAAAAACTCGACTGTAATTTCATTTTTATGGTATTTACAAACTTTGCTCACTATTTGCTTTTATCACACAGCACACTTGATTTCTTAAACTGGAGTGTGGGTTAGAGAGATTTCAAAGATTGGAACTGACCCAGTCATAAGATTTCTAGGATGCCCCAAAATTTGAACGTACCTTGGACTGCCTGGTGTTGTTTATAGTGGAATAAATTGATGGATGTATCCTGAAGTTTCTCACAAGGCCACAGTATTTATCTTATTAGGAATGACAAAGGTCCACTACATGTTGACCCTTCCATAACTCTCACAGTTCATATCTCTGGGAATTTCCTAGATCTTAGGTGTGAATACGACTTTATATAAAATTTTGACTCTTATATAAATTATAATTTTTCCTATGTATCATTTATTTTGCAACATACTATAGTATATTAAAAATGGAAGATCTCATATTGGAAGGCACTTATTGCCTTTATGTTACTCAGGTATCATATGACTGTAAGAAAAGAAGAATCTCTCAAGCTACATTTAGTAAATGAGATTTATGGTAGAAAACCAAAGGAACATCATGAAATCCAAATGGAGAGAAGTTGAGCTAGCCGAAAATGATTCTGTAATGATGGACTGTTATGTCCAAAGACGCTAATCTCTTGATTTCTTTCCTTCTGTGACAAAATGACTCTTCATCTATGTGGACATCTATTTCATGCCTCTCTGTTCACAGAGCTAATTTTATTGCATTCATAAGGTTCTGTGTAGCTGTTCTAAAATCTGCCCCAAGCCTCTGTAACCTTCTATGTCTGGCATCCATCACTAAGTTAATATGGTTTCTACGTACATTCCTTTTACGTTCCTAAGAGAAAGAATATGGTTGCCTCAGCTTGTGTCATATACATGTGAGGCTTAATCAGGGAACTTGGCTTTGGGTCTAGAACAGGGATATTTCAATATCTACTTAGTGGAAAGTTGGTATCAGACTCTCCAAAAGGGGTGTGAAGAAGACATCAATGGCAGATTTAATTTTTCTCCTTCCATGTGTAAACAATTCTTTTTAAAAAAGAGACAGATGAGGCTAATTCTACCACTGAAAGTTAAATTGAAAATTGAGGCATTGCTTTCAATAATATTCAATATAAATTCATTTGAGTAGATGCCAGAAAATATATCAATTCAGTAAAAGAAACCTGCTAAGTTTATTTTCTTTTCCACAGTACTCTGAGATTTCTAAAATATGGGAGTTTTGAGAATAGCTTTCTTACCTATAATATAAATAGCCCACCCAACTTCCCATGATTTAAATTCTGCTATTATTTCCACTTCTAGCTAAATAAGAGAATAACAAGAGAAAGTTATGCTATAACAAAGACAATGTGAAAGTTTTGAAATATATTTTGAGTTCTCTTGACACCATTTGTAAAGCTGTAGAAGATTTAAACCATTTTACAGTCTGTATTATGTTTCAGAACTTGCATACACACAATATTCATTCAATTTCATAGAGAAAATTTAGAGCCAATAATAACTTTGGTATTTATTAAAAGCAGGTCGCCCTTTTAACGGTGAAATGTCTTGTGCTAAAAGCAGGAATAGTTCTCTTCACTAGGTTTGTTAAGGAAGACTCAAAGAATACAGGAATGTTGCTTGGAAAGGATGATTTATAGCACTCGAAATATCCATGAAAGCAAATATTGTCATTATGTTTTCTAAAAGGACAGTATACTAATTAGAGCACCTTTACATTAATGAACTGTTAACATTGGAAAAGTACAGCAACTGTTTTGTGTTGTTACAACTAAGTTCTATCTTAGAGACAATGCTAAATTATTAAAAATAATGTCCATTAATCACTGGGCATATTAAAATACTTACCTTTTCTACATTTTTGTCTGCTGATGACTTCTACTAAATTCAATCTCTAACAGTCTTCATTGACTAAATAATTGTCCTAGTATCTTCCTTTTCAAAACACTCCGTTAAAGGAAGGAGGAAAAGAAGAATGAATTAACAATCGTGGTGTAACTATTAAATAAGCCAAGTGCTTTCCACAAGTAAGCATATTTAATCCTTAGAACAATGCACTATAGATATTATCATCTTATTTACAGAAGAGAATTAAGCATCAGAGAGACTAGATAAATTGTCCAAAATCAAATAGCCAGTAAATGTCAGAACCAGAAGTTGTTAAGTTCTGTGTATCTAAGTTTGTTTGTTTGTTTTTTAAACTCCCTATATCCTATGTCAATAATTTCTCATTTCTTGTCATGTCAGGTTGAGTCTGCTCAGCCTGGCTTTCACAATCATCTGTTATCTGGTCTCTCTTTGGTTAATCAGCCTTCCTTTTCACTGCTCTCCAGAATGAAGTTTCTTCAGTTGTCAATTTGCTTCCACCTCCAGGCCTTTATTTTATTCAATCTGGAGCTAGAAGACTCAAACACTCTTTTATATCAATCCAAATCCTTAATACTCCATGGCAATCCCTTCCCTTATTATAAATAACATTCCCCGATCTTTTTTGAGTTTATTTTATTGTCTGCCTACTGTTTTTCCGTGTCTCTCTTCTCTTATTGTGGTATAACAACACACCTTCAGGCTTACCATCCTGTCCTCTTTTCCTCTATAGCATCCACATAGTACTCTGTCTCTCACTACCTGATTTGAAAATGGGTTGTTTTTCTTCTAGATCCTTTATATACCACATAATTACTAACCATATGGCCATACTGTTGTGTGCAGGGCAGGGTGTAGAAGTGTATATAATTTAATAGAATTTATTTAGCACCTGCTTTTATGAATGTTTTAATTCTCTGAAGAAACAAAATATGCAGTCTTTATGTATTTAAAATATACATAAAATACAACATGAAGGCAGACTTTTATCTAAGTATGAAAGTATAAAGGACAGCTTTGTTGTTTTTCCTGCTACACACACACACACACACACACACACACACTACTTTATATCATAATGGATAGTAGAAAGGAAAGATGAAGGAAAAGAGAGATCTTACATCAGCAGAGTACATATCCTTCAGTAATTTACTTTCTTCTCATCACTTCTGGTATTGTTATCTATCTTCTTGCTGTATGTGACTGACGTTAATTCAAGGTTCTGAAACTGAGATATTTAATTGGACCACATTAAGTTTAGGAAGAATCTTGCACGATTACTTGAGGGAACTGACTTTTAACTCTCGTGTCAGTAATAGTGATTTCGCCAAAAAAGATCAGGACTGAGGATCTCATGATTCTGCTGCCAAATTTAAGAATCATCAAATGTTTTGTGGTTTCAGACACCATTTTTTCCCTAGTGAATTACTACTTACATGGGGCAGTGTAATTCATGTATTTCCTATATTTAGCTACATTCCAAAGAATTTCATAAGGAAGCATGAGCTCATTTTCCCATCCTCAGTCTGATGGCATGAAGCAAGAGGGGATTTTTGATGAATATACTAATATTTTATATCTTGGAATGTAGATTAGGGGTATTTTCATAGAGACCTGAAAAGGGATTGGAAATGGTGGGAATGAAAGTCATTTCTTCTGGGAATCCTCACTGTTACTGATTATGTTCTTGCACCAAATTTGATTTGTGCACAAGAAGAGGGGCTTCTATACTGACATGCTTCTTCACTTCCATCTTTTATTTTATCCATGCCTACATGCATAAATATCATTTCATGTTTTACCTCCTCATTCACAGGAGGCTGCTTTTTTAATTTGCCAACAAGAACTGCACTGTGAATGAAGATAAAGGCCACAAGAAGAAAGAGGAGTAATCAGTTGTTATTTTTCATAATTAATCCCTTCCCCCCACAATTAAAGCAGAAAATATTCATTAGCCACTTGACCCCAAAATCATTAAACTTGGGGTTTCTCAACATCAAAAAGGGAATATGCTGTTTTTCTTTGATTCTGACCTCCAGCTTCCTGATGGTGTGCCTAAGTGTATGTCATCTCCACAAACAAATTGGAGAAGAGATGCGCAGTGGTGCCCACCCTTTTTGGAATAATAAAGGGTCTCAGCTATTGAAAACTGATGCCACATCATCTCTGCCTTCCATGAGGAATCCTTAGCTCTTATTGTAGTTATACATACCCTGTTTTTATTTTCTTTTTCTCTCTTTAGGTTTCTGTTACAGTAAAATTGTATATAAGTCAAAATTAGCCCCTACTGCTCCACATTAAAGCATCTCATCTAAATCAGGCCAAAAGCAAAACTAATCAGCTCAATTTAGAAATTTGATTCCAATTACCAATATTTTAGAACATGCAGGTGGGATGCACTTACAGTTCTAATATCATGTAGATGTAGGAAAATTGTAACTATTTTGTTGTCTTTTCCAGTAGCATTTTTGATAGATCCCTTGCTTTCTATAGTATTTGTATATTTCTTTTTTTCCCTCCTAAATGATTACCTTTTAATTGAATTAAAAACTCTGTGGGGTGAGGCTATGTCTTCTTTAAACTGCCCTTCTTTAAATTAATACACTTTTTAAAAATTTTGTTTTTACATCAGAGGAAGTGAGTATGTTTTTGTTGTATGCACGAATGAATGAATAAATGATAAACTAATTCTGAGTAGGAATGTTCAAGTAATAAGCAATTTTTAAATGTACCCTTTCAAAAAACTCTGCTTGTAATCTGATACCAATAAATTTCCTCATAAATGACTCATATTTCATGAGTAACTAACATACCCAGGCACAGACTAAGTATTTTGGGTAACATAAAAATATATTAGACTCAGCCCTTGTCTTCCATCAGCTTTTAATCTAGTTGCAAGTTCCTGGGAAATACTTCGATTTTGACACTAAAGAAATCTTATGCCAGAAGTTTCTCCCAGTACCAATTAAAAATATTTTCCCTCAAGTTCCCTGAGGCCAAACTATACAAGTTCTGCAAATTACCTGATTACGGAAATGAGATCTAGAATAAGCATTGCAAAAAAAAAAAAAAAATTCCCAAAATTACCAACCAAAGCATTTTAAAAAATCAAACATAGTGGTATCAGGAGATATACAAGAAGTCAGAGGGGAATACAACAGCATTCTTCACCCGACTCCATGTATTTCCTTCTCAGAGCGGCTTAACCTTTGCTTTCCAGGCAGCCAGTGTGCTTAGACTAGAAAAGCAGAGATGATGTCAAAGATCTTCTCAAAGTCCAGGAAGCTTTTGTTTCTCACTTGAAGAAGCCTCAGTATTTCTAAAGATACACAGATTTGCATTGTCTAATTTAAAAAAATGGCTTTGTTCTCAACGCTAACCAGGAAGAAGTTTTTGACAGTGTCAGACTTACTGGATCAATGAGAAGGGACTTCTGGCTTCTCAGTCAGACAAGGATCAGTAGAAGCTGAGCCATGGAAGCCCACCAAAACCACAAAACATTAACACTGCTGCTCTGCTTCCATCCCTGCTACAGAAGCCATTTGAAGCAATTTTTTTATACAGTTCTCAACTTGTGGTAAGAAATTAAGCCCAAAGCATCTTAGTAAACCTTGTGTTTTGATTTACTAAACATTCAAGAATGCATTTTCTTCCTTTCGTAGATTTGTGTCATGATTTTATTTTAAAAATGCATGGCTTTGTTTCCACTTATTTGTTCCCAGAAATGGTTCCATGTGTACAATACATTCATAGTCTTTCTTTTAGTTCTCTGAGGATCTCAGCACACTAAAGGAGGAAGAAAGTAGTGTGAACACCAAACCAAGAAATTTCCGGCATCTGAACAAGCCTTGCTGCTGGAGCCTAGTAAAGATAAATACTCATCCATCCAGTGCCTTCATTTCTGTAATGCCTCACTGTCTAAGTTAATAAATGCTTCCTTGCTAGTTTTTTGGCATCTCTTTGAATGAGGAATGTAAACTGAAAAGGCCAAGGAGACGAAAACTGGCACAAAACTCTATGATGAATAATATCAGGAGACACAGAGACTAGCTCAGTAGTCCCATATACAGTGCCACAATCTCTATCAGAGGACAGATGAATTTGCTGCCTGGGATGGGGCTGTTATATAATTTCTAGATACTTGAAAAAATAGAGAAAAAGAATAAGAACAAATCCAAGTCCAATTTTATGAAAAGAGAAGTTAAGTATAAAACAAGAGATTTATAGAAAAGATATTAAAGACAATTTAAGCTTGATAAACAGAACCATCAACATATAATCTTTAGATATTGGGAAAGGAAAACAGTGTGGATTTTTGAAGAACACTTAGAAGTTCTGGGAGAAACTTCCAGCAAAGTTAGACTAAAACTATTACTTAGTTATCTCTGTTTTTGCACTGTATTATAAACTATTACTGTTTAAAAGCCTAAAAAAGCCCCTGGAAAATCACGCTCATCTTTCCCAAGTTGAATACCACTAAAAAGAAAACTTTCATCTTAGTGCTGAAGAGTCTGACTAAACTTTAGTTCAGATGGTTTACCCAAAGAAGCCATCAATTATATATTTTTAAAGTTTTTTTTTTCTTTTCACATATTAGAGAGTTTTTCCCAGGCCATCGTGTTCAAATCCTTGATTAGAATATAGAAATCATGTGCCCAGATGATTTGAAAAGAGTATTTCTTAATTCAGACCCACCCAGTAAATGGGTAGTTTGGTTACTCATTATCTTATAGGCCTCTAGGAAAGCAGTTTTGAAGTGTGTTGCAGAAGATGGAAGTGGAAAATTAGAGGTAACTTTCCCTGGGAATGGTTCACCATCAAGGTACACTGGAGAGAGGTTGGGGTTGGATATGATGGCAATAAAAGATATATTATTTACATTTTGGGGGTTCCACCAAACCAGGAATACAGAGCCCTAATAACTGAAAAGTTTAACTCATGTTCCAAGATCGTTCTTGGGTGAAATAGAAAGAGTTTCAAATAAGTGGACTTGATTTAGGGGGAAAAAAAGATGGTTCTTGGAACTCCACCTTTTATATCAGAAAGGAGGAGTAAGAGATGAAGGTGAGAACACCCTTTTTCTATAAGGACATTCCCTAGCAGTTGTTCAGACTTTTTTTCTCATAACCAATTGACCAGAACTGAGGATCACACCTAGTCGCAAAAAAGACTGAGAAATGTAACCATTTCTTCAAATAACCATGGGCCAGTAAAAAATTGACACTCTAAGGAATAAAGAGAACATAGATATTGGGAGACAAATAGCACTATGGACCTCAGTAAGAAAAGACTAGAACTGTTTGTGTAAATGGAGAACATGCTTGTTTATAATGCTCATCATTGTTCTTCAAAAATAAAAATAACTTCTCTAAATTTTGCTGGTATTTTGGAATTATGTTAGCTTTACATTCCCTTGAAGAAGTTATTCTTAGTCAAAATTTTCTCAATTTTTATGTATCTTTTAACATTCATGCAGAAACTGTTAACATCTTATACATGACAATGAATCATTTTCTAAATAATGAGATTTCAACTAGCACACACATTTGCTTGCTCAAAATATTTACCTCTGTTGTTAATTATAACATATTCTTAAGTTTTAATTAAATTCTAAATTTAGTCTATTGTTAATTTTCTCCTTTGTTGTTTATTCTCCATAAGAGTTATAGGAACTACATGAGGACTACATATTAGTATGTGAAAGTTGGGAGGGAACCTCCAGTTTGGAACACTATGCCAAGGATCTTTTGGCTAAACTGAATGTGTCAGTTTCTTACAGCATTGCTTCCTAGAGGCAAAGAGAACAGGAAAGGTACAATTGGATTGTGGTTCATATTTATTAATTTTAATACTAAACACAATTAAGTTACCAGTAAGATAGTATTCTAAGTACTCATTTGTGTCTGCCATATGAGCTGAACTGTAAGTACATTGGTGAATAAAAGTCATGACAACAGTCTTCAAAAAAAAAAACACCATTAAAAAAACCCCATAATTCCAATACATTGGTGAATAAAGGCATGACACAGCCTTGCAATCTAGCCTCAGTTTGTCTCCTATAAAACAGGCATAAAAAGATTCATTGTTAGTTAGATGAGACATATTTACATGTTAACAGCCATGTTTGTTAACAATCTCAACCATGTTTAAGGGAAAAAAAAGTTCTGGAACCAGCACAATTCTGTATATGTATAGAGTGAGACTCAACAACATTAGGAAGGTGGTTATTGCAGCTGTGAAATAAGCACAGAGTTGGGACAAGGTTTAGAGCACATTTTGTGTCTGGTGGATGAAAGACACATGTGTAGGTGATTTCATGCAATTCTGCTTCTTTCCCACAGCTCTTTGCTTTAGTAGAGTGTATTAGTTACCTATTGCTGTATAACAAATTACCCCAAAACTTAGTAGTTTTAAAATAATGTATTTATTATCTCATAGTTCTAATGAGTCAGGAATCAAGATATAGCTTAGTTTGGTATCGCTGACTCCACCTCCCTCAAAGGATACAATCAAAGTGTTGGCTGGGACTATAGTCATTTCAAGGCTCCCCTGAGGGAGAATGTGCATTCAACTCATATGGCTTTTGGCTGGTCTCAGGTTCTTGCTGGCTCTGGTTAAGACATCAGCTTTTTGCCATGTGAGCCTTTCTACAGGGCCCCTCACCAGAGGAAGCCGACTTTCTTCAGAATGAGTGAGTAAAAGGGCAAGAGAAGGAGTAATCCAGATGGAAGACACTGTCTCTTTGTTACCTAATTTTGGAAGTCACATTACATCACTCTTTCCAATTTCTATTCATTTCAAGGGCATCACTAGGCCTAGCCCACACCCAAGAGGAGGAAATTACACAAGGAAAAAAATATCAGGAGGCAGAGAACCATTGGGGAGTATTTTAGAGGCTGCCTACCACATCTTGTGAGGTAACTTGATAAGGAAAACACATGGACTCTTGGACAGTCCCTCCGACTAAAGGTAGAATTTGGGCTCTGCACCTTACTAGCTGCATGAATATGCACAAGTCTCCAGTCTCCACTGTGAAGATAAATAAATGAAGGCTACAATATTGTACCATCCCTCAGTTCGGCATATATAAAATGGACACAATAATCTATAACTCTTAGGTGTGTGGTTAGGATTAAAAAGAGTAACTTGTGCTTAACATATAGGAGGCATGCAGCAGATATCCCCCTATCCTGGTAGAAGTAACAGGTTTGTTTGTAAATTCAAGAAAAACAGCTGTTCACAGTGACTGTCCCGTGAACTTCCTGGGTTCAGCATTGGTGCCTTTTTGCAGAATAACCAACATATTTATATCTTCAGAATTCAGTAAAGGCGGTGGTTATTTTGGACCACTTTCTGTCAGAAGCAGAATATTATGACCCAACTGAAAGGAGATATTTTTTCTAAGTTTTTTTTTTTTTTTCTCTTCCTGGTACTTGAGTTCAGCCAAGATACAGCAATTCCTCATTATTCTCAGTTAATAGTTAGATCTCTAAATGGTGTACTTTTTACTTGGCCCTGACAACACAACTGGAGTGTTTTGATAATTTCTAGATGTTACATTTTAGAAGGGGGCATGGACAAATGGGAACATGTTCAGAAAAATGATCAGATTGATGAGTGGACTCTAAAATCAGCCATGAGTCATATTAAAGATGAACTACCAGAAAAAGAATATTTAACTTAAGGAAGGAAAGACTTGCTATATATGGTAACTACCTTCAAATATTTTAAACTGTTATGTTGGAGAGATTATATTTATTTTTTATTGTTTGGAAAGCTAGAGCTGGGACAAATGTGCTGGGAAATATAAATGTAAAGAAAAATTTCAGAGAGAGTTAAAATGAATGGAGCTGAATAGTTCGGCATCCTACTAGCTAGTCTTAAGAAATTTCACTTATCATCTCTGAGACTTGGTCTCTGAATCTGTAAATTTATAATAATGATCCTATATTATGGATCTACAGTGTGCCATATACTGAATAAGTTGTTTTGTATATAACAATAATGCTAAGGATGGTTCTTCTTCTTTTACACATAAGGGAAGAGCTTTGTGGCAGTAGGTTTCAACCTTCTGCTGAAGAGTTTCTTCAATATTTGTTTTGGTGCCTGAGACATGCTGGTACAGAATATTTTTTTCTAAGTGAAGTTATTGCCTATGTTAGTGATCAAACCAGTCAGTATCACAATTTTATTTGGCTTATAATCTATTAGTAGAAATTGAAAATGAGTACCTGGAGTAGGCCTTTAAAGCCATAATGGCTATGTTGAAACAACATTAGGTGAGTGTGTGTGTGTGTGTGTGTGTGTGTGTTCAATATTAAAAAACTATGAGAGCTTAGATTTTTCTTTGATAAAGTCTTGAAAAGGTCACCTGATCTTTAAATATCAGATTTTTTCCTATGAAATGAAGAAACTGTTATAGGTAGTTCCTCTTCATTTCACATATCTGGAGCTCTATAAATAGACTGAAAATTACATGAGTTGGAAATGATAAATTAATAAGCTTCCTTTTTACTTCTTGAATATACATATTATAATTTAAGTGAAATGAAATGTCACTGTTTATTCTTATTTATACTTACCAAATGTAGTGTTCTTTTGACATTCTTCAGGTTGCACAGGTTTGATTCCATCAGGACTTGAGTGGAGAACAACATATATTTCATTTTGCAAATATAGTAATTTCAGTCATAACCATGACTACAAAATTTAAAATTTAAAACATTATAGAACATTTGCTATCTTAACATGGATTTTAATTTTATTTATATATTACAAAGAGGCAGTGAGGTGGAACTACATAAATGAAAGGAAAATGAGAAGAAAAAGGATTAGAAGAATCTTGATAAAGAGAAGGCAAAGAGATCCAACCCATTTATAATTGGAGTCCTCAGTAAAGAAAACTAAAATTTAAGAAGAAACCCCATGATTACAATTATAATTCAAGACTTTTTTAAGAAATAAAAAATACTTGAGTCTAAATATTAAAAAATATGCAATGCATGTGAAAAATGATCCAGAATAGTCAATACTAAGACATTATTGGACTTGAAAGATAAAGGATCCCTTTTCAAGACTCTACCAAAGTAAAAGAAATAAAAATCACCTATAGTAAGAAGAGCATCAGACTGGCCCACATTCCCCTGCTGCAACATTCAATGTCATTCAGTTGAATGACATCTAAAAAATTTGACTAAAAAAAGTCAACCCAAGGATGTCACATCTAGCCAAACTATCCTTCAAGTTGTAAAATACTATACAATAATTTACATGCAAAGATTCCCTTGAGCTTTTCTGAGAAAACTCAGAGAATGAAGTTCAGCCCACTGAGTGATGAATAAAGAAACTACAGCAAATGGACTATGTGAATACTATATATAAATGCTTAACTACAACCAAAATACATAGAAAACATTTATACAATACTTCCTTTGTACAACCACTGTTCTAAATTCTTGATATATATTAACTGTAGATATTAGAGTAACTGATGAAAATGTAAATATAACATGATTTCGCAATTTACACATAAGCCTCACAATTTAAAGGAAGGCTTAGAGAATATTTGCAGTTTACTTCATGTAAATGTGGGGATCAAATGACTTAATTTCAAACATACTGAAATAAATCAACTATCAGAATATAAATCGATTTAACTATATAAAATTAAATACTACAAAAGATAATATTGCCTAATTTTGGATGGAATGAGGGGAGGGTAAGAAAAAGAAACAGGATAATGCTATATTGATTGTGATAGAAGTATGATGGACACAGTTTTTAAAATACCAGGCTGAAAGTAAGATGTAAAGTTGTAAAAGTAATCTCTAGAATAAAAAATGTAAAAAATTAAGTATTTTAATAATTACAAATATACATAACAAGCAAAGAAAAAAAGACTACCTACTGAAAGACTTTTTAAAAACCATAAAACAGAAAACACAACATAAAATAGAGTCAGAGCTAAGGGAAGACATAGGTTCATATTTATAAATATGGTTTAAAAGAAAAGACAAAAGATTTACTAAAAGAAAAAGCTTTTCAGATTGAGTCACAAAGTAAAACCTAACTCTGTACCAAGTACATGAGATACACCTAAATCTTAAATGAAAGGTAGAAAATGTATATAAGTTTATCATGATTATCAAGCAAATGCTAATAATCAAAAGCAAAGATGTTATGCTATCAAAAATGGCAGCATAATTTGTTACAGAACAATCTTTGTTTTGAGAATAGCTAAGAAGCAAGAATCACACACACACACAGAATCTGTTTTGAGATATTGGAGAGGGAGGCATAAAGAGGATCAGAGAAACCAGAAAGAAGGGTGATAAAGAGAGAAAAATCCAATATTCAGCCTATTGACATTGTTAGTTTCCAAGCTGCGGCTGAGAAGGTGAGAAACTGAACAAAGTCTCCAGGAGTCCTTTGAGAATATGGAAACAAAAGTTGGACTTCAGGACCTTCCAAAGAGAGAGATCTGACATATAATCCAGGATTTCAGATGAGATTCCCACTGGGCTACACTCTAAGAATAAGGGAGAAACAGAAATAGACCAACCCTCCTAAAGAATGAGGACCAATCTAGAAAGGGTTAAGTTCTTGATTAGATTAAGGTGATCTGCCTTTAGCCTATTTGCCTAAAACAAAATGAATCCTTTCTTGAGGAAAGTAACATCATCTAGAACTTCAAATAATCCCTATAACTTTCCATTTATTTTTTTAAATTTCTATATTTTTACAGTCTTGAGGTCTTTTTTTTTTTTTTTTTTTAATACTTATCATGCCATGAGTTCATTTTGGGGTTTTTTTTTTTTTTTTTTTTAATACTTATCATGCCATGAGTTCATAGGGGATATGTTCGAGCAGCTCAGGCGCCTGTCCTGTTTTTCCTCACAAAGTGTGCTTCTCTGGGTGGAGGAGGCTGGCGCTTCAGTTGAACCCAAGTACCTTTCTCTCTGGCTTCCTTCTTTTCCTGGTCATTTTCCTTCACATGCTTCAGGAAGCTATCTCAGCTCTTTGAGTGTTTAGAATGCTCAATACATAAATTCTCTTGGCAGGAATCTTCCCCTTAACTTGTTTGTTTATAGCAATGCAAACAGCGTTCTGGGTAATATTTTAGACTCTTCCAGTTTTGCCATGGTAACATTTGTGGGGTGTTCCTTTCTGAACAGTGCCCATCCCCTTGATGTCTACAATATCCCCTTTCTTGTAGATTTGCACATATGTGGCCAAAGAAACAACTCCATATCTTCTAAAAGGCCTAGAGAACATATAGCAGGTGCCTCTCCTCTTTCCCTCTGCGTTGGTCATTTAGTGAATTACTGGAAGATGAACATTCTGGCTGAAAAAGCCCTACAAGTTTTCATTTAAAATGACTATAGTGAAAAAATTACAGGTCAGATATGGAGACAGACCATGTGACAAAACAGGCAAGAAGAAAAACAACTAATAAAAACAGAACCAAAAGAGAGATAGATATAAAAGTTGCTAGATGCAAATATAGATTGACTGTGCACTTCTGACTAGGATGTAAAAGATTATGTCAAGCCTAAACACTCACAATTTACAACTAAGAGAAAAAGAGAATTACAAAAAATAATTTTGAAAAGGCAGCCTATAGCTATGGAAGCTATGAGGATTAAATGGCCCTAAATTACATAGAGAAGAAAAACATTCAGAGGTGAGTAGATAAATAACAGCTTGGTTTGTTTGTTTGGTTGTTTGTTTATTATATATGGGGATTTGCCAGTTCTTGATGTGAGCTGAAGTGTGTAGCTTGCTCATACAGAGAGCAACAGTTAAAAGGAGAAACCAATGTAGCAGTTAGCAGTCTCTTGGGGGGTAGAGAGACAAAATTAAAGACTTGAGGTCTACAGATACATAACCATTTTCCACAAAAGACATTTGCTATATTCTAAGACTATATAAAAGGCTGAAATCTAAACTAAAGTTTTGAAAGTGAAATCTATTGCAGTCTCATACTTAGAAAACAAAGACCTAAAAACAGAAAAGGCAAGAAATGAAAGCCGTAGAAGATGTGGTGTATTGGCACTGAGGATCAACAATCCTTTTTACTAACCAATGCTGAGTATACCAAAAAGTTGAGAAACCAAACCTCTGGCAGACCATTACTGCTGGGATAAAATCATTGGATGAATGTATTGGAGAAGTAGGTTATTTATACAATCTGGGGAAAAAATGTCCTCACATATTGTTTAGTAGTTACCAAGGGGAAAATGATATTTATACAGTGAAAAAAACCTGACTTTGCCTTAACAAAGTGACTAAAGTTAACATCATCAGCAACAGGGCAAAAGAATATTGTGTGCCTCTAGAAATGATATGCTAAGAAGATTCACAGCATCAGTTATATAGATAGTATTCCTTCCAGGATAGTCCTAATCTGCATCTCCTCATGGAAAACAATAGCCAACAACCGGGATAGGCCGGTGATGGGTATTAAGGAGGGCACGTATTGCATGGTGCACTGGGTGTTATACACAAGTAATGAATCATGGAACTTTACATAGAAAACTAGGGATGTACTGTATGGTGACTAACATAATATAATAAAAAAATATTATTTAAAAAAACCCCAAATTGATGGACTTTGTATAAAACATCTGACATATATTCTTTATAAAAGTCACTTCATGAAAGAGAAAGTGTTGTGTCAGTTCCAGCCTATTAATAGTGGTGTTCTTGGCTGGAAAGGCCTGAGGCTCTCACCCAGGGTTCAGTATTTCTTTGTAGTGAGCCCCACATACATTCCCCCCAACACTACCAGGACCAATGTTGTGGCTGGACTGGCCGTTATGGTTCTTATTATGATGACAGGACACACTTCAGCAAAACCACCAGGGAACTTAGAAAAGCAAGATTTTTTACTAATAAGTGCTAGAAGATACACAGCAAGCCTGAGGGCAACACGATGAGGTCACAGGTGGAGAGAGAGGGAGGGAGAATGGACCAGGAGCTCTGCTTTCATTAGGGTCTGAGGATGGAGTGCTTAGAGTTCCAGGGGTTCACTCTGTATTGGTGAATTTAGAGCATTAAGAATGGAAATTAAGTCCCAGGAAGGAAAAAGTGGGGTCACTTAAGTGGTCAGTGATCTATCATTACCAGGGCTTTCTCAAGAGGGAACTTCATGGGTAGGGGTGACCTGGTTCCCTATCTAGTTGTTTTACTAGTAGCTGTGCCATACAGCTGGCAATAGCTTATTCAGAATGAATGTCTTTGATATGGATGCCTCAGCAATCAAAAGCTTAATGTCAGACACTTCCATTACAGTCAAAAAGCTTAATGTCAGGCACTTGCACTGCACAAAGAAAGACTGAGAAACTTTCAAATTAAAAGAGATTAAAGACATATGACAAGTAAATGGATGCATGATTCTGCATTGGATATTTGATCAGAAAAAAAATTCTATAAAGGACAACATTGAGACAATAGGTGAAATAGTTTTGTATTCATGTTTAGTTTTTCTGAACTTAATAGTTGTGCCATGTTTTATGCAAGAAAATGTCATTTTTCTTAGGAAACATACACTGGAGTATTTTGGGGTGAAGGGTCATGATATTTGACACTCTCGAATGTTTCAGCTGATATATAACGTGTGTGTGTTGTGTGTGTGTAGAAAAGAAGGTGTGCAAAAAAATCATGAATTGTCACTCTAGGTGAGTGTGCATGGGAGTTCATTGTACTATTCTTGAAATTTTCTTGCAGTTGAAATATTTTTTAAGTAAAAGTTAGAAAAGAGCATGAGAAAACTCTGAAGAACTACGTTATAAGAACAGAAGCAAACCAGAACTAACCTTAGCCCTGACACTTAGGTGATATTATGCTCATTTTGGTGACCTGGCTTATCACTGATTGGAGGATAGTGATTTTCTAGTGGACATGCACTATAAGAGATATTAAAAGAAATCTTCAGGCAGTGGGAATATGATACTCAATAAAAATTTGGATCTACTTAAAGAAATAAAGAGTGCTGGAAATGAAATAAGGAGGGTAAAATCATTTTTTTCTTATTTTTAATTCCTGCAAAACTCAATTAGCCCTCTAAGATAGGGGCTGGCAAACTTTTTAATAACAAATACTTTTCAGCTTTGTGGGGAAAATGGACATTGTTGCACTGACTCAACTGTCTGTGTAGTGCTTAAACAGCCATTGAAACATATAACAAATAAGTGTGGTTTGTTCCAACAAAACTTCACCCTTTCATCAACATAGTCTGTATTTTTGTCATATTGATCTCTTGGTGGCTTCCCTAAGGTGCAGCACTCTCTCATTCCTCCACATAGTAGCTCTTACTGATCCCCATTTCTGGTATACATTACTTTCTCAGACTATTTACCTTTAGGACCTTTATCTATTCTTCAAGACTCAATTCAGATGTCATTTCTTTTAAGAAATCTTTTCAAAACTTTTATTCCTAATAGGCAGAATAGGTTTCCTTGTCTGTATGGTTCCACAGGAACTTACACCTCTTGGCTGTACCTCTGACTTGATTTGTGACCCTTGGAAGGTGTTTAATATCCCTAGATCTCAGTACTCTCATCTATAGGATTATAATAATAATACCTAAATTACAAGGCTGTTCTGAGAATGCCTGTGCATTAGTTAACAAAGAGATTGGGCCAGAGAAAGCATTTAATCCATATGAAATGGTGTATAATAATATTGTGATGATGATAGTTACTCCTTTGTCATACTACTTAGTGATGGATGATATTGGCCAGAAGTAAATTTTTTTTTGTTTTGCAATACTTTTTAAAAATATGCTTCATTAGCAAATGTAAAGGAAAGTTATAATAATGTCATTAGGTATATTTGGATTTTTTGTTATTTTAATAGCAATAAAATCTACTAAATCAGAAGAACATGTCTTACTCAGTAAGATATATGAAGAGGCAGGTAAGATAAGGAAGGATAAATGTTATGGTCCCTGTAATTTCTCAACCACCAAAGTGAAGTAAGCCAAGAACATAGCTGGAAGGGGACCAAGTGAAGCAGGGTCCAAATGAGCTTGTAAGCTATAAACCCTGATAGCACTAGATACAAGGCCCTGTTCACACCAAGGAGCACAGCAAATAGTAATGGACAGCATATGCTTGACTAATACCATCTCAAGAGAGCAACCATATTAAAGTTTGGAAGGGATATTGAATAGAGGTGATGAGTCTAGTGATGAATAAAAATGAACAACAAAATGCATGCTTGGGAATATCTTGGGTTTGTCATGTGTCTATACATTCTTTAGTTGGTATTTTTAAGACCTGCATAAAGAAAACGAATATGGAGACACGAGTTGCCTCATGTCTTACTAGCTGTCCTTAAAAATTTTTTTAAATACCCTAATTATGTAATCATGAATGACAAGATAAAAACATATTTTCTCTTTTCTTCTCAACAGATTTAAAAAGTAATTGTATACAGTAGTATGCATATTGGGCCTATAAATGCATGTAAATAAATGTAATCTTGGGCCTATAACGTATTAAAATGTATTATATTTGCCAGTAATAGCACAAAGGAGGCAGATAGAAACAAAGCTGAATTGGACTTAACTATGTAATACTGGGTTTGTAATATTAATTGATGTAATATATAACATTAATAGATGTAACAATAATACCACAAAAGAGGGGGAAATAGTATAGTTATATAGGAGTCACATGTTTCTATATCTCACTGGAATCAAGCCAGTATAAAGCTAAAGCTGATTCTGTAAGTCAAAATATATATGGTAAGCCCTAGAGCAACCATTAATATATATTATATGTATATGTAAAGATAGAGTAAAAAAAATCATTAAACAAGGTTAAACATTTCATTGGAAAATACTCAATACAGAAGAAAGCAGTAAAGTAGAAATAAGGGAACAAAAAGACATGAGACACATAGAAAACAAAAAGTAAAGTGGCAGATGTAAATCCAACTGTATCAATAATAACATTAAGTGTGAATGGATTAAACAATCAAATAAAAAATGCAGAGACTGTCAGACTGGGTTTTGTTTTTTTTTTTAAACCTGATCTAACTATAAACTGTCTATAGGAACTACTTGAGACATAAATATTTATAGCAGCATTGTTTATAATGGTCAAATGGTGAAAACAACCCACATATCCATTAACTGACAATGGATAAATAAAATGTTCTCTGCCCATAAAATGGGATATTATTAAGCATAAAAGTGAATGAGGTAGGGGTGCCTGGATGCTCAGTCAGTTAAGGATCCAACTCCTGGTTTTGGCTCAGGTCATGATCTCCAGGTCCTGAGATGGAACCCTGAATAGGGCTCCATGCTCTGTGTGGAGACTGCTTGTTTCCTTCCCTTTGCTCCTCACCCCCCCCCCCACTTTCTCTCTCTTTCTCTCTCTAGAATAAATAAATAAAATCTCTAAAAGAAAATGAATAAGGTAATGACTTGTGCTACACCATGAATGAAGTTTAAAAACATTATGCTAAGTGAAAGAAGCCAGTCACAAAAGACCACACATTGTATATGTCTACTTATATGAAATATCCAGGACAAAGAAATCTAAAGAGACAGAAAGTAGATTAATGATTGCTTAGGAATGGGAGTGAGGTGGAGAGATAGGGGATGGTATCTAAAGAGTACGGGATTTTTTTCAATGTGATGAATATGTTCTCAAGTTGGCTGTGGTGATGATTGCATATATCTGTGAATGACTATACTAAAAACCATTAAACTGTACACTTGGGGTAAATTATATGGTATATGAATTATATCTTAACAAAGATATTTTTTAAAAATAATAGAGGGAGGTACAGAAAAATGAATGACTAAAATTGAGAAATTCAAGAAAAGAACAGCATTAAACCTAATTCAGAATATTATTTTGGTCAGAACTAAGAAATCTTTCATAGTTTCTTTCTGAGAAATAACAAGAAATAGTATCAGAATCCCACTGTATAAAATACACAATCCATTGTGTGCATTTTTTAAAAAAAGATTTTACTTATTTATTTGATTGGGGGGGCAAAGGGAGAGGGAGAAAGAATCTGAAGCAGACTCTGCACTGAGTGTGGAGCCCCACTCGGGGCTTGATCCCACAATCGTTGACAAATGACCTGAGACAAAACCAAGAGTCAGGCAGTCAACTGACTGAGCCACCCAGGCACCCCTCCATTGTGTACATTTTAAGTTATTAAGTTTATAGGGTTAAAAATAAACTTAAAAACACAATGACAATACACAATATTTCTGAGGCATATTTACGTATAGAGTAAAAGAAGAAAGTTTGAGGGGGGGCATACTTCATGCTGAGGAGGAATTTCCTTTTCTAGGCCTTACATATTGAAGTCTAGGCATATCCAGAGTAAGACTGCTTGCTTTTCTCTACTCATTATTTTTCCCAAAGGGAACAGGATGTAGTCATCTGATTAGTGATTTGAGGAGAAAGATTGATACTTGCTCTGCTCCATCTCCCCCTTCTTCTTCTTCTTGAGATCTGCTTGTGTCAGAAAGAAGGACCATTTGCTCTCCTTCACATGGTAAGTTGGCTCTGTTTTTTCGTCAGAAATTCTAGTCTGGGGAGTGCTAGAATGTCAAATGGCCAAATGAAAAAGCATTTGCTTCTGTCTTATTTCCGTGTTTGTCTTTTACTTGGTCCTGAACTCGGCTGGGGGAAAGGATGATGCTTATTGAACGCCCTCAAAACCCAGCAGAAAAAAACAGAGTCAGCTGCTCTTCAGCTGCAGGAACCTGCCAGTGTAGTATTCTCAGCCGTCAGCACTTTCTCCACATTTCGGTCATTAGCACCAGAAAACACGAGGCTCACCTTCCTCATTAAAACTGACAAGGAAACAATCAAAACTAGCATTTACCTCTTCATAAAGGAAATGAGGAGAGACAACATGATCCGGACAAGGGGGTCCGAGGGTCTTCAAATCCACTTGCAACATTTAATTCATTAAGCCCCTTATTACATATATTGATGCTTATTATGCCATTCCTGATACATTTTTGTGTGTCTGAAATATGTTCTAATATTTTTTAAAGGCTTCTCGGCCTTTTGGCTAAGATCAAGTGAAGACACCGGGTCCCTCTTCTCGTGGTGCTCAATGTCTACTGGGAAAGCACTACTTGAGCAAGTAATTTATTACTTAGAACAGGGATAAGTTCTACAAAAGAGAAATAGAGGATACTTTGACAGGGTTAACATGCATGATGAGACCTGCTAACCTATATAATTCTAGAAGACAAAAAGTTAGATTTATTTTTAAGAAATGAATTATGTTTATGTGCACCATCTTTAAAATGAAACTATATCTTTTCAAAATGACATTTTTAATTTTAAAAGTCTGAAATGAATGATTTCTTAAAAGTAATTTCAATTGACTCATCTTAAGGAGCTGAGAACAGTAATCTAATTATCAAAAAAGATCTCTTAGCCCAAAGGATTTAAAAAATCAGATTACATCCTGATTTATACCCAAACACATTAATTTTTTTTGTATTTTTTTAAAGATAAATAAATATCTATAACTGTTTTAGTTTCAGTAATATGTCCTTCCCAACTCAATTCACTTATTACTGTTAAATTAAAAATACTTTATTGAGAATTTCAGTGATTAAACATATTGTCAATATTTACTTTTTTTTCTTTTATGTTTCAATTTAGTTTGCTGGTCTGAAATTTTTGGCAGTTTAGTTCTTCCTTTAAAATCATTCTGTCAAAAAAATGTCAACTGTAAACTTTCACTCATCTATGTTGATAAGGAAAACAAGGATGATTTTATCAAGATATAAAGCAAATGTCTTATATTATCCAATTATTCCAACATGTAATATTTCATAAATGTAGCCTTTCTTAAATTTCTATCAAATTATTCCTGCTCTTACTCTCCTTTTAAAGAAGTAATAAAATTTCAAAATAATTTTGATGATTGATAGGAAGAGAACAAGAATATTATCTATATAAGCACTGAAGAGTCATCAGTAAATAATAGTATAAATGGACGAAGCAATTTTTCTAGCTGTTGAAAATGACCATCTTGGAAAACCTCATAGTTTCTGTTGATTATATCAACAAGGTAGAGAAACAATAATTCGCAGCATAGAACGATGATGGCAAGAATCCCAAGTGCTTCACTATCTCCAGTCTGGTGTGGTAGTGATGAACCTATGCATAATTTTAAGGTGTTCTATCCAGAAAAATACAAATAAATATATTCTTCAGAAAACTAACAACTGTGTTTTATATGCGATTGCTAGCACCCAATAAGAAGCAAAGGGTAAGTTTCTATGACCATGTATGTGTCTGTATATTTATTTGTAATCTATATCTATTTTCGTAAAAAACGTATAGCTATATTTATAAATCAGGCTTCTGAAGAGTTTTAAAATTCTAAGTTTAAATAAATGCTACTCAAGTTTTAAAAATTACTCATTAAAAAATCAGATTTTCTGTTGTATCTTATGAATACAATCTTGGATTGCCAGAAAGTTGTAGTTTGATGCTGGATAAGTTTGGAGAAAATAAAACTTACTTTTATTGTAGAGTATAGAAAGTAGACTACTGAAAAACAGTCAACAGAAGCTGATTTTTTTACTACCATCTGTGCTGACAAAAACTGTACAGTCTACCTCTTGGTCAATCAATTTAACTATTTGTTCAATAGTAAGTGTTCTGGAACTATAGTCCTGAGAACATAATTATTTAACCTTATTGATACTTATGTCTACGCTTTCCTTTGACAGATATATCTTATACAGTGTCTTCAAGTTTGTAAGAATGCCTTTTTTAATCTCCTGGGAGTTCAGAGCAATGTCAGGAAAACCTGAAAGAGTGGAGTTTCTATAGCTAAGGAAGTATACTTTCCATCATGACTTTGCTGTAATATTGCTACATGTTGTACATAGGAAGTGTCCTCAGATGAACTAGTGAAAAGGGCTTATTTATGTACTTATGTACGTATGTATTTATTTTAAGCTACTATGTCATTAGCTTTTATACAAGTGGGATGTGTTAAAACACAGGAAAATATATTTAAAAACTCACATTGGCAATAAGGAATTAAATTTTTGAGTGAAATTTTAAAAATAGAATTTCGTACTATAGTACCACATGTCATATGTAATATCTCTATTCTCCCTGCATTCACTTTTCAAATTTGTGGAATTTCATCTCTGATCTTTTTGTCAGGTATCTCACATGCTTACTGACTTCGTGTTTCCAGCCATCTCTCTGGTTTCAGTTTTTCTCAACTATATAACCTGTAACAATTTTAATTTCTTGAACTACGCCACTGTAAGCCTACCTGCAGACCTGATGAGATCCCCTATTAATATATATAGTCAGCTGGGTCTGCAAAAACTGAGTATGATTCTGGACACTCCAGACTTCACTCCTTGTGTCTCCAGAAGGGCGCAAGGCAGCATGACGGATCCACAGGTGAGTAGCACTGGCTCTTCTAGGAACAGTACATCATAGTTGACCGAACTCATAGCTTAAAGGAGAAACAAACATACGGAGCCTGGAAAAAGTTGGGACCAGAGCCATCATGATGCCATGGTTAGCCAATTCCATAGGCACATCTGGTAAGCAATTGTAGTCCATGAACCCTGCAAAATTGTAAACGTGGCCTGTTGAGCATAAGGGCCCTTTATATCTGACATTATATTGACCAGGCTCTGCTATTCCCTCCAGAGAGGCCCTTCACCCTGCTCTGTAAACAGAGAAGGAAGTCAGAGGCCCGCTCTTGCATGCAGGCGGTCAGCAGCTCACCCTGAACTTGCTTCAGCCAGAGCACACTCAGGCGTCATGGTCAGTGGATATCTTGGAGCTTCAAAGGTGAGTCCACTGCTCGAAAGGAGACATTTCGATGACCCAGGATTCCTGGCAGATTTTATTTCAGTTGCTGGAAAGTTCTCAAAAAAGCTCAAAAGCCCTCCAGCTGCCCAGAGAGTCTGAAATGTATGCAGTGGGTCTCCCAGACAAAGCTTTAGAAAGCTGCTAGCCCCACAGATCCAACACTGCCTCTGCGTCTTGATTTCACTAGAACAGATGTTATCTGCAAGCAATTAACATACTTGTCATCACCAGTGAAACAGATACAGAATTCTTCAGGGTTTTTTTTTTTTTTAATGCACCCTAAAGAAAAGTGTTTGTACATAAAACAAAATGTTCACATTAGTATTAAAATAATATTCAGTGAAGAAAGTTGAATGTGTCAATTTTTCAGTTTTTTTCTAATTTTTTGTAAAAAAGACTGCAATAATTTTTAGAAAACTGTGAGGGAATAAATGTCACCAGCAATATAAATATTTGTGGCAACTCCCTATTTGATTAGAGCAGTATCTATTTGTGATTATTTTGTATCTTCATATCTTGGCTGATAAAATTTGCCATTTGGTGCATTTTCTTCTTTAAATTTTTCAAAATTGATTGATTTTATAGATTTCTATGGGAAATAATGGGATTTCCTTTATAATAATAATTCAAATGTCAAATAGTAAAATATTGACCAAAATTTGACCCTTAAGATTGGTACAAGTGAAAAGTTTGGTAAATTCAATGTATAATTATCATAGGTGATAAAAACAAAAACAAAAATAAAACAGAAATCTGAAGCTTGAGCTGTCCAAAAGAAAACAAAAACCCACATAGCATAATACCTTTGTATTATATAATTATACTCTTGACATCAACTCAATTTCTTACAGGCTAACTCCATAACATGAGAATCCTGAGTTATCTTTCCTCATAAAATTCATAGTTTTCATTCAGCATTCATATCCTCACACTTTTTTAAATTAATGAAAACTGAAAGGCTTGATTTCTAGCATTTCAACTTCTGATCACAAATTTTTCTGCAGAGGTTAAATTCATTTTTTTTTCTCTTCTTTTTTTTTTCCCCTATAAGAAATTTTGTAAAATTTAATGGCACTGTTTCTGCCATACTGAGAGCTGCCATACTTTCAACTAGTTTGAAAATACAAACGTATCACCTAAGCAAATGCTATGACTGTTACATTCATTCTGAACAGAGGTACTTTATAATATCTGAAGTGAAATGAATATTCACTGCTACTTACTGGGAGGCAGATGTGGGGTAGTAAAAGGTCACTGAATTAGTGTCTAATATTCTGGTTCACTCTCACAGGTCTGCAATTTATTGACGGGTGATCTTGAACATGGATTAACATTCTTATCTAGAAAATGCTGATCTTCTTAACTGATTTACTGTGAGTTAATATAATTTATATGAAAACAATAATTATTGCACATTATATAAATGAAAATAACATTTTAATCATAAAATATTTTACAAAATAGATACTCAATAACTATCTGATGTAGAGTATTGCCAACTCTATTGAGTGATGCTAGCTAAAGTGCTCCATTGGTTCTTGATGCTTCCTCTCCAACAGGAAGTGTTTACTCGGTTCAACTTTACTGTTAGGTAAATTGGTTAATTGTCTACTGGTAATCTATCCTGTATCATACGGATGGTTGCTTACACGCTTTTCCAAATATTTTCTTTCTTTATCTTTTTACAAGGCCTCATGTCCTCAGGTCCTGCTTAAGTCTTGCTCCTTGGAGCTCAGTATTTGTCAGGAAGTCAAATCCTGTAGTTTGTTATCGCCACAGCACTCATTAGGTATTTTACTGCCTAAGGCAAGTCTACCTTATATTTTAATATCTTTTACTGATTTCCATTTACATTAATTATATCAGAATTCCCTTGTGGTTTCGCATTCTTCTGCATAGTCTCAACATCTATTAAACTGCTCAGTAAGAAATAATTACTTTCATGTCTACTAATAGTAATGATTTGAAATCTCTAAAATCAGAACCTGGATATTATGGGTGTGCTGGTCCAAGTGACAGCACATCCACTTTTAGACCAGCCCTTTAGCAAGAAAGGCAAAACAAACAATGAAATAAACAGGGTACTATGATGGAGATGAGGGGGTACAGGAGCATAACTGTGTCCATTTACCTTATGTAAGATTTTGATGTGTGGTCAATTGCATGCAGTAACAGGTACATATTGTGCCTTTTTGGCTTTACCACAATGGCTGTGACAAATTCCACAATGGCTGGGAAAGGGTGAATGAGGGGACTACAGCCAGAGGGATCAGATAGGAGGTTACAGAGGTGCAATGGATAAGAACCATCAGGGCAGAGTCTAGGGCAGTACAGAAAACTTACATCTCTCAGTTTCTTTAAGCATGGCAAAGACCCGTTTCACCCAAGGACCCCACTCTGCCTTGCTTTGTTCATTAGGCTATGTGTCTGAGTCTTTTGCTCCCACTGAGTCAGTAATTCTTCAAAAACAATAGTTAGTATATATGTTTTACTGGACATAATGGACTAAGTGAGGATCTTAGTACTGGTAGAGAAGTAGAGCTCATAAATTAGAATTTAATCCTTTTTATGGGATTATAGGATTATATCCACTTAGGGGGAAAAAGGCAAAATTTCTAGTTTTTTTGTTAATTTGTAGGACTCACCAAAATTTTGAAAACTTTGGTTATTTTTTGATTTGTAAAAGGTAATACTAGATCTAGCAGTTGCTCAGTATTAATCAGGATAGACTAGAGTTTGTTGTTATAACAAATTAACCCCAACTCTCAGTGCTTTATCATATACTCACTCGCATAGACAGAACTTGGTCTGCATAGTTGCATGTAGTATCCTATGATTACAGAGGCTCTATCATTTTGAAGTAGCACCTTCTGAAACCCGTAGCATCTTTGATTGTTGCGGAGGGGGGAAAGAAATGTAAGAGAATCACTGGTGGGATTTTCAGTTCCTTAATCTGAAAGTTACAGGTATACCTTCCACTATCTTTTTATTGTCCAAGCTTGGTCACATGCTTGTGACTAACTGTAAGAAATATGGACAAGTAGGTGAAATTCAGTTGAGCATCAGATCTTCTGTAACGCTCCTCAAACACCACTTTAAGAAGGGTAACAGGCCTGAGATTTTAGCTGATAGTAGAGGGATCATATTACTTTCCAGTCTATACTCTCAGATTTTCTTCTGCTGTTCTTTAGAGTCAGGGTATACTGATTATTACACAGGCAGTGGAAGCACCAGATGTGTTTCCATAGTTCCCCTTCACGTAGGATATTAAATAAACAGATGCCATTTCTAATTAGAAACTTCCATTTCTTCCTACTTAATATAAAATGTATCAAATCATTTCCAAATTAGAGATTTTTTTTTTCTGTTTATGTTTCTCATAGTCTTGTAGTAAGGTTCTCTAAGAGGGGTAGTCTTAAAGCTTTTGCTAGTCCCAAGTGTACTGTTCATATGCTGATTGATTTGAAACACAACTTCAAGAAATGAGAAAGCATCTTCCAATTTTTAAATAAGATGCAGTTGTGCTCTGTTTCTTAAATGATATACTGTGTTGGCACGGTATCTATATGGTGTCATCATTATTGTAATATCGAAGGCTTAGGCAAATGTTCAATTGTGTTTTCACTTATTTTGGAAAATTGTATTACATTAATAAATTTAGCAAGAAAAGGAATATGGTTCAAATATTTTAAAAACATCTTTCAAATATAGTTCTAGAATTCAAATTGAACATCATTGTAAAATGTTTTTAGAGATGTTGGAAAGCCATCTGTAGTAAGCTTTCAAAGGAATTATTGTATCAATGGGAAGGTTAAATTGGAGGACTTCTGGATTTTCCTGGAAAGTTTCATTCATCTCTGTAGTTCTTTTGATTTAGGACCTGACATGTTTAAAGTTTATTTACTTACTTACTTCTTTTTTTAATCTTTCTTTAATCATTAAGTCCTGGGTTCAGGCATAGAGCATGTTCCTCCTTTTTTTTTTTAATAATTTTTATTTTGTTATATTAGTCACCATACAGTACATCCCCAGTTTTTGATGCGATGTTCCATGATTCATTATTTGCACATAACCCCCAGTGCACCATGCAATATGTGCCCTCCTTAATACCCATCACCAGCCTAGCCCAGTCCCCCCCTTCCCTCTGAAGCCCTCAGTTTGATGTTCCTCCTTTTTTTAAAACAAAAATTTGCCAACAGATTATTATGACTTTTGAGTTAACCTGATAGATAGGAATTGTACATTTGATTCCAACAATACAATAGTTTAGATACCCTCCCACTAATCTGTAACTAGAGACTGACGTAGTTACATCAAACATAATTTTTAATCATGGATTTTCTCACTAAAAATTGAAAATTAGTAAGGGTGAAAAGAACAGATGGCAATGAGAATCAAGATGCTGAAGAAGACTTAGATCAGTGGCTATTTCTACCATGTTAATGGAAGACTCAGTATCTTAAAAAAAATATCAGTTCTCTTCAAATTGGTACATGGGAGAAGGGCAACTATGATACAAATCAAAGTTGGATTTTTTTTAAAGAATTTGACATACAGATTTAAAATTTATGAAGAAGTTTAGGGGCCCAAGAATGGTCAAAATATGGAAAAAAGAGTAATCATGTTGGGGGGAATTGTCTAACCAGATATTAAGGTTCATCATTACGAATCGGAATAAGCTTCAAAAATGACCAATAAAACAGAATAGAGAGCCCAGGAATAGATCCATTCATCTATGGAAATGAATATATGGCAGAATCAGCATTGCAAGTGACAGGGGAAAGCAGGAACCATGAAATACCTGTGCTGGACAGCTGATTATTTGTATGGAAAAAAATAAATTGGAACACCACCTCAGATCATACACAAATATCAATTTCTGACTGATTAAAAAAGATTTTTTTTAATTTTGAGGAAAAGGTGGGAAAGTATCTTTATAACATCATGATACAGTAAGAGTTCCCAAGCAAAGCATAAAATGTACTAGCTACAAAAGAAAAGACTATAAGCAAATTTATGACCTTTGGTTAATAACCATTAAAAAAATAACGACGCATTATGTAACAAGGGTTTTAAATTATTTAGAATTATTTAAAATATGTGAAGATGCCATTTAATACTCTCTAGAGGCACAAAGGTAAGACATTTTTGTCAAAGGTTTGCAAAAGATGAGGAACAATGGAAACCGTAGTATACTTCAGGAATGAAAATTGATATAACTACTGTGGAAAAGAGTTGGGCATTATATAGTGAAGTTGAATCATGGTATACTCTACATTCATAATATTATAGTAACAATATTAATATTATATTTATATTCTAGTACATATATAATAATAATAATATAAAGGAACTCCACTCATAAATATTCTATCAGTAGGATTCTACCAAAGAAATAGAACCTGTAGGAAAAATAGACACACCTGTCCACTCTTCCCCAATACACTTTTGTTTGTTTGTCTATGTGTTGGCTTATGTGATTATGGGAGTTGACCAAAAATAAGTCCAAAATCCATAGGGCAGGCCATCAGGAAAGGTAAGCTAGAAATTTTTGGGCACGAGCTGTAGCTACATTCCACAGGTGGAATTTCTTTTCCTTTAGAAAAACCTCATTTCTGCTCTTAAGGCCTTTCAAATGATTGGATCTGGACCACCTAAAGTATTGAGGATAATGTACTTAAAGTCAGCTGATTGCGGGATGTTAATCATATCTACAAAATATCTTCACAGCAACACCTAGATTAAAGTCTTAATATCTGGGGACTATATCCTAGCCAAATTGACCCATAAAACTGACTATCACAAGTATAGAGTCGAGAAAAATTTTTCACATGTACCCTAAGTGTACAAGAAAGTTTATGGAAATATTTATAATATTAAAAAATAGAAATTAGCACAAATATTCATCAAGAAATAATGAAGAAATAAATTGCGAACTAGTCACACAATGAAATATTATGCAATAGTAAAAATGAACTCTAGCTACCCACAATAGCATGGATGAAGTTTAAAACATAATGTGAAAGAAAAGCAACTTCTAGAAGACTATGTTCACTCTCATTTTTAAAAGGACAAAAACAAGAGCTTTACTAGTTTATACGTGTGAGAAAACAATTAAATACAAAAAAATGAAGAAATAATAAATTCAGAATCTTGGTAAGTTATGTTGGTTTTGGAGAGTCAGGGCCATTAAGAGTGAAGGCGTATAATGGTAGATTTAATGGTACTGAATTTTCCAGGTTTTATGTGGTGATGTGCTCACAAGTGTTTGTTTTATAAATGCATCATGACTTAAATAGTACCTATATTCTTTTATACCGAGTTTTACACAATAAAAATGTGAAATTAAGGAACCAATCATTTTTGTCATTCATTTGTTGATTAGCATTATCATTTTTGGAAAGTGTGGAGCCCAGGTATGTGTTCAAGCCTGGTAAGCTGAATTCATTGGGCCAGAGGTCTTACTAGATATCCTGATATTAATGACTGTGATTTGTGCAAATCACAAATACTTCCATAACTCCTGCATAGTTTCTTAGTTCCCCTAGCTTCTCTCTTCATTTTTTTTTTCCTGTTAGTGCTCTTCTCTAATTTGCAAACAAGCTCTTGAGCTGGCCTTTATCTAGATTGAGTGTCAGAAATAGCCTGGTTCCAACAAAGTTAGGATCAAGCTATAGGGTGGGTCTGAAATGTTCTGACTGGAAAGCGAGCAACAAAACAGGTACTTGCCTTTGAGTCCCAGCTACGTGTTTCTTGATTTGACCACTGATGTTTTGATTCATCGTTGAACAATTGATTGTGCTCTCACACCACTTCTTGCAATATCTTTTGTATCTTAACAACCATGTGTCAGTGAAAAAGTCTATGAAAATGCTGCTATGAAGATTGTGAGGAGAAATAGTTGCTCTCATTCCTTGCTCCATCCCTGCTGAGGGTCTCAAGTTAATGTTGAATATTTTGTTTTGGCCTGTTTCTGACTCTAGTATTAACCCTTGTGCTAGGCATTTCTGCTGTCAGTGTTCTCAATCTGCTTCATTTCTGCTCTTTTTACTTCCATCTTGCTACTGAAAATACGAAGGTGCATGCTTTGTTACAGTTCTTACGATGCGGAAACAAATATGCAGACAGGATTAGAAATTTGAAATATTATGTAATGAAATTTTTACTCTCATAGTTTTATTATTTACCTCATTCCTGCTAGTTTTCTATTCGATGTTTTCAGTGACCAAAAAAAAAAAAAGAAAAAACAAAAAAACAAAACAAAACAAAAAAACCCCAAAAAAACAAAAAACAAAAAAACCCAAAACCAAAACCAAAACCAAAAACCAGCTCATTTTCTAATACGTATTGCTCAGTTCTTGTCCTTACTTGAATTACTGTTCACGTATGCTAAGAAATAAATGCTAAAAAAAGAAAAAGAAATAAATGCTAAATAATGCTAAATAATATATTAAATAAATAAATAAAAAACAATAGCAACAATGACTCTTTTCCAATGGACCTTAGAAGGTCCATTGCTCACAGGGCTCTCAATCCCTTCTACCCCTTCATTCTGGCTTCTCCTGGGCATTGCCAACTAGTAGTATCTCTGAGCAGCTTATCAAAAAGGAGCATAAGCTTTGCTTCCTATAGGATTTCTCAGTATGAGGGGTTCCAAGGCACTGACTGAACCACCAAGACAGGATATCTTGAATGGGCCGGTCAGAATTCAGACCCCTGGGCTGTAGCTAGATTTATACAATCCCCCAAGTCCCGCAAGTTGCACTTACAGAGCTGCACACTTTGTCTAGTTAACTCTATACCTGTCATGGGAAGGGAATGCCTAGGTCAGAAAGTGGAGTATAAAGAATTACATTTGACATTTTGAATTAAGCGATACTAGAATTCACCAAAGAGAGGACAAATAACAGAAATACAGACTCATTAAATCAACTTGTAGGAGACCACCTTCTATTTATTCATCTTTTCTAATTACATTGGTTAGAACAATATTAATCGATGCTTATGGTAACAGGTGATTTGTCCCGTTTAGCATAATGTTATCTTCTTAGATAGGGGATAGTGAGAGAAGGGGTAGGAATCCCCAAGGAGTAGGAAAAAAGGGCAAAATAAAGCTGAGGCAGATTCATGAATATATATTATCACTTTATCTCAATTTTTAAATAGACTGTTGTTGTTTCTTATTATTTAGGAGGAAATAGAAGCTACTAGTTCAAGATGAAAAATGAAACCCCTTCCTTTCTACAGTCTCAATAAAATTTCAGAACAGAATATATTTAAATAGTTTCATCTATTTAATTTTGACTAGGTAACACATAAACTAAAAATTTTTTAATCAAATACCACAGTGGATTTTATACTGAAAAACTAAATTTCCCGTTTACCCCATGCCTCCTACTTTTTGTCCCAGGGGCAACCGCTCTTAACAGGGTCTTGTGAGTATTTATAGAATATTCTGTCTGTACAAACCATTTTCACGAAACTTATAGATAACTTCTATATAGATGGCTCTGCCCTTTGATTATTTTTTGTGCAGTAATATATCTTAGAAATCATTCTCTATCAGTATATAGATCTGCCTCATTCTTTTTAATGGCTATCTAATTTTGTAGATGAACCATAATTTATAGGACCAATTCTTATTGTTGGGTATTTAGGTTATTTTCATTCTTTATTTATCACAACCAATGCTGTTAATAATTGAATACTGTTTAGAGTACAAGTATGAGTATATTGGTAGGATGCCAAAAGTGGAATTGGTGGGTGGAGGGATATGTGCATTTTGACAGAGGGTACGAAAATGCTTGCATAAGAGGTTGCTTATTTTACAATAATGATTACAATACTCGAGAGTGCCAGTTCCATCTACCCAATCCTAATAGTTTATTTATAATTAATCTGTGTGATCTTTATCAAGATGATATGTATAAAATTGTATGATATTCTCTGCATAATCTGCATTTCCTGTTTTCAGAATGACTTTGAACAACTGTCATGCATCCAAAATTGCAGAATGTTTCTTGGACTGTCCTTTGAGACTCAATTCCACTAGAATGTTGGGTCTTTCCTTACTGGGAATAGAATATGTTTACATACTCTGTTATATATATTGCATATACTTCCCAGGTAATTGTTTGTCTTTTGCTTTCAAATATCCCATTTGTTTCTTGCATATTAAAAATTATGTAAACAAATTATCAATATTTTTATCTATGGCTGCTACATATTGTATATCAACTAGATATATCTGTCTCATATTGAGACCCAACGGTTTTATAGTTTCAAATTTTATGTTTAATACCTGGACTCACCTGAAATTTATTCGGTATAGGTTTGAGGGAGTGAATAAATGTATTTTAATATGGATTCTATTTTTCCCAGCAAATTGATTCAGTGATCCATTTTTGACCAAAGATTGCAAATACTATCTATATAATTTTATAAATCCTGATACAAATTTGGGTTATATTGAGATATTCTATTCTATTACATTGATATATTTGTATATTGATATTCCAGCATGAATCCTACTTTAATTAGTAAAGCTTTACATTATAGTTTGTTATCTGTTAAAGCTACTGTATTTTATTTTCTCTTCTTTCAGACATTTTCTGCTTATTCCTGCACATTTATTTTGCCATAAAAATTATGGAGTCATTTAGTTTAATCTTTTTTAATGTATTTTAAAATTAAGATAATCGATTCAGTACTTTTATTGGGATGTGAAAAAATCTTATATAAATTTGAAGTCTTCCTATCAAAGAACAGAATGTGTATTTCCACAAATATTCTTTAGTAATATCCTCACATATTTCTTGCTAAATTTATTAAATTTATTTATTTATATCTTTTATGTCGTTATTTTTAATGGGTTCTTTACTCTTTTATTATGTTTTGCAATGGAGAGTGGTTTCCATGTAAGAAGGCTATTAATTTTGGTATGTTGATATTATACTCAGCCAACCTACTGAATTCTCTTATTCTTGGTTATAGTTTCCTGAATGAATGCCTTGGAATTTTCTGTTATGACATTATATTTCAATGTAATATAATTTCAATTTTTCTTTAAAGACTATATATTCTCTATTTTTCCTTTTTAGTTGCGTTTACTAGAACAGTGTTAGTTAATCCTTACGTTAGTGAGTTCTTTTATATTGTTTCTGATTCTAGAGCAGCACTGTCATAAGACTTCATGCAATGATGGCAATGTTCTATGTATGTTTATACAATATGGTAACTACTAACTGCATGTGACTACTGAGCACTAAAAATTTGGCTAGTGATACTGAATATCTAATTTTATTGAATTTTAACTAATTTGAACACAAATTTAAATTAGCAAATGTGGCTAGTGTGCTATATTGGACACTACAGTTCTAGAATTCGAACATTAGGCATGATGATATATTTTTTATACTAATTCATTCACTGATGTTCTTCAAGCTACCCTATGGTTTTTCTTCAATTTCTTTAGGTCATTGGTTTTTGTTACTTTTCTATTTTACTTAACTAAGTTCTTGATTTATTTCTTTTCATTCTTTTTTACTTATTATTGTAGGAAGTGCTTAACCACTTTTTCTACTATATCTCATGCATTCTGAAATGTCATATTTTATTAACTGTAGATTTTATGTGACAGCTTTGATATTGTCTTTGACAAAATGTGGTAAGGTAGTTTTATTTTTCTAATTGTTAATTCATTGAAATATGCCTTGTATGTACAAATGATTTTTTTTTTTTTACTTTTCTCCCTTCCTCACTGCTCCCCCCCCCCCACAACTGGGCAGCCTGGAAGGCGTAATATAATCCAATGCAAACCTAATTACCTGAAAGGATTTGTTACTTTGAAGAATAGAGATGATAAATCATTTAGAGGTGAGAAAAAAAATGAACAACTTTGGAGAGAACCTGGTATTTCTGGAGTTTAGTTCAGGTTAGAGCAGAGAAGTAAATCCAATATGAGAAGACATTAAAAGGGAAGAGGAAAGAAGAAAAAGTAGGAACTGGATATTGTAGTGGTCAAAATGTTCTCTTGGATCATTTCTAGAACATGGCTGTAAGTATAATGAAGGTTAATTTCCTAGTTGACTTAATTTACTGGTTCTACATTAGTGCAAAACAATAACCTCTCTAAAAAACCAAGAATCAAAACACCATAGTAGCTTGGGTCCTATCTACATCTTAGCTGAAAGAAGTATATGCTCCCCATTTTTTCAGATGGGTCAACGAAGGCCTTTGAAGAGTGCCTGACACATAGATATTGCTTCCAAGTATTAGTCTGATGAATAGGTGAATGAATAAATGGTTTGGCCAAGGTCAGAGAGCTGGAGACAGGTGGAGAATTAGGAGTAAGTGATCCCAGTCTTGCCACTTAATGCTTTAGTCTTTCTAGCACACCATATTCACTATTTATTAAATATGACAGACTTAAACTTTCATTTCATTGGATAGACATTGTTTCAGGTTCTGCTTTTCCTAATCTTAAGTATGAGAAAAAGAAACAAACAAGGCAAGATCTGGTAAGCACAGTGTTTGGGAAACATGTACTAAAGAGAAGGACTGCAGAGGCATATGATGGGAACACCCAGCCACAAAAAACAATCTCATATGAATTATTATCACAGCACCCCAGCAACACACCCACAGTTAAGAGTTGAAGATCACTCAGAATAATTGCATATAGTAAGAAAATAGAGTATAGGTAATATTTGCTATACCAACTCTGGTGGTTTAGTGGAGGCTTTCCGGAATACAGTTGAGAAAAATCCAGAGCTCATGCATGAGATCAGCAAGAAAATACACCTGATTGATTAAAATGTCTATTATGGCCATGGAGGGAGATGCAGTATTATTAATACTATAAATTTTCAACTCTGACTTATTATATTTTGCATAATTGTTTTCACATCATTCAATGAATTATCTTAGCTGACAGATGACCAAGCCATAGTAGACAATTTGTATGTATTTTTTGAACTAACTTTTTTTTTAAAGGTCTTTTTTTTTTTTAAGATTTTATTTATTTATTTGTCAGAGAGGGAGAGAGCACAAGGGGGGTTGCAGCAGGCAGAACAGGCAGAGAGAGAAGCAGGCTCCCTGCTGAGCAGGGAGCCCGATGTGGGACTCGACCCCAGGACCCTGGGATCATGACCTGAGCTGAAGGCAGCCACTTAGCCAGCTGAGCCACCCAGGCACCCCTGTTGAGCTAACTTTTGTTAAAATAAGCACTTTACTTACAACAGTGGTTGGATAATATTTGATGAGTATCATTCACAGTGATCAAAGATTTTGGAGGCATGCTGATAGGAAGATATATTAGAAAAGATAAGAGAATATCATCCCAGAAAAAGAATTGCATAGCTATATTGCCTGGAAGTGAAGAAAAAGAGAGAGATTTCTTGATACCAGGGAAAGATGATTGACATTGCCTCACATGCCAGTGGTCAGAAGAAAAATGCATTTTAATTACAATATTTTAGAGAAGTTCAATTAAGTCTACATTTTGAAAAGATTTGGGCTGAAGTCAATTAAAAAGTACAAGAGAACTAGGTTAAACTTGTGGTTAATGTGGTTGCACCATTCAGTGACATGTGGGACACATTCTTGGATGGAAAAAACCATCATCCAAGTTTAGAATTATTTGGAACCTGTGGCTTTTGAGATCTGAACCCAACCTGAACTTCTTGGTGCTGTGTATTTTCTTTTTGTTTTATTTCCTGGCATGAGAATTTGTCGTGTGTGTGTGTGTGTGTGTGTTCATTCTAACGTTCATAAAAAAGTTTATTATAAAGCCAATTGGGAAATATGTTTTTATTAAATACATTTTGATGAGTTAACTGTAAATAAATTAATATTAAGCAGATTAAATTTCCACTAAAATACACAAAAATTTAAAAATTGAAAAGAGAGATACTTAGAAAAACATAGCTTAGGTTTTATCCAAACCAGAACATTTGTGAAAATAGCTAAAAAAATATTAGGTGATCTCAAATTGTGGTCCAGCTCAAAACCTTAAGTTACACTGTTTTCCAATATTCAGATTCCCTAGGATCCCCAAGCAGTAGAAGGTGAAACTATTACTCCTTGGGGAAGAGAATTTCAGATCTCTGATTTTGGTCTCCTGCTCATTCATCAAACCACACTGGAACCTGTCTTTGGTTGGATAATATATAGGGCCACCATGCAAGTTCTAAGAGCCACCTGGGAGAAATGATTAAAATCATGTGGCTAAGCTCTTCAAAACATATAGAAAAATTGATATGCCTGTCCCTGTGGGAGGAAAAGAAATCCACAAGAATAATGACCTTAATGGAGCTTTGGGTGTTGCTTGACTTCCAGTGTGTATTCTGTAGTGCAGCCAAATCTTCTAATCTGAAGGATTGTGGTGTTGGCCAGCAGGAGAGTAAAATAAATGTATGGAATATGGGACATTGTTTGCATGTGGTTTTGTGAGAATATGATTGTTTTAAGTAGTAAGTCTTTTACTATTTTACTCAGTTCATTGTGCTATTTTAAATTTTTTTCAAAGGTACCCTTTTAATTTAATATGGTGGAGTGGAAAGAGCTTGGGTTTTGGAGTCAGGCATATTTGACTCAGTCATTCACTAGCTGAGTGAATTTGGGCAAGAGCTGTACCTGGCATATGGTGTAAATAAATACTTGTTAAAGGAGGGAATGAATGAATAAAAGCAAATAACCACTCTTAGTCTCAATAAAATTTACCCATGCCTGTCAGCTTTTGTTTAATTTTCATGTAATGGGACCAGATCACTAGGTATTTAGTACAGAAGACATGAGAATAGAACTTCTTCTCTTGACAAAAGGATCTTGACAACATGGTGGCAAGTTAGAGAACAAAATTGGCTTTATCAGAAATGAGAAAGAAATTCAGAGATCACATTTAGAATGGTTCCTTGCCAGTGTTTTGGTTATGCAAACATTCAAACATTGCTGTTCAATGCTGTTGTAACATTTGCTCTTAGATCCTCTAAAATAAAACCAGTGAATGCTGGTTGTTGTAGTCTAATTTTTGGACAGCTATAACCATCAGATGGAAAACAATATTCTGGAATCTGCAGTTAAGCTTATCAAATAAGAAATGTTTTCCACTGTCTGCCCATCTTACTCAGGCCAGTTTCTGGATATTGATGATTGCCCTAAAATATTTATATCCATTCCGTAAACCTATGTTAATGCTCCTATGAGCTTAGAGGATGTCTCTTAGTACAGAGCATCCAGGATGCCACTATATCCATATAGGTTATTAGTCCGTTAGATATCAACTTGAGTGTTTGAGGGGTACATATCTGCCTGGTGTGTCTCCATTATGGGACCTTAGATATTAACTAAGGAACATTAATTATTTCTGATCTTTAATATAAATCTATGAAAGAAATATCTTTAACACATAACCGCTTTTTGCCTTTATAGCTACTGTGTTTTCTTGTGTTTCCTTTTACTCTTTTTAATTTTTTTTTTGAGTATAGTTGACACATGAAGTTACATTAATTTCAGGTACACAGAACAGTGATTCAACAAATCTATACATTATGCTGTGCTCACCACAAGTATGGCCTACCATCTGTCACCACACAACACTATTACAATACTATTGACTATATTCCCTACGCTGTGCCTTTTATTCCTGTGACTCATTCATTCTATAACTGGAAGCCTGTATCTCCACTCCCCTTTATCCATTTTTCCCATCTCCCCACTGACAACCATCAGTTTTTCTCCATATTTACAAGTCTGATTCTGCTTTTTGTTTGTCTACTTATTTGCTTTGTATTTTAGTTTCCACATGTAAGTGAAATCATATGGTATTTTTTTTGTCTGACTTTATTTCATGTAGCATAATACTCTTTAGGTATATCCATGTTGTCATAAATGGAGAGACTATGGACTCTGGGAAACAAACTGAGGGCTTCAAAGGGGAGGGGAGAATGGGATAGGCCGGTGATGGGTATTAAGGAGGGCACGTATTGCATGGTACACTGGGTGTTATATGCAAGTAATAAATCATGGAACTTTAAAAAAATAAAATAAAATAAAATAAAAGGCAAGATCTCATCCTTTTTTACAGTTGAGTAATATTCCATTGTATATACACTACATCTTTTTAATTCATTCATCCGTGAATGGACATTTGGGCTGCTTCCATAGCTTGACTATTATAAATAATGCTGCAATAAACATAAGGGTGCATATATCTTTTCAAATTAGTATTTTTGGGGGGATAAATATCCAGTAGTGGAATTATTAGATCATATATTTCTATCTTTAATTTTTTGAGGAACCTCCATTCTGTTTCCACAGTGGCTGTACCAATTTACATTTCCACCAACAGTGAATCGGGGTTCCTTTTTCTCCACATCCTCACCAATACTTGTTATTTCTTATATTTTTGATTCTAGCCATTCTGACAGGTGTAAGGTAAAATCTCATTGTGGTTTTGAGAAGATATTTACAAAGGATATATTTGATAAGGGGTTAATATTCAAAATATATGAAGAATTTATACAATCAACTCCTTGTATTCTTTTTATTACTACTTCTGCCTTTGTGTTCAAGACTCTCATCAGTTCATTACTCGGTTTTCCCTTACTCAAACTATCTCGTAGTTCAAGGAAGTATAGTATTGAGAATGAAAGCATGGGCTCTGAGCCAACTGTCTAGCTGTGAATCTCAGCTTTGCCAATTCCTACATGCATGAATATGGGGTATTTACTTTAACATTGTTGTGTCTCAGTTTCCTCATTTGCTTGTTATACAGACTAAAAGAGTTAATACAAAGTAAAGAACTAAGAATTTTGGAAAATTGTAGTTGTTCAGAGAAAAAAAAATCGTACAGCAGAAAGCAATGAGACTGACACGCTTCCAGGTAGTTGGACTATGGGGAGAAAATATAACACTCATGCCAATGTGGATATTTCAGTTCTTATATGTATTTCTCATTTTAAAAGAATAAATTAGCATTTTTACATCGACTCTAGTTCTATGTATATGAAAGATAACATGATTCGTTCTCTCAAAGTCTGATAATCCCTTGGCACTGGCAATAATGAATTTTTGTATCTTCCAAGTCATGCGCCAGATGATCCAGCAGAACTGCCATTATATTAGCTGTTTCCAGACACCTCTCAGTGGATCTATATAAGCCTGTAATGAAGTGTTCCACAGCATCAGGTAAAATGAGAACATAAAGAATGGACTTTTCACAAACCAAACTTAATTTAAAGGAATGTCCTTTATTTTGAGGTTGGAAGTATGCTATATATATTTGTTTGTTTTTGTTTTGTTTTGTTTCCAGAAAAAATTTTACTGAATTTGTTTTACTTTATTAGAATGTGAAAGCCCAGATGTTTTGCCTGGCCTTTCTTAACCCAATGTTTCCTGAGCTCCATTCAGCCAGAATTTCTCATTTTCCCTTAACATGTTTGAGCAGAATCTTCACATCTCATCAAAGTCTCATCCAAGTATTTCTTGGAGGCCCAGAGTATATCCAACAGTGTCATCCCTATCAAATCCATGGCGCTACCACACCAAACCTAAAAAGTGCTGTATAAGCCCCACCCCACTACACTGAGTGGGCTATTCCTACCTTCTCTTGCAGATGCTGCAGCTTTCTTCTGGTCGCTCTTCAGAGCCCAGCTGGCAGTGGGTGCCAAACCGGGAAAATAGCCCTCTCTTCTTCGTATTTCTCTTTGATGTCTACTCTTCGCCTGTGGTTTGAATGAGTCACTGGGTCAAGTTCATCATGCCTAGCTTAGTCTCCCTCAGGGGGAATCCTCTCTGGGAAATTTATTCAGGATCTTGGGCTAAAAGGTTTGAGAAAGCCACCCCACCAGTATTATCCACCACTGTGTCTGAACTACAACAGTAGATTGAATTCTTTTCCAGAGGGTACAAATATATTTCCATTAAGACTGTCTCATCAGTTTGATGAACATACTTGAAGCCCAGTGGTTGGTAGTAGGAGCCCATGTGTGACTCAAGCTGAATCATTACTATCATCATTTAGGAAGTTTCGGATATGTAAATAGCACGCTGGCATCTAGCCTCAAGTTCATTTCAACTATCCTTGCAAATTACTTAAGCTCTCCAGATGTCAGGGATTTATTTACAAAATGGGAATAATAATAGTATCTACCTCATATGTAAATTAAATGGGTTAATATATTTTAAGAGTACATAATAGAGCTGTCTGCAGTAAATACTACATACAGGTCAGATATGATTATAATTATTAGCTTTGTCACACTATTTCCTAGGACAGAAGCAGGCAGATATATTTTTTTAATGTTTTTTTATTATATTATGTTAGTCACCATACAGTACATCCCTGGCTTCTGATGCAAGTTCAATGATTCATTAGTTGCGTATATCACCCAGTGCACCATGCAATACGTGCCCTCCTTACTACCCATCACCGGCCTATCCCATTCCCCCGCCCCCCTCCCCTCTGAGGCCCTCAGTTTGTTTCTCATACTCCATAATCTCTCATGTTTCATTCCCCCTACTGATTACCCCCCCTTTCTTTATCTACCGATCTTCCTAGTTCTTATGTTCCATAGATGAGAGAAATTGTATGATAATTGTCTTTCTCTGCTTGACTTATTTCACTTAGCATCATCTCCTCCAGTGCCGTCCATGTTGCAGCAAATGTTGAGAATTCGTTCTTTCTGATAGCTGAGTAATATTCCATTGTATATATGGACCACAACTTCTTAATCCAGTCGTCTGTTGAAGGGCATCTCGGCTCCTTCCACGATTTAGCTATCGTGGACAATGCTGCTATGAACATTGGGGTGCATATGGCCCTTCTCTTCACTACGTCTGTATCTTTGGGGTAAATACCCAGTAGTGCAATGGCTGGATTATAGGGTAGCTCAATTTTTAACTTTTTAAGGGACCTCCACACTGTTTTCCAGAGTGGCAGATATATTTGATTCTCTTCATATGAAGTTGAGCTAGTGTGTTCTGACATCATTTCTTTTAAATACACACGTAATGCCTTAAAAGAGAAACTGCTATAATTAAATATGTTGTATTATTGCCTTTACTTTAAACTTTACTCTGAGGAGTTTTTAGACTATAACAAACAGAAGAAATCTTAGAATACACAAATAACTCAATTGATTAGTTATAAAATTATCCTACGTGACTAGCTGCATAAAATTGGTAAAAGCATTATATCAGATGATGGGGTATGTAAGCTAATAGAATGAAAAATTTTCTTCATACTACAGATTATCCTTCTCCTTCTTGCTTTTTTACCCAGCAAGTGGCAGGGAAGTTCAAATGACTGCTCACATTGTAGCTTTAGTTCAAGTCACGGCTCAACCTCACAAAGGCACAACTGACAATTCCAGATGTCCATTAGTCACGGCACCATGAAGACAGACCCCACTGATCAGTTTGTAAGCTGCGGGCATATCATGAAATTGTCTTGCCACCATACAGATAAACAAAGCATATGTGCTATTAGTTCAGAGCTGAAGATAGAATAAGAATATTAACTTCAAAATCAAACAAGAACATGCAAGAAACAATGCAATTTTTTTTTTAGAGAAGAAAGTACAAACTCTGAGGACATAAACAAAGGTAGTGGTAATGTAGAAGAGAGCCTGATTTTTGCGGTAGTATAGCCGTCTTTGATTATTGTATGGGGCAGACCCATGCTGGCTGACATTATGTCTAGCACTTTACAGCAGCAGATTGGACTAGCCAGAGGCTTGGAACCTTGTGGATTTGTGGCTCTTCAGAAGTGCTTCTGTATTGGAATGTGTTTGTGTTTGCCTTTATTTGCTTTTAATAAAAAAAACTTGAAGAAAAAGTTTCTGCCTTGGTAGATTTTCTTTGGAATCCCAGAAAGGGCTCTTGAGGGCTCTGTGGCTCTTTTGTGATGATAAACCAAAGCTTTGAGCTTGTCCCAGTTGGAATTCCAGACACTAAAGAAGCCAGCTTCAATTATTATTATTGTTGTCTACAGAACTGAGCCCCTTTCTGATTATTCAGGTTTATACTAATAGTCTTCTAAACATATTAAGTTTTTTATTTTTTTCCAGCGAAGCTAAGACTACAAAACAAAGCAGGGGAAACTTCACAATAAAGTTTCAGAGGTTTTCTGAGTCTCTCTGACGGGTACCTGTGGTGTGGCAGGTTTTATTGGGAGGGAAACATTAATAAAAATATTCTTCTGCAGTGAAGAACAAGTTTAATAAACTGGTAGAAGAGATTATTACCTGGGAGAAGATGGCAGGTAAGATAAGCATAGTCTCTCTGAAAGAAAAAAATTTATTACAATATTGGAGTCTTCAAACTGATTCATTAATAGTTGTGAGGATAATCATAGAGTCTTAGAGTTATATAAGGAAAGTTAGAGATTTTCAAATCCAGTCTTAATGTTTTGCAAGATCTAGCTGTACCATATCCCAGATAGAGTACTTAGCTTCTACTTAAGCCCATATCTTAGCAGAGAATTAGCTACCATACAAGATAACCCTTTCCAGGTGAGAATTACTCTGAGACAAAGTTCAGCTCCATACAAGGCCAAAGTTATTTCATTTTAGCTTCTGCCCATTAATCATGATTCTGTCCTCTGAAGTTAGTCCTTCTTTCATGTAATATCTGTCATTTATTGAAGATAGTTATCATTCCATCCCATTCCCTAAAGCTTTTTCTTGTCGAGAGTCAGCTCCTGTACCCATTCGTCTCTTTTAAATTAAATCAAATTAACATTTGCTGAATACTGACCATGGGCCATACTCTGTGCTAGGATCTCGGAATAGAAAGATTGATGGTCTGTATTCTTAAGATCACAATTGGGACAAAAGGACATTAATGACATATAATCTTATCATTGCAATACGTGCTCTCAGATGTTAAACAGAGACCTGCGCAGACTGGATAGTGGCCAGGGAGTGATTAGATCTGTCAGGGGAAGCTGGGAAATTTTTGTCTAAACAATAACATTTTCCAAATGAAAAATTAAGGAAAAGCATTCCAGGTGAATTGAAATACTGTGTATGGCATAGCTGTGTGAAAAGCAAATTGTATTAGGAGACAGGGTCACATGTATTATGAAATTTTTTTCTATTAAGCTTGAATGGACCCAGGAATGTTACTAACATAAAATCAGCTAGGGGCTCTTTCCCAATTCTCTGACCTATCTTGAATTTCCATCTCCTCTTAAAAATGTTTATTCTGCCTTTTCTAGTTTAAAAATAATTCTACTTCATTGGGAAGGCAGAGTGAAAGTGGATTTGAGAATTTGGGGTTTCTCACAATTTCTTTAAAAATCACACCCTCCTACCCCAATTGATTGGTCTATTTTTCTCGTTTCCTAATTATCATACCCCAGTAGCTTTAAAGTGCTTCCCTTCTGCTGATCTTTCGCTCCTCACAGGGCTTATCTTTATGAACACTACTCTATTCTTATTCTTAGACGTTTTCTGTGATTGCTTATGTTTCTTATGTTTACCTATTTTAAACATTCCTTGAGAATCATCAGCGCTTTTTAATAGTTACTTATTTAACTATTAATGATCATTGCTCCAAGAACTTCAGGAACATTACTTCGTTCAATTTTTATAATAGCTCTATAAAATAATAATAATTATTATATATAATTTACAGATGAAGAGATCTGAAAGGACAGGCAATTTAGTCACAAAACTTGACTCTGGTGCTGGCTTTCTTATCCAATGCAATGTACTGATAATAGTGTAACTTTCAGATGTTTTTTATCTTTAGCACTTTGGCCCCATTGGTAATGGTAAGTGGGAAAATTTTACTATTCACATTTTGTTTATTTTTTTCTATTCTGGAGTCTTTAACCATGTAAACAATCTTTCCCTCCCCCAATTTTGAAATCTCATTTGCGCTTTTTGCCAAAGTACTCATTGAACACTCTCTGAATAACCCCATCTGCAGATGCGCGCCTGAGGTTCCTAGATATGCCTGACAAATAAGACATTTTCTTAGAAGCAGAGGCTTGTTTTGCATGATTACTACAATTAAATAATCTATTACTTGGGATTTGTGGTTTCTATTTATACATAATTGCTTTTATTAAAAGTCTTATAGTCAAATCAAGAATGATAAAGTCAGTAACAAAATCCAAACTGAAAATTACAAAATTATAAAAATATAATGAGGCATCCTCATTAACCATAGGAATCCAGTCCTTTATGTGCTTCTGCTGATCTCCCAAATTTCCAGACTTTCAGATTCTCATCCAACCCAGGAATGCCCACTGGATAGCCACAGATCTTTGCATCTCTTCAGCCTTAAATATCTTAGCTGTTACTTTTGAACTAAAAATAACTAGTGATTGGGATCATTGTAAAGATATATTGGTAAATAATACAGACACAAATGGGAAATTCTGTTACATTAGCTTTCATAAGATGTGAGAAGTGTGTTTTATCAAAGCAAAGGACACACTCAGGGTACTTCTGTGGACAAAAAGGATGGCAATTTATTGGAAGGCATCAGGAAATTGAGCTGGAAGAAGAACAAACAAGAAGCAAAGTTGGAGGCTTTGTCAAAGGAAAGTACACTTGTTATTAGTCTCCACGTTATAAATCTTTTGAAGAGAAGTAAGCTCACAAAAGCAGGACATCGTCTGTCTCTGGTGCCTGACAACATGAGAAAGAAAATGGGAACATTAGCATTCTGTCAAATGGCCAAGACAAGAAGCACATTAGATCCTCCTAAAAGACATAATGGACACCATAGAGGTGGTGATAACTCTGAAGGAAAATTCAGAACGTATTAAAACAGATACATAATCTTCAAGAAAATTAACACATAATTAATTACAAAATTTTAATGTAAAAGAAAGCACTTTCTGATCTTGTTCCTAATTCCATGATTTCTTTTAATGTGAAAATGCCTGCCAGGCATTTCTTCTAGAAACTGAAATAATGCCCTTGCCAATCCAAGAAGAGGAGAAAGGAATAACTCCTGCGGAGAAAGAAGGGGGGAGAAGAAGGTGTGAATAGTGTTGAAGTAAAGGAATGCTGTTTTGGCATCTCATCCATGTCAGTGACAGCAGGTGCCACAGAGGAAAAGACAACCAAATAAAGGGCAAGGAAACCAGGAGAGCAGACACAAAGAGGGAAACACATCCATCTGCCCTGTGCCTCATTAATCTTGTCACAAATACTTGCTGCTGAGAAATGCTAATCTTCTCACTACCCAAACTAGCCTCCTTCACAAGAATGTTTTCAAGGTCTGGTATATCTAATGACCGAACCATTTAATAAATTACTTACTTATGTTACTATAAAAGCCAGGCCAGCAGCTGTAACCTACATGTAAAGCACTAAATCCTTATACCTGACTTTCTAAAGGTTCCTCTAAATCATATTTAGTGACAGGGTGAGGTACACAGGAATCAGGATTTAGCGGCAGGGCGTACTTCATGCTGTGTTGGGTAGCTCAGGGGGTCTGATTTGGATTTCTTCCCAGTAACCTGATCTAGGTGAATCAGCAGGTTATAAATGAAAGTCAGTTTCTAAGATCTCCTGATTTTCTCTATCAGAAACTTTGTAAGAACACAGTGAAAAACAGGAAAAGACGGAGAGATAATAAATACCATTGACCGATATTGTGATATTGCAATTTTTCTTTCCTAAGACAATGTGAAATGAGATGCCATTTTGTATCAGCTAAATATTTGTATAGATTCCTCAGGGTTTTTTTTTTCTTTTAATTTCTATTGTTAGCCAGAAAAAATACTCAAATGACTGAAAAGTGTTTAAGAGCTCGCATTACCTTTTCTAGGTCACAAAATATAATATTAGATTGTGAGTTTTTCAAGGGCAGGTTCTAGACTTTCCCATATTTTTATCACTCACAGTATGAAATGATTTAACAAGTTAAATAATAGGAAAGAGAAAGAATAAAAGGGAAGACAAAAGAAGCAAAATGTATTAGACTTATCACATTCAAAGTACTGACATTCATTGCCTCATTCCATCTTCACAACAAGTCTTGGATGAATTAAGAAGCTTTAGTTCAAGATCACAATAACTATGATAAAATTAGTGTCTGACTAGTTTCATCTGATTTGAAAGCTTGAGCAGTTTGCTCAGAAAGGAAGATGTTTGAGTACAAGAAACCTTCCACGCCCCTGAAACCATGCCTCATTGACAACTGTTTTCTTGTTCTACACAGGCCATGACTGCACCAATTTATGGAGTATTTCTAAAGGATCATTGGTCCTTCTCTATTACTTTCAATTAAAAGACTTCTGAATTAGCGTAGCATGCTAAATCTAAAAATTGCATTTACAGAATCTCAGAGAAGCCCAAGGGTCTCACGAGAATTACTAGTAACATGCTTTCTTCATTGTCAAGGGGACAGTAACACTTGCTGTTATTGAACCCCATGAACACGTTTGGCCACTTTGTGAGTAAGTGTAGGAAAATCATATGAAATATGAAGAAACTGTCTCAATTTTCTCATCATATTAAAATGGCAATAATAACAATAACGAATAATAAGTATACAGAGGAGATTGACAAGCTACTGTTAAAGTGGCTCACAGTACAGAAAAAGTGTTAAGTCAATGCTAGCTTTTATTAATGCTATTTTCATAATTATAGGTTTGTATTCTCTGAGATAAGAGTTCACTAGCTTCAGAATCTTAAAGTAAAGTACTTTCTTCTGTTTGTCTCCCCTTCAATCACAACTTCTTTGCTTCTATCTTGTATTCCAGGAGCATGATCAGGCATTTTATAAAGGAAATGCAAGAATAAAGTATAGATGAGAAGAAACTGCATGTATTTGCAAAATCAGTCCTTAGTAACTAGTATATTTATAAATAACTCAATATTTTTGCCTCCATATATACCAAAAGAACAAGTGAAATTCATTTTTTACCTCCCAACTTTCCCCTATCCCTCAAAATGACATAGGAAACCATGACTCTAGCTAAATAATAAAGCTCTGCCCTTATTGCTTACCTTTTTCTGAAGGTCTTAATGCATTTCAGGAATGTCCGTCCTTGATCTTACTAGTCCACTTCTCTGAAATACCTGATTTTATTTTATATTTGTTGTAAATTGGGGTGAGGGCAGGCAGGTAAAGGTTGGGTTGTGTGGTATTCAGAGGCTGGAAATTGAAACCCCCTGTTTCTTACAGCCCAGGTGTGGTGCAGACAGCCCTGGCCTCCACATTTCCTCACCATGCCCTAAAAATGACCTTAACCCTGACATAGAGAAGCAACATAACTGTGAAAGGCTGTTGTTAGCTGGCTGTGTGAGACAGAGCAGTTTTCTGAACACTGGGGCTGTATCTCATTGCTCTCCCCTGTTTGTTAACACTTCCAGTCTCTCCAAGTTGACCTGGACTCTGTGAAGCCATAGAGGGGTCAAAGCTAATCCTCAGTGCCCATCAAACTCACTTTATGAGTTGGTCATTGAAGCACTGGGAAAACGACTCAGGTCAATTCTCTCCCTTCTAGTCATTCTTGAAGTCTATTGGAAAGCATCATTTTCTTCTAAGATAGTTCACCCAAATAGACTCTGCCTTTTTTACCTCTTGCTCTAGCTCATAAATAAATAAATAAAAATAAATAAATAAATAAATAAATAAATAAATAAATTCAAATGTGCACAAAACACTGAAGTTAAAACAATATTCCATCACTCCAACAAACTGCATTTTCTTTGCATTGCTTAATCATTTTTCATTTATTACATATCTTTACCTGTTATAAATCTGACAATGATAACAAAATATCTTTTTGGCTTCTTTAAAGAATATGTGTTCTTATTTTTTCTTTAAAGACAGATGTTTAGAATGATAGAAAGTGATCAAACCAGGGAACAGAAGAATTTAAGCACATGGAATTTTCTCTTCCAAAATTTATTGAAACAACATGGACAGGTTTTATTCTTTTAAAAAATGACTGGTAAAGTTAGCTTTATGAAGTATTTCTTGCAACCATTTAATTAAATTTAAATCCTATGCAGAATAATTCAAGTCTTATGTAGTGTAACCTCTTCTCTGAAAAAAAGAACTGTTTTAGGGAAAGAGTCATTTCTAAAATGCCCACTTGTTTTCTGTAGGAAGGCTCCAGCATGCGTGCGCAGGACTTCCCACAACCCTCTCCTCATCTTTCAGTATGTCTGACTACTGAAAATAGGAAATGAAGGAACAAGAACTCTGATAGATTTCATGAGATTGGTGATCAACATCAGCTTATGAAAGTGTCATGTCTTAGTGGAGATAAAATGGTCTCCCATTGTCTTTTGCTCACAAGTTCTTCCTCAGAAAGATTGCCAAGTAAAAAACCATTTTCTATTGCCAATCTGTTCATATGCCATTGCTCTGTTGAGTATTCATAGAGTAAAGGAGAATAGTTATAGATTGGTTCTTGACTATTCCAGACGTTAAGAACTCATGTAAACTGATGACTAATGATAGTATCAGAGCACGAGCCTAGTTTCAGTGAATGGCAGAACACTGGCCTTGGACATGGCAGTTCACTTTGGACTTCTTGGTATAGCAGAAAGGCCCAGAACCAGCAGTGATTTTTTAGGAGGGTTGACCCTGAAGGAGATGATGGGTGAATTACCATGGACACTAAGAAGATATGCAGTTTTTCATTGAGTTTACTTCCTTTATTATATACCTTTCCCAGAAATATATTTTTATTAGTGACTGGGTTTTGAAATTTTTTACCAAGACGCCAGTATTAAACCATTTTTCTCTAAATAAATGTCTCCAATATCTGATGTGTAGGTATAGGCCAGTGTGAGCCAACCATGCTATTAGGAAACTAATAAATATGTCTCCTTTGTTTTCTATTAAATGAGAAAAAGCAAGACAATATGGCTCATGCCAGATCAGGTTGTGAATGGTATGTGCTTATCCTTTACATAACAAGTGTATTTTATAAGAAAAAACACAAGGGAAATATTTTTATTTATTTTATTAGTTGTACAATAGCCATGTTGGCAACTGAAGAACTAATAAACTAAAATTGTCTCATGTGGTTCTTATTATGGAATCAAATAGTAATGTAAAAGGCAAGCACACACCAATCATAACCCCATATGGCTGAAAGACAGGAAAGTGTGGCTCCATTTTCATTAGTAAATAGAGGCATATATTTCATGATGTGTTCAAACTTGGCTCTAAAGGAACTCCCAGTGCACTATGGCATTTTGTACCACTCAAGGGGTGCCACACTTATACAGGTTAATGTTGATGCGGGTTGGAAGGAGAGGGCTGCTCTCAGTCTTGAAACAGCATTAACAGAGTACCAGTCGAGACCAGAGCAACATTTCTTGGCAGTCTTGGAAGAAAGCATGCTAAACCAGTACGTGATATATACAGTCTTTGCAATATACACTTGGCTTATTTGCAGCAAGTAAGTTGACATGCATGTAACCACCAAAATTTCATTCCAGAATGTTTAGTCTTTTCAATAACCAGACAAAACCATTCAATCTCTGGAATCAAAAGACTGCATGCATAAATATTTTCTAAGATCCTTCAGTGCAATTTTCAGTTTATCTCTAAGGAAATGTAAGGGTATCTATTATCAGTGGAAGGTAGCTATTCACTTGCAGCAAGACACTGCACTAATGAATCATCCTTGGGATAACAAAGAGTGGTCGTTGGGCTTCTGGGAAGTGTTGACGTGTAAGAGCACCAGGTTTTTATTAGGAATAGAAAATATCAAGTTCTTTTCTTCTAACTTCTCTTTCTGATTTGCTTTTTCTTTTCTTATCTACTTGTGAATACGTGGCTAAATGATCATATCACCCAGACATGAGTAAGTCTCCTGACTTCTGAACAGTATGTGCCACAGCTGGGATGGAATTATTTTCTTATCCTGGACTTGTTCTGGAGTGCAGAGGAAATGATAAATTTGTTCTTGACATATTTTATTAAATTACACTTAGGTTAATGTAGAACATTGATTAATTTGGCAAGAAAATTAGTGCAGAACAGCACTCAAGTCACACAAAATTTCTAGATTTATAATCGGATTTTAAAAATCTATACTTTTTGTAAACGATCTTCTAAAATATAGTCAACAGACAAAAAAAAAAAAATGAAACCATGACTGGAATGGTTAAATTTATACAAAATTAACACTAACCAGTGCTTTTATCAGCCGCATCCATGGTTGCTGAGTTCATCGAGAATCTACACTGCTGTACCTATTTACTTGATAACTAAATATTTGACCAAAGATATTACCAGAACTGAAATGACCACTCCATTGATAATGACCAACCATTAAAGAGGATACTAAACCTGTTCTTAAGGATCTCAGACTAGATCTTAAGTGAGAAGAAAACGTCTTTTGCCCACTTGGAATCTAACGTATCTGGAACTACTGGGGGCAATATGTAAAAAGCCTGGCCGGCTTCTGACACCATTTTTATACTCCTTTAGTGAGAAAGGCTGATAAAGAAAAGCTGGTTAACTCCTGGCTCTCTTATAAGGGGGAATCTAGACTTGAATGTTAGGACTGCTACCTAATAACTGCAACATTATTATTGCTTTCTCTTGGAAAGCCAATGAGAGAATGGATCATCAGGATTTCTGTTTATTATTTTATCCCTAAAGCCTCCCCCAGTGTTTGGCATCCAGCAGATATTCAAAATAGGTTTTTAGGGGAAAAAAAAGTGAATGAACTAATACCTCTAAACTTCATTTTCTTTATTTATAAGGTAGAAATACTAATATTTATCTTACTGTGTTACTTTAAAGACTGAAGATGATATGTGTAAATCCTGGCACAATTCTTGACATAACTATTGGTGGATGTTAGAAACGTTTGATGGTGTTTATTTTTATAACATTATCCACTTACATATGAAATAGTTTAATTTTTTTCTTTATCTAGTACCTTCCTTGACTATACTTGATAATATGCACCCTGAAGGTGAAGGTGAGGTAAACTTTGAAGGAAGAAGAAAAAAGATGTGGATTCAAAATTAATATCATATCAATTTAGAAGACACACACACACCCAAATATGTTTGTTTCCTAAAATGCGCAAAGCCTGACCAATGTAACATATTTTCACTGAGTTCTGGGAGCTTTTTATATACCGTTCAAAAATTAGTGGACTATATTGTGAAAAGCATTTCAATTCAACTGATATGAGCTCAACAGAATTGGGGAGAGGGATACACAAGGAGTACATACTTTCTTTTAAGAAGACAACATTTTTTTTTCTTGAGCCACATTAATCATATGATGTAGATCAGCACAAGTAAGAGAAGAGAACAGATTGGAAGAGGAAGTATTGGTATTTACTGCTGTAAAAAGTGACATTGTGACTCATAGCAACAGAATGAAGAGGGGAATGGAGAAGCTGGTGAGGTCAAGAGCACTGCAGACATGGGAGACAGGAACAAACCAAGCCTAAACCTAAAGGGTATGCTTGCCAGGAAGTGCTGCCTTTCCGGAAATGCACCAGGGCAAGGATGGAGGGCACACATTTTCTGTACCAGCGTTGGGGACTGCGGATGTGTATGTCCCCAGGCCTCCTATGTATGGGCCACTGATTAATCCTTTGAACAGCATTGCTTCTGTTTCTGAAGGCGAGGCTGGAGCTCAGCATAGCCGCCGTGCCAAGCCACTAGAAAGGAAAACCAGAACTGGCACTGATCTTTCAGCACTGTGTTCCCATCTACAGTGTTTATTTCTCTAAATCTTTTAACAATTAAAATGCTCTCAATTAGTATACAAGCATCTTTATGATTTGCTATATTCTTTCAACTTTCAGTGTAACATTATTTATTTTAACTTCAATTTGTGCTTGATGTGGTGCATGTATACAATTTACCACAGAACCCGTTTTAACATTTAACAGCACGCTTCCTTTTTCCTTTCTCAAACTATTCAAAATCACATGTTTTACATTTTCATTGGATTCAGATATGTTTTCAGCAGATAGACAGTAAAACAAACAGAAATAAATTGATTTTGGTAAACAGCGGAGATGTAACACGAGGCAAAAGTTCAATTTACACTTTTCATGTTTCTCTTATCCTTTTTATTGCCAAAAAATACAATTTTCATTTTAACAGATAGGATAATCTAAACTAGAGGAGATAATCAGACAGTTAAAGTCTAGCATTTTCCTTTGTTTGATGGTCTCTTCTTTATCTGAATTGCAACACCGTGCCAACATTTCTCTAACGGTTAGTACATGGGAGGGTTGTAATAAAAAATGTCATGTTTATTTAAATACAAAGCATAACTACCACCACCAACATCAACAATAAAAATTCCTTGTTAAAAACAAGCGAATTAAAAACCTTCCGAAATTGCATTTGATTCTTAAAAATCTACTGTTAGTGAACACTATCGCGGTATTTCATTCAGGTCAAATAAAAGTCAGATAACATTTCTAACTGCCCACAAAACATGGACCCCGGGGACTTGATCTTATCATCATGTGTTTCAAAGGGCTCATTGGGAAGACTTTCTCCTTCTAGTTCCAGAGTCTTTTAAGCAAGTGGAATCCTGGGAAATAAAAATGGAGGAAGGGAGTCACAGCAGTGATGCTGCATATATAGCTTGGGAATCATGGTCTCCCTAAAAGTCTCTGTTGTGTTAAATAATGTATGGCTAAAACTACTATGAGTGCTTTCAACTAAATTTATTTATTCTCTATTTACACTTGGAGAAATGGAGGCCCGGACATGTTAGTAACCGACTTGTGGTCACACGGAAGAGCAATCATTCGACCGCGGGTCTGACTGAACCAAACTCGTGGATATCCTGCTCGGGATAGCCCACTCTCACCCACAGACCACATTTTGAGGGAATTTACATATACACTTAAAAAGGAGGAGAGACGGGTGGGGAAGAAGAGTCAGTTCACTGTGAGTTCTGCTTTATCCCCTATCACCTCCTTTACTTATCTTGAGCTCCTTAACCTCTTGCTCAGTTAAAACTCCCATTTCCTGGCGATGAATGTATTAGTTTATATCGCTTCATAATAAATTTACTGCAAACTTAACAGCTTTTAAAATAGCATCCATTTATTATCTCACAGTTCTATAGATCAGAAGTCTCCAGGGTGCAGGGGTTCTTGTCAGCATATCATGAGTCTGAAATCAAGGTGTTGGCCGGGCTGAGCTCCTGTCTGGAGGCTCTGGGGCAATATCATCTTCTACGTTCATTCTCATTGTTGGCAGAATCCAGTGCCTTGCAGTTTAAGACTGATGTCCCCATTTCACTGCTGGCTCTCAGCTCCTAGATGTTCCTCTCAGGTAACTTTCCACATGGCCTCCACAGACCGTTTACAACATGGGTGTTTGCCTTTTTCTAGGCCAGCTGCAACTTGCCTCTTTCCTCTTCTTCCACCAGCAAGAGAACACTCTGTTTTAGAAGACTCATGTGAGCCGTTGAGCTCATTTACATCGTCTCCCTTTCTTCAATTCAACTGTACCATTTGGCATAACCTAATCGCTAGAGTAAAATCCATTTTCTTCACAGTCCCAGAAATTAAAGCAGGAATGCCTGGAGCTATTATAGACTTTAGCCTGTCTATGGTAAGTCATCATCTAAAGTTGTTCCAATATTTTTTTAAGTTTATTTATTTATTTTAGAGACAGAGAGTGTATGTGCACGAGTGGGGGAGGGACAGATGGAGGGAAACTTCATGAAAACTCCCCACTGAGAGCGGAGTCCGACATGGGGATAGATCCCACCACCCATGAGATCACGACCCAAGCTGAAACCAAGAGTCAGATGCTTAACGGACTGGGTCACTCAGGAGCCTCTCTTTCAGTATTTTTTAAATGAATTTAGATTAGGAAAAAATGTACACAGAAGGCATGTTTTCAAAATTTTAAGTATACTATTAAGTCACATGATTTGAGAATTGATGGAATCTGTGGGAAAAACATTTTAGGGGGAGCACAGTGAAGCACATTGGGCTAATGTAGTGACTGAAAAATACAGAAATTGTTTCGTGTATTTCATTTCTGGCTCGTTTGATCAATATGCTAGTATTTACATTGAAAATATTCATATAATGTTGATATAGTATCAGAATAGTACTGTTATGGTATTTCTACAGATGAAACTATTGGAAGTGGTAAAGTGAGAATCATTTCTATGGATCTGTGACTGCTGTGTGCCTCCTGGTTTCTCCTTTTTGAAGGGGGATGTGCAAAAAGGCCATTCACGTTTGTCCCCTTAATGAGTATTAGATATTTGGCAAGTGGATAACTCAACTATTTAGTCCTCATGTCTGCAGATAAGATGAGGGTTACTGAAGACACCGTACTGAGGAACTGCACCCAACGGGCCTGATTTGCACTGGACCTGATTTAGAGAGGAAATACTAGACATTAAGAAGATACCAAAATAGAATGAGATTTGGATGTCTCAGGGAAGAAAAGGAATGCACTTTGCATGTGGTAGGGTAGGTAGGATATGAAGTTTTGTAGCCAGAGGTTGGACTGTGACATACTGTATTTTCCAAAGATGGACTGCATGTTCTCACAATGACAGTCAAATAAAAGTCAGATCACATTTCTAACTACCCTCAAAGCCTTGACAGTGCTCCCACTGAGTGGTGAAGTCATGTTCTTTCTTCCTATAGCAAGAAGACCTTTGGATTATCTCATATAATAAAGTATGGCAGAAATGATACTGAGTTTGAGGCTAAATCACAAAAATGTCCTGCATCCCTCCTTGGCTCCCTTGGGACACAGTCACTATTCTGTGTGGGAAATTCCACACTAGTCCACAGAGACAGACTACATGAAGACATCACATACACGTATTATTTCTGGTGAACAGCCAAGCTGAGGTTCCAACCAATAGTAGCACCAACCACCGGACATGTGAATGGAGACATGTGAGTGAAGATGCCCCCAAGATGATTTTAGTCCTAGCTGTTGAATCACCTTCAGCTTAAAAGTCCTTCCAGCTAAGACCCCAGACATTGTGGAACAAAGACCACTCATTCCTGCTACTCCCAATAACAATTTTTAACCCACAGGATTTATAAGCATAAATTATATTATAAGCATAATATAATTGTTGTTTTCATCAAGTTTTGGATGGTTTGTTATATGGCAACAATAACTGGAACATTGGAAAATTAGAAGACAGTCAAACAACTGTATTCCTGCCCTTCACTTTATTCAAATAATTCTCTGGTAGTGCCCTCCTAACACAATGTATTATGGAATCTGTTGAAACCAACAAAGCTTATTACAAAGTTAAACAATGCACATTTAATGATATGCATTGTCCTTATTGTTAAGTAAGGAGGCATAAAGTCAGAATAATTTAAGTAAGTGATTTTAATTTGTAACATATTCAGGTTTGTATTTCACCAGTTAGTTCTCAATATTTTTATTTGTATTTCTTATAATTTGAGGTAGATTTCTATGATACATTGATAAGATACTAATCTGGATTCCTGTGATGAGATTAAATTTCACTCAACTATAGAGTCAGACCAAGGAGTCCAACCCATCCAGAAAGAGAATATATGTCTCTACAATTGCTTTACATGTTGTCATAAGCTGAGTGTAGGAAACGAGAGGCTGGGGGCTTTGTATGAGGTAAGTGGATAGAAACACCCATGGGGAGCTGCTAACAAGCCTTTCCAGTAACGGTGAACCAGCGTGGTCAGAGAAAGAGCTGTCTCCCCCTGACTACTACTTTCTATGTCCATTTTAAGATAGAACCGAAATGTGAGATACAATCAAAGTAAACATGCAGAAATTCAGAACAAAGGAAGCAACCAAACAGTAAAAACAAGCAGTGAAGTAACAGCACAGAAATCTCAAGTAGGTAAAAACTCTCAACATGCCAATAGTCTCAAAAATTTTGAGAAATAAAGAGGAAAAAGTCCACCCCAACCAACCAACCAGTGTTAACAAACAAAAACAGAGAATTCCTGATTGCCATGTGTGGCGTTCTGGGTGAGAAACAGAGTTATCCGGAAGGCCCAGATAGCTTCTGTTGGGAGGGCGCTATGATCATGCCTTGAGATAAGTCATATGAGATCTCTGTAACTCAAGGAACAGAGCTGGGCAATCAGGTTCTTTGTACCACCCAGGACTTACTTTCACTCCTGGTCATAACGAATTTGTTTCCCTCATCTCAGCCAGCGCGCTATTATCCCCTAGACCTGCACTCCCAACCTTTTGATGATTCCCCTTCAGAAACAGGTGATTCACTGTAGACATTTCCCCTGAGGTCACATATAGATGCTGGTGAGAACAAGCCACTGGGAGTAGAACACCCCACCTCCACACCCCACCACCGCTGTGGTACACAGTATTAGAGACAATTTCAAGATGTTATGTACTTTTTCTTATCACACTCTCATGCACTATTAAACTCATGCTGTCACATTATCACAATTGCATCGCCTGCTCTCTGCTTCAAGCCTGAGGCCCTCATCTACTCTAATCTTGCCAATAAACTCCTCTGTCCTTTCCTACCCCCCAAACAACCTCATTTCAGCTTCTGGTCCTCCAAAATAAGAGAGCTGTTGCCTCCATAGGCTCATTCTGGGCTGAGTGCCTTACAATCTGCAGATTTTCAGAGCAGAAATTGGGTCAGAGGTGGGAGCCATGCATCTCACAAGGGAGGAGGAACTGTGGCAGAAAGGTGAGCACAGGGGAGGAAAGAGAGCATCATGAGAAAGGATCCGACTGTGAGCAAGGAGGTGTTTGCCAGAATCTTCAGAGACACTGAGACTAAAGGATAGAAGTGTGAAGAGGGAGAGAAGGAACTGACACTTCTTCCTCCCTCCCCCAACGTGCATCTCAAGTTGCTTCTGAATCAAGCCTTCACACTCCAAAATGCTGAGATCCATCTGTGGCTTCACTTTAAAGTAGCTAATGCTTTTAAATGGAGATAAAATGCCAAAAAGTAGAAGGGTAACACATTAGTGTTATAATGCAAACTCCTAAGACAGATAACACATCAGTGTGAAGCAAGCTCATTCAAAATATACATAATGATATCTGATCACTTCCTGCTTTTTTGGAGGAGGGGGGAGGGATGTAACTAGGATTTTGCCTCACATTAAACTGAAGGTACTAAACGGTTATATATATTGTTTTATAGTTCTGGGCTTTCTGTACCTTCTCTCATTTCACAATGAGTTCTTCTTCTCACAATAAACTTATGCTCTCACATTATCAATCCCCAATTTCAGGATGATGAAACTATGACCGAAAGAGTTTAAACAACTTGCCTGTGCTCAGGCAACCAAGGGATGGGTAGAGCTGGGACTGAGACGCAAGACATTTGACTTCAGTTCCCATGTTCCTTCCATCCCAGCTTCCTGTTTACCCGACTCGGATACAGACACAGAGAAACAGTGCACAGCGGCTTTTGGTGTCCTCCGCTCTTTGAGTGCTGTACCGGCAGATAAATCCTGAACTCCACCTTCCATATTATAACAATAGCTGCCTGGACAATTGATGAGATGTTCTGATCCTGTGTGTTGCCTTTCTTTTTGAGAAAATACCACACAGAGTACCCGTAGTCTAGGGCTGATGAGTGCGCTATAGGAGATCAGAAAGAAAAGCCAGGATTTCGATATTTTTAAAACTTTTGCTATCTCTCTCTTAGTTTAAGACAATCTGATTAAAATTATCATTCACATATTTTTAAATGATAAAAATATGATGTAGTCCATTACAGAGCAAGGTTTTAAGTAATTTCAGGGGACGCATTTTTGGTAACCGCGTAATAGCGGCTAATTCAGGGCCTACTCTGTGCCAGCCACCGTTTTAAATGCCATCAGACGGACCGACTCTTCTCATTTTAATAACAGTCACCGCAGGAGCCAAGTGCTACTATGAATCTGCATTTTACCAAGGGCGAAACTGGGGCCGCAAACTGTTAAGTAACCCGTCTACAAGTTCACAGTTAGCAAGCTGCCTCGCTGGGGTGTGAAGGCAGGTGATCTGAGGCCGGAATCCGCAATCTGTGCCACAGGCCAAAGCGATCCTGCATTACTGCTTGGAGAAGTGAGGTCCTTCCAAATGTGCCTCAATTTTTGGATGATTCTCTTTGTCATTAACTGTGTGGTTACTGTGTGTTTTCCACACGCACTGTATTTCTTTCCGAACTCGTGGGCTTCTCTAACTACTAATTGTTGTATTTTGTTTTGATATCTCTATTTTTTTCTATTGTTGTTCATCTCTTGCAATCAGGAACAGAGTTTCTGTTTCAGTCCCAAATGTAAATGGTCTTGGGATACAATCTTTGAAAGGCCTATCTAATTTATTTAATGAAGAAATGAATAAGTGAAATATCACGAGAGGGAGCTGTTTATAAACCTGGTTAGACATAATTTTCTGGGAGAGGAGGCCCTGTTTGAAGCTTTCCCTGAAATGAACTCTATAGGGGGGTCATGGAGGAAAAGTACAGGAATGTAGCTAGAAAGCTGGAATGAGTGTCTAAACTGGCAGTCTTTAGTAAAGAAACGAATTTCCCTGGGCTATATTTCCTTACCTATGAAATTAAGCTTTGGCCTATGGTTTCTTTGATCCTTCTCAGTTCAGAATTATATGATGCTATGATTCTATATCAAAATTTATAACAAAATTTCAATGGCCATTTTTTTAAGAGTCTTACGCATTTTGTTCCTGTAACTTGACTTTTGCTGGGCTTTCTTTAGTCTTTCTCTCTCTCTCTCATTTCTTTCTCTATCTCTATTCCCTTCTCTTGCTTTCTCACTTTCAAAGAAAAAAAAATGACTCCCCAAGTGTGACAGTTATTTCTCAGGCTCTCTCACATCTGAAATTATTCACCACATAAAAACCCCGAACTGAAGCAGCGACATATCCCTTGTAAAGTATTCACAAGCTATTCAACTAACATTAAAAGCGGAAAATACTCCTTTCCTCATAAGGCGACGTTGGCAAAGATTAAATCGACTTCTGTGAAGTTCAGGGGGTGAAAGCCATATTACATCATTCTCAAAGCTAGACATTTTTCTTCAAGTAACGGGCAACAAGAGAGCCGTCTTCTGTCCTTGCTGTGCATGTGGGAATCTTCTGGATGACAGCGGGAACTTTGCATGAAGGACTGATCATAGAATGCTTCTTTTGCTTATTTATTTATTTGATTTATTAAATTTGCCTGAGCCTCTGGAGTCATGAATGTAAACTGTAAAAAATATTAATGCGCATAGATCTCAGTCTCTTTCCCAACCTCACAGTTGGGATTCTCCATATCAAACAGACAAAAGCCTGGATGCAGCCCAGAGTATTAATGAAAGTTGTATTCTCATTTTGCAGTCCTAAACAGAATTACAGTTGTTAACACATTTTCCTCTCTGATCATTGTCCAGAATGCCTCAGGTTTTCTAATGTTTATTTTGCTTTTTCTAATTCATTTTCCACTTCCAAGGGTCGATTGTACTGCAAAATGAAGAAGGATTGATGGAAGCTTCTTTTCCTCAAGACTAGAGTGTTAAAGGCATTTCCTTGGGAAGTTTGACCCAAAGATAAACACAGAGAGAAACTGGCTGACAATTTTCCTTTGTAACATATATCCAGATAGCTAGTATTGATACTGATATATTCTTAGATCTACTGACGCAAGAGATACCGGTCATCAACAGGTATTGGTTACCTATCTGTTCCTCTACTTGAAGCAAGGTCTAAAATTTCCAGGAGTCACTTAGGAGAAAGAGCAGCTCCACGGGCACATGACCTGTGCAGTCATAGAGGGCTCCACACTGAGTAGGTCCATGCTTGATTTAATGCTCTGTTACTACAGTCTTGAAAGTCTGAATCGGTTTTGAATAGGAAGCCCCATATTTGCACTAGGCCCTGTAAATTACGTAGCCAGTGCCGCTGAAGAGTACGATCTAATTAGGCAATTTCAGTGAGGCCACAGATGCTAATTTTATTTTTGAACCAGGGCACATTAGACTAGAAGATCAGTAGCAGCTGCCGCTCACTGACTTACACAGACCCCGAGCTATATGATGGACCACGTGATACACAGTATTACCTTGAAACCTGAAGATACCATTTTTCTCGTTTTTAAGGATAAGAAATCTGAGCCCCAGAGATTTTCAATAGCTTGTCCGAAGTTACACCAACAATAATTTTGGAGACAGAACTTGGACTCATGCCTTTAGCTTCTAACGTCCATACTCTCCCCTGTGTGCCACACCCCTTTCTGTGGGTGTTTGCTTTAACCTGTTGGAGCGCGGGTTCAGGGCGGATTCTCTGGTGCAGGTATAGTCAGTAGGAGTTTCACTGAGACTTGGATGGAGCTTAGTCACCAAAACCTAATGTCATAGTATATCCTCTTGATCTATGTGTGGTTTCCTGAATGTGACAAGATTTCTTTTACCACGGTAAGACAAGTTAGCTCAGAGCTGAAGCCTCTATTTATTCATAAGTAAAGATATTACTTTATTAGTGTTCCCTTTGGCAATAAAGACGTGTCACATCCTCAGAGCACTTTGACCTAGTGAGTCATGAGAAAAACAGTGGTTAAAGTGGAGCTAGTTCTCCTGTCCTGAGAATTAAGTGTTAATATTATTTTATTTTTCTCATACCATTCTTAAAAAACTAATGTAACACTGTGTGTCAACTATACTCAAATTAAAAAAAAAAAAAAGATAGGTAACTTGAGGCTTCGCCTACAGTCACGCCTCTTCAACAATGCTTCTGTCAGCCTCACCAGTCTTGCCAATGTCATCAATCTTTCCCCTGTAGGACTTTGTGGGCATCTAAGCATCTGCCTAGAAGGAAATCCTTCTGCCCAGTCTTGCTTCTTTTGTCTTTTCCTTTACGCTCGAGGATGATATTTCCTTCCCTTCCCTTGTTACATTATAACCTTCCTTGACACCTTATATTGCTTTCTTTTTAAAAAATTAATTTAAATAAATTGGTAGACTAAGTATTTGCTGTAATTCACTTAGCTTTTTTTAATGCTTATTCTGCCTTCTGCCAAAATGGAACTCACTTTGAATTCTCATTTTTGAGGACCTGATAGGAAACATTTAACCAATGATATTCCAACTCTTTATTTTTTAAGATTTTATTTTATTTATTTATTTGACAGAGAGAGACAGCCAGCGAGAGAGGGAACACAAGCAGGGGGAGTGGGAGAGGAAGAAGCAGGCTCCCAGCAGAGGAGCCTGATGCGGGGTTCGATCCCAGAACGCCAGGATCACGCCCTGAGCCGAAGGCAGACCCTTAACGACTGAGCCACCCAGGCGCCCCTCCATCTCTTTTACTAATGAGGAATGTAGCATGCTCAGATAATACAGAGGTGAGTGTACAAAGACAAGTCGCTGCAGAAGCTCTTCTACACTGGGCAGATGGTGAAAAAGAAGGCCAATTTAAAAAGGCCTTGCAATAGGCTGGTAAGACTTTACTGTCTCTTTGGAAAGATTGTATGTTCCAGTGAATGGAGAAATTACAGTCATCGATTTTTAGAAAAATATTCTAAATACTGAGGAATATAGTCCTATATATGATCTTATTAAAAATCTCATGTTAGCAAATAGTTGCTGGGAAAATGAATAAGCTGTAATTTTTTTCCTGTTTTTTATCATCAGCAAATACACTTTAGGTATTCAGCAAACAGTTTTGACTAATGGGTATATTTTAAAGTTTTCCCTTGTGATTGTTCTCAGAATATGGCTTAGGAACTCATTGGCCTCCCACATATCCATAAGAAATAAGGAAACTTAACAGGTATAGAAAAAAATTGAAGTTAATTTTACATGACTTTTATTAGACTAAAGCCAATTTTTTAAAAAAGACTTTGAGTATAAAGGAGAATTATTTTCCCACTGAGGGAACAATATAATAATTTTCAATTATATAATCTCAGCCATTATCCACAGTGATACATGTCCAGCCTCTTTCCCATCTCTTTTGAACAAAATCCAACAGAGAATGGACAGAAACATAATGCTGACAGAGGCTGGTAATTCTTTCCTCAGAGTCTACCTGCCTCTTTCATTGCTTCACATTCTTGGTTCATCCCCTTCTCTGATGGAATACAAAATTGTTCAAAGGGGTTTCTTTCTGGATTTTTAAAAAAACTGAAAGCCCTAGCAAAGTTCAGGAGCTGAAGAAAATACCACTTGTTGAGCATCACAAAGCATAAAGCAATGGAAAGTGTGAGAGGGAGGGGCTCATAGGTATCATCGGGTCTTGTGTCTGTCGTCCTTACACAGGGCAGGGCCTGGAGGAGCCTTAGATTAATGTGAGGTTTCTGGGAAGCCACGTGCCTCTTATGCAATACAGACCGAGTTGGGTTTTCAAAGGTATATAGATAACAAAATACAAGTTTATTTGAAAATCATTACTAAAAGAAGCTACTCTTTATAATTAGAATTATAAAGTTTGTCATTCAACAAATATGTGAATGATACAGTAATGTGCATTTAATTTTTTTCTCATGCTAAGAAGGGATTTTTAAGTTAATAGGATATGAAACAGGTGTGAGTAGAGGCAATGATTAAATGTGTGGGAACTGGTATCAGTCTACCAAGGAAGGAATTTTACATTAAAAACTTCTGGGGGCTCCTGGGTGGCTCAGTCGTTAAGCATCTGCCTTCGGCTCTGCCCTCCTGGGATCGAGCCCCGCATCAGGCTCCCTGCTCAGAGGGAAGCCTGCTTCTCCCTCTCCCACTCCCCCTGCTTGTGTTCTCTCTCTCGCTGCCTCTCTCTCTGTCAAATAAATAAATAAAATCTTAAAAAAAAAAAGTGAAAAAACTTCTTGCTATGTTAACTTGGACCAGTTATTTTACCTCTCTTGCCTCTATTTCTCCTGTGTTGAATGAGTATAATGACATCTACCCCTTACTGTCATTGTGAATATTATATTAGTAATTAAAATCAATATATTTAGATGAGCTCCTGGCCCAAAAAAATTAATGCTACAAACTTTAAGATTTTAGTACAAGTTTTGTTCTACAACTTAAAATACTTCTAAGACACTCACCTGTCAGTTAAATGAGTTTGAGAAATTGGTTTTTTTTAGGATACACAATCTAACCAAGCTTGTGAAGAAGCCCTCTTTCCTGTACCATCATTAACAGCACACTCTCTATGGATTTAAGTATTTAAGCACAAATGCATGATAATATTCTGGCTATGATTTGGGATTTGAGTGGCAATTTCATCACAAGCATTATCAGCAGTCACTTTGTTGCTTTTAAGTGTCACTTGATGATTCTGTCCTGGACTCTTCCCTTCTTCAAGTTCACAGCCACATTTCCAACCAGGCCTTTCTTCTTTTCCTCAAATCCCCAAACACACATTGCTTGAGTGCACTTCATGACAAGTCTGGGACTATGCCCTCCAAGAGCCAGAAAAATGGGCACACACAATCCAAGGGTCACAGTAATAAAGAGAATGCTGATTTGTTCATGGAAGCCATTCAAAGAGTTTCAGAGCCTATCCACAAAGGCTGTCACATTGTTATACCACATTAAACACAGGCCTGTGCAATATTGATGTGTTTCGTAACTTCAGAAATAACAAAAACCTCAACTGCTTCCAGGCTTTTAATTTCCTTTTGTAACCATTGTTAACTGACTCTCCAATGCAAAATTAAAAGCTAACCCTCAATCAGCCAGCCCCTCCAATTCCTCCCCCTGCCTCTAATTCTTTCTCCAACACCCACTTAAAAAATAACCCAGTCTCCCTTAGCCTCATTTTTGAGTGGAGAAGTCATTCTCCTTCCAAGCAGATTCTCCCAGTGTGGTACGGTCTGTCGCTGTGGTCAGCCTGCACGCCAGGCCTGCCCAAAGGCTCGTCGTGTCTGGAGCTGTTGGGGATCACCAAGCAGGAGAATGCTTTGAGTTCCCTGAGTGTTCCATGTATCACTGTGTCCAGATGCACCTGGGGATAGTCAGGGGCCTCCTGTCAAGGCGTGCTGTCGCCGTGCCTTCCCCAAAAGAGTCTGCACTCCTTATTCCGGGGGCAGGAGGGGGAGAATATAAAAAGGAAAGCAATTAAAAAAAATAGTGAATTACTAAATTCAGGATCACAAGAACTAACTGCACTATAAATGCAACATAAATATTGTAAACCAAAAATGAGAGGGTAGAAGTTATCTGCAGGCCAAAATACAATCTCTTAAAATTCGCCTGGATTTTTCTCCATCTTCTGCCTTCTTCTTCCCATTTAACCAGCGTGATCCCCATTTCCCCCACAGTGTTCTCACACTGTCCCCTGTGTGTCCAAGACACTCAAAAGAACTTTCAAATCACTCAGTGGGTTTTTCCAAATGGCCTTCATCGCTCTGACCCAGAGCTTTCTGAACTAATTTCCTTGAAGTTTCCTTAGTCCAGATCACTCAGGTCCTTGCTGAGGTGACTGGATACTCATAAAAGCTAAATTGTGCTAACGGACAGTGTGGTAAATACAGTCATTCCAGACAGAAGAGAGGTAGCCTCTGGGTGTTTGGAAATGGTTAGGGGGAGGAGGGGGGAGGGGAAATATTATGGATATTAGTTGGTATTTAAAGTGGAATTTTAAGGGCGCCTGGGTGGTTCAGTTGGTTAAACGTCTGCCTTAGGCTCAGGTCATGATCCCAGGGTCCTGGGACCAAGACCCGCATCGGGCTCCCTGCTCTGTGGGGAGCCTGCTTCTCCCCCTGCCCGCCGCTCCCTATGCTTGTGCACTCTCTCTCTCTCTGACAAATAAATAAAATCTTTAAGAAAATAAAGTCGAATTTTACACTTGTAAAAGTGAAAACAAAGTATAACTTTTTATAACATCACAGAAAATATAATTCTACAAAGCTTCCCGAGAGGTTTAGCGACCCTCAACCTTGGGAGTTCCTACTTGGCCATCTAGGTGAGGGGGTGAGGGTCTCAGAAACTTGAGAAATTAACTACTACTTATGTTCCTGCATTGAAGATTATGATGAGACAAAAAAGAGAGGAAAACGCATGGCCTTTGAAGGCAGATAACCTGAACACAGAATTCTCACTCAGCTCTTACTAAGCTATATATTACGTAGGTTATTTCCTCTCTCTGAATCTGTCTCTTTATCTGTAATACAGAGATGATTTTCAAATCTGTCCTGTAAGAATGTGGAGGTAATGAATACGAGGGGCCTGCCGCAACGCCTCACTTACAGCAAATGGTCAACAACCAGTAGCTCTTATTATCAGTATTACGTTTCTAAGAATCAAGCCTGCATTCCTGTTTAATGGCACTTGGAAGTTGCCAGCAAGGCCCAGAGCTACTCCAAGGTTCTGATTTGTCTTTTAAGTCATGAAAGCATGATTAAATGGCAATTTATACAGTTATTTTATGCCATTTCAAAATTCATCTTTGTAGCTGCCACTGAACATAGCACAAGGCTTCGTGCTTAGTAGGTATTCGTTAAGTATTTGCCAAGCTGATAAATTTGACGACCGGAAACGTCCACAAGAGATACAGGGTAGTTCTGCTGATGTAGTTGGAAGACTCCCAGCCTCCAGTCGATGTGGTAGTCTTGAGTGTCAGCAGTAAAAGTTATGGGGGGACATCAGGTTTTTATTTTCGGTGGAGAAACACATTTGCATGCGTGTGTATGTGTAAAACTAAAATGTTCTGGCATAAAGCAAATATCCAAGGGGCAAACTATGAGGAGGTTATTTATTTATTACAAGTTATGGATGAGTTCTCAGGGCTCCCTCATAGCTCAACCATGTGTGAGAGCCATGAAACAAAGAAAAGGATCTTAACCAACATGTGGAAATACCAGAACTTGTCCTGATCAGGCCGCAAGATAGACGTCCCGCCTCCTTAAATAGCCCTGTTGGGGGCAAGAAGGTGATTCCGGAGAAGCCCGTGTCTTCTGTTACCGCAGGGCACTGTGGGGCTGACCCTCGTATTTGAATATTACATTAGCGAAGGCGGAATCTACACAATACCGATGGTATTAGTCATGTCTGCCGGGGCATCCAATACCAGATGTCACTTTCTGATCTTTCAGGCTGGGCCTTCACTGGTCTTGGCACGTCGGAGCTCGCATCTGAGTACAATTTAAGTTGTAACAATGCAATCAGCATGCCTAACGATTTTTTTGCCTTCCTCTCCCGCTATTTTGGGAGCTGAAGCTATGAAGTCCCTCTGCCTATGAATCTGGGAGGTTAGAGATGATTTTCCTAGACTCCCTTCCCCCATCCCTTTGGAGGGAATAAGAGAACCTGCTCTCCGCTGCCCTGCAACATTTGTAAGATTTACGGCAATCTGGCAAATAACCGTTCTCCAATGGAAAGTAATAATTTATGTTGGGTGAGCAGAAAAGAGTTCTGATTCCACTCATTTTCCCACCTGTGCACCTCCTGGGAGAGAGGCGCTGGTCAAAAAAATGAATGTGTGCTGGTGAACTGTTTGGAGTTATTTTCAAGGTTGACTTAAATTATGATAGTTGAGATTTCACCCATCTGCTATACCTCTTAAACTGGGTCTAGTTTGCAGGTAAGAAAGGTACATAAATCCAGGTCTATCTCATAATTTCTAATTATTGAACAATAAGGCCGAAGGGAATGTTATCAAGCCCAGGAGTCTTCAAAGTTTGGGCTGTGGACTACATTCTAAAAAACCCTCGGACAATGCTTATGTGTAGCCAGTGCTCACCCAAGTGCTACTTTGCTGTGTGTAGTGCACTGCGTGTGGCATTTGTTTGAACTACATCTCTCATTCCGATTTTGAGCTTCCTGAGAGCAGGCATCATGGTTTTGTGTCATCATTTAGTGTGTGCTGGGTACAGGGTAAGACCAAATTAGAGCCTTCGTTGAACTATACAGACATTACCTATGTGTACTTTTGTCACTTTCACAACCATGGTTTCAGAAGTCACGTCTACTGCCAAGTTCCAGGTTCCACTCTGAAGAGTCTGGTTGTTTTTTCCCCCTCACCATGCATCTTAGCAGTTCCAGCTCTCAGACACTGTTTGAAACTCCCTGTGTCAGAGTCTCGGCAGTACTCAAATGGCACTTGCAAACTCGGTAGTGTGAGGACTGCTTACAAAGGCGTGGGCAGGGTGTAGGAAACCATGAGGGAGCAGAGTGCCCTGCAGTTAGCAACAGTAGAATACTGTTACCATCCCATGATGAAGGGAGCTGCTTCTTGAATACGGGGAAGGAGGGCATAATGTGGAGCGGGCCGCCTGACAAGAACTCAGACGTTTGAGGAGCTCATCTAGCCTTTGGCAATGCAGCAGAGAGGCAGCCAGGGAATAAATATCCCAGTCTCTCCCCATTGGCTGAAACTAAAAGAAGCCAAAGGGCAAGGGAACATATCAGGGTGGGAAAAGCAGAGACTGGCACAAATTGAAGCTATCAACACAATATCTCCCACCTCCTCAACTTGCTTCAGTGGAGTTCTGCTTCCAGTTAAGATGTAGAAGGAAATGAAAGATGTTCATTTCATCAAAACAATAAGACATCAAGGGGTAAACCAAACTTTCCTAGGAATGAGGCATTCTGGACCCAAAGAAATCTTAAACTCCTAAAGTCGGGTCAAAACTCCAGAGAGATGGGTGAGCAAAGAAGAGATAGCTTAGGTGGGAAGCAGTCAGAGAAGTAAGCCTGCTAGAGAATGATGATCTTTGTTCACATAAGAAATCTGACAGACATTTGCTGATCCTACAGTCTGGCCTATTGGGTTTGAATTTGGAGAAGCTGTAAATCCAGAGATCATTCTGCCGAGTAACAATCTCTCAGACTTGCAGTCTTGGTGATTTTGCAGCCTTGCAGTCCTACAGTTTTGAAGTCTTGTGATCTGGAAGGCTTGTGGTCTCACAAGTCCAATTGTTTCACGCTCAACAGACTCCCATTCCCAAGGTCTAGCAGCTTTCCAGTCTTACATGCTGGTATCCTCCATCTAATAGTCATGAAATGTCTACCTCGAGGTCTAGGCGTCTAGCCATCTTGCAGAGTGGAGGTCAAGCTGACTCAAGGTCTTACACACTGAAGTCTGACAGTACTTGCTCTTAGTGTGCAGTGCTGGAGAGAAAGGTGTGTAACCACTTTCACACTATTTGATGCTAGATGAAAATTGAGTCTAATTGAATCTTCAACCAAAATGCCACCTGATTCAATGTCTGATAAAATCAGTAAAAATCATCTCAGTGGCTGGGCAAGAAACTGGAGCTGGAATCAAAGGCTCGCGGTACTTGAATTCGAAGGTCTTGTTGGAGGAATTCAAGTCACAGCCCTGCCCCAAAGTACCTAAATCCACGATTAAATCCAACGGATCACCTATATGTCTAATATAGAAAATCGCGTTCCTCATTGAGAAAATATACTTAAAATATAATATAACACAATTTGATATGATATATTATAAAATAATATAATGATATATGTATACAGGTGTATAATGCTTTTTAAAAATCTACTACAATACCTGCTGTTCTTTTAGGCACAATATCCAACATGCAATATTAACAAAACATGAGAAGAAGTTTAAAAAATTGGGGAAAAAAAACCAAAGAATTCAGAGAAACATAATCTGAATGAACTAAGTGTTGAAATAACCAGAAAAGAAATTTAAAATAACTAAGACAAAGGTATTGAAGAATCTGCAGGAAAAGATGTATAAAATGGTACAAAGGTAATCAGGGATGTTAGAGAGTTTTTGGAGGAAAAAAAACAAATGGAAACACTTGAATGAGAAATATAGTATCTAAAATATAAAATTTGCTGGATGGGATTAACAGAGAATTGAACAAAACAAAAGAAAGAATGCCTGAACTGATGCAGGTCACTAGAAATCATCAAAGCTGAAGCAAAGAAAATATCTTTTTAATAAAGACCTTTCAATGACATATTGAAGAGTATTAAGGAGAAGTCCCAAAAGAAGAAGAAAGAGAATGGGCCAGAAAAACTGAAGAATTACTGGCTGAAAAATCTTCTAATTTGATAAAACCCGAAACCCACAGATCCAAGATGCTCAGTGAAGCTCGAGGAGAATAATTATCAAGAAAACCACTTCTGAGCACAAAATTGTCCACCTGCTATAAATTAGACATAAAATCTCAAAAGTAGTAAGAAAAGAAGCCATATTATATGAAAGAAACCAATGATAGAAATAAGGGCACCCCTTTCACCAGAAACAATAGAAACTCAACAGAAGTGGAATGCATATTTACAGAGACAGAGGAAGAGAACTGTCAATTATATGTTCAGTGAAAATAGTTTTCAAAAATGAAAGTAAATTAAAGGTATTTTCAGATAAACAAAAGGCTGAGAGTGGATCCACACTACAGGATATGCTAGGGGGAGGGACACCTGGGTGGCTCAGTCGGTTAAATGTCTGCCTTTGGCTCAGGTCATGATCCTGGGGTCCTGGGATTAAGCCCCACTTTGGGCTCCCTGCTCAGCGGGGAGCCTGCTTCTCCCTCATCCTCTGTTGCTCTCCCTGCTTGTACTCTCTTTCTCTCTCTCTCTGTCAAATAAATGGATAGATAAAATCTTAAAAAAAAAAAAAAAAAAGATAAGCTAGGGAGGGTTCTCAGGTCAAAAGAAATTCTACCAGAAGGAAATGAGGATCTATAGAAAGCAATAAAGATCACTTGAAATAGTAATAGGAGTAAATATGATTTTTTTTTCTAAATTTTTAAAAAGTCAACTATTTCAAGTAAAGTCATAACAATATATTGTGGAGTTTATAATATTTGTAGAAATAAATATACAATAAACACAGAACAAAAAGTCAGGAAAGCATGTAAACAAAGCAAGAGATTCTTACATTTTAATGAAATGAAAGGCAATGTAACTAATTTGAGGCAAACTGTGATAAGGTCAGATACCTACTGTCATTGCTAGAGCAGTCACTAAAAAAGAGCTAGTGGGGTATAGCTTAAAAGGTAATAGAGGAGATAAAATGTAATAATAGAAAATATTCAACACACGTAAAATAGGAAAGAAAAGGAAGAAAAGAGTTATAAAGAACAGAGGGCATAAATAGAAAACAAACGACCATGAGTGGACTAAACATTCCAATTAAAAGAGAAGTTGTTAAACTGGTTAAAGGAGGAAAACCAAGACAAACACAGGTTGTGAAGTAAAAGGATGGAAAACAATATACCATAAAACACAAGAATAAGCAAATGATTATATTGAAATCAAGCAGTCTCAAGAGAAGTGTATAACAGAGATAAAAAGGGTCATTTTTAATGAAAAAAGATATTACGAAGATAATATTTTTGTAGACTATAGCTAAAAGATTTCATAAAATTTTACAATCTTCAGATAGAGCTTAATAAAAGATGAAGCAGAAAAAAAGAAGTAAAGGGGAAAACAGAGGTTTTAGCATTGCCTCTCAATAATTAGTAATTCAGGGGCGCCTGGGTGGCACAGCGGTTAAGCGTCTGCCTTCGGCTCAGGGCGTGATCCCGGCGTTATGGGATCGAGCCCCACATCAGGCTCCTCCGCTATGAGCCTGCTTCTTCCTCTCCCACTCCCCCTGCTTGTGTTCCCTCTCTTGCTGGCTGTCTCTCTGTCAAATAAATAAACAAAATCTTTAAAAAAAATTAGTAATTCATGTGGATAAAAACAAAATCAGTATGGGTGTAGCTTGAACACATCAAGTAAGTTGATCTAATAGATATTTATAGAACACCATACTTAACAAATGTAGAATATAAAATCTTTTTATATGTCTAGGGAATATATAATAAAACAGATCATATGTTGGGCCAAAAAACTGGTATCAATAATTTAAAAGGAATGAAATCATAGAGTAGGTTCTCTGAAAATAAATAATTAAATTAAAAATCAGTAATAATATAAACCTCAAATATTTTGAAGTTAAACAACCACTTCAAAATAATTAATAAATCAAAGAATAAATCCAAGAGAAATTAGAAACTATTTTGAACTCAGTGGTAATTAACCCACAACGTATAAATGTGTGGCCTAGAGCTAAAGCAGACCTTAAAAGAAAATTTATAACATTAAGTGCTTATATTAAATAAGTGCTTATATTAAATAAGAAGTATTAATCAATAGGATAAGCTTCCACTTTTTTTTTTTAAGATTTTATTTATTTATTTGACAGAGATAGAGACAGCCAGAGAGAGAGCGAACACAAGCAGGGGGCGTGGGAGAGGAAGAAGCAGGCTCCCAGTGGTAGAGCCTGATGTGGGGCTCGATCCCAGAACGCCGGGATCACGCCCTGAGCCAAAGGCAGACGCTTAACGACTGAGCCACCCAGGCGCCCCAAGCTTCCGCTTTAAAAAGAATAATAATGGTGAGAAGAAAAGAAATAATAAAAAACAGAAATCCTAGCTAACTGATCCTAAACGAGAAAGGATATAAATTACCAATATCAGGAATAAAAGTGTATACATCACAACTGGTCTCAGAGACATTAAAAGCACAGCAGGATATTTTGATCAACTCTATGCTAATAAAAAAACATTTAGAAAAAAAAAAGGACAATTATTTGAAAAACACAACCCGCCAGAGCTGACACATAAAGAAATAAAAAATTTAAATGGAACTAAATATATTAAAAGCATTGATTTCATTGTTAAAATTCTTCCCACCAAGAAATCCTTCAAATTGGACAGATTCACTAGTGAAATCTGTCAGATTTTTCTATTGTGGTAAAATATATATAACATAAACTTATCATTTTAACATTTTGAAGTGTACAGTTCAGTGGTTGTAAGTACTTTCACATTTTTCTGCAACAGTAACTACCATTCATCTTCAGAACATTGCTCATCTTTCCAAACTGACACTCCATGCTTGTCACGTAAGAACTCCTTACTGCCCCCTTCTCCAGCCCCTGGCAATTACCCCTCTGTTTTCTGTCCCTATAAATGTGACTGCTCTGGGTACCTCATAGAAGTGGTATCATAGAGTATTGGTTCTTTTGTAACTGTCTTCTTTCACTTAGCGTAATGTCTTCAAGGTTCATCCATGTTGTAGCATGTGTTAGAATTTTTTTTCCTTTTAAGGTTGAATAACCTTCCAATGTCACTGTGAACATGAGTATGCAAATAATCTGAGTCCCTGCTTTCAATTGTTTTGAGTAAAGACCTAGAAGTGGAATTGCTCAATCATGTGGTGATTCTATTTTTAATTTCTTGAGGAACGACCATTTTGTTTTCCATAGTGGCTGCACGATTTCACATCCTCAATTAGCAATGCACAAGGTTCCAATTTCTCCACATTTTCATCAATAGTTGTTTCTTTAATGGTAGCCATTCTAATGAGTATGAAATAGTATCTCATTTTGCTCTAATTTTCATTTCCCTAATGATTAGTAATGTTAAGCATCTTTTCTCGTGCTTATTGGACATTTGTATATCTTCTTTGGACAAATGTCATTCAGGTTCTTTAGCCATTTTTTTAAATTGTGTTTTTTTGTTGTTGTTGAGTTCCTTATATATTTTGGATATTAACAGTTTATCAGGTATATGATTTCTAAATATTTTCTCCCATTCTATGGCTTGCCATTTACTCTGTTGTTAGTGTCCTGTAATGCACAACAGTTATAATTTTGATATAGTGCAATTTATCTATTTTTTCTTTGGTCGTGTGTGCTTTTAGTGTCATATCCAAGAGAAAGTTGCCAAATCCAATGTCCTGAAGTTTTTCTCCTGTGTTTCCTTCTCAAAGTTGTATAATTTCAGCTTATGTGTAGATCTTTGATCCATTTTGAGTTAATTTTTTGTGTACCATGTAATAAGGTAAGAGAGCAACTTCATTCTTTTGTACATGGATATCCAGTTACTCCAATGCCATTTGTTAAAAAGACTGTCATTTTCCCAATGAACGGTTTTGGCACCCTGTCAAAAATCATTTGACCATATGTGTGAGGGTTTATTTCTGGATTTTCTATTCTATTCCAGTGGTCTATATGTCCATCTTTATGCCAGTACCACATTGCGTTGATTACTTTCACTTTGTAGAAAATTTTGAAATCAGGAAGTGTGAAACCTCTAACTTTGTTCTTCTTTTTCAGAAATGTTGTAGTTATTAGGGGGGTCCCTTAAGCTTCCATCTGAATTTTAGCACAGACAATCAGACTTCTAATCAGAGCTGTCAATGACCTGTGGAAAGTCTTATGAAAGAAGATTTGTGATTATGAGTTTCATGTCTTTTATAGATATAGAGTAATTTACATTTAAAATTTTCTTTTTATGTCCATTTTTAAAACTTTTTTTTAAGAATTTGTTTTTATCAAATTTTTCAAATGTACTGACACATTTTTCAAAATTCTTCCTTACTTCAAAAACAATGAAACTTTGCTAAGAGAAATTAAAGAATAGTTAACTGGATAGATACCCACTAATTATGAAATTAAGAACTCCATATTTTTAAGAGGTCAATTCTCAGTAAATGCATTTCCCACCAAAATTCTGGTAGGCTTTTTGATAGAAGTTGATATACTGATGCCAAAATTCATAGGGAAATTCAAAGGACTTAGATTAAACAGTACAACTTCGTAAAAGAAGAACAAAGTTGGAGGATTTATACCATCTGATTTCAAGACTTGCTATAGAGCTAACTAATTAAGATAATGTGGTATTGGCATAGGAATAGACAAATAGATCAGTGAAACAGGATAAAAAAAGTCTAAAAATAAAGTTGTACACATAATTAATTGATTTTTGAAAAAGCACCAAGACAATTCAATGTGGAAATAATACTCTTTTCAACAAATGGTAGTAGAAGAACTAAATATTCATTTTAAAAAACAACCTTGACCTCTATCTCTCATTTTTTCACAAAAGTTAACTAGAAACATATTATAGACCTAAAACTATAAACCTTCTAGAAGAAAACATAGAATAGTATCTTCATGATGATATCTTCTTGATCTTGGAGCAGGCAAATTTTTCTTAGAAAAGACACCAATAAAAAAAAGGAGAAAGAAAGAAAGAAAGAAAGAAAGAAAGAAAGAAAGAAAGAAAGAAAGAAGAAAGGAGAAAATATTATATATTGGAGTTCATATAGATTAAAATTACTGCTCTTCAAAAGATATTAAGGAAATGAAAAAGTAAGCCATAGACTAGGAGAAAATAGTCACAATGTATATATTTGAAAAAGAACTTACATCTAGAATATATGAAAAAAAACCTCCTACAACTCACTAATAAAAAGATAACAGATTTTTTTAAACAAACAAAATACTCAAAAGACACCTCATATACATAGACACACAGACACACGCATACACACAAACACAGACACACACATACACACAATGGCACAATAAAATTAGGAAGTGTAGTTCCTGGCTGCACAAGCATATACTTTGAACTCAACATCGTTAGTTAACCAATAAGCACATGAGAAGTTGCTCAACATCATTAGTCAGCAAGGAAATACAAATTAAAACTAATATGAACTGAAACTCTTATATATTGTCCATAGGAGTGTAAAATTCTGCAGTCACTTTTGAAAATAATCTACAAATTTCTTATAAAGTTAAACAAAAATCTATCTTATGACTCAGCATTTCCACTGCTAGGTATTTATTAATAATAACCAAATCTGGAAACATTCTACATGTGTGTCAGCAGGTGAATGGATAAACAAATTGTTGTCCATTCATAGAAGGAATATTACTTAGCTATACAAATCACCGAACGACTGATATGCTCAACAACATGGATGAAATTCAGAAACGTTACGTTGAGAGAAAGAAGTCACACAAAACAGTGCATACTATATGATTGCATATGGCGGTCTACAACAGAAAAGACTAAGCTATGGTGACAGAAATCTAAATAATGGATGGGAAGGTATTGACTACAAAGGGATATGAGAGAACTTTCTGGGGAGGTGGAACAGAATGGTGGCAACAGAAGCATATACTTTGAACCATGTCTTTAAATCTGTACATTTTTAAAATAATTAAAAATTGAATAAAGTTAATTTTTTAAAAAGGTTGTTCCATTTTCTTTTCCTGAAGAAAAGCAGTCCACTGATTGCACCAGGATTAGGACTTAGCGTTTTCCACTATTGTTCTCTCAAAAAATGTCATTAGAGTATACACCAGTCCATCTTTTTTCTTTTTTTTCCCCGGTGAATTTAGGTGTGCCAATATCCTTGGCAAGAGTACTGAAGGCTTCTTGAGGTAGAGGACGTTGCCATTCCAAAGCACAGTGAGCTCTCTGGGGTGCCACGTGTTTCCCAGGATTCCCCAAGGCATGCATGCAAATATACTTATGTAGTCTTTGTTATACTGATTTTAATTAGTTATATCAACTTAACATTCATTTTGTCAAACGGGACATCACCACATTAGTTATGTAACTAAAAATAGCACATTTCGTTTCTGTAATGAGTCCAGCAAACTTCTTTGTTTACTGTTTCTGCAATGATGAGCCATTCCAGTAGAGATTCACTATTCAGCGGGACCCTTGTTATGCAGTAGAATTTTAGTTTGTAATCAGCCTCAGTCCATCCTCTTGCTTTCAAGCAGAATTGCCTTAAGTCATTCCAGATTGATTCAATCCATTTAAGTACTCACCAGGAGCAAAATTTCCATCTCCTCCTTTCTAACTTTCAGAATTATATTTCAGCTCTTATTTCAAGAAAACTCTTTTTTGCTCCAAGTCAAATCCTCTTTCTGAGATCCAGTCACAAAGGCAGGGCAAGGTATTTGTCAGCCTGGCACTGATAATCAGCAAATCCCAGAAGTGATAAGTAGCCGGTTAACATAATAAGAGTGGGGCCCAAGAACAGCAAAGAGAGGAAGGTGATTTAATTTATAAGGATAGGCTAGTACACCATGGTAGTTAGCAATCCAAAAAATCTTAGTGGATTAAAACAATAAAGGTTTGTTTCTCACTTATGCTGCGTTTCTATCAAGGATTGGTGGGGGTTAGGATGTGTTGACTCTGCTCCAAGTCATCCTCACTCAGAAATCTAGATGAATGGAATTTCCAAAATCTGGACCATAATTGTCACTTTCAATAAATTTCAGTGAACAACTCGCGGGTCCTGAGGAAGCTGTTAATTATTAACCTCCCCAGGTAGAGGAAGAATGGATATTGGTGAATAGTAGGATTGTTGGCCATATTCTTGGCCACACTGGTTTCTAAAAATACAAGAATGTCAAACACCCTCAAAGGATTTTTAATGTACTTGCAAGTAGCAAAGTTTTAAGCCTTCATGAAGCAACTGGGCTGAAGGACAGATCCTGAGCTCCAATCTCAAGATTGGTGAAAACAAGAGGAACTAGAAGACTAGATAGAAACTTAAAAGTGGAAAAAATGACATCTCTGGCCTCGCAAACTGTGGCAGTGGGGACAGGTGTTCCTTGGGCTCTTGGCACTAGGAATGAGATCAGTGAGAAGACCTTGGATCTAGGCACAGCTCGAGAGCACAAAGGGCAGTCCTGAAGTGCTGGGTCTTGAAGCAACTGACAAGGAGAACCCCTAGGTTGCACCTGGTGGATTTCTCTGGGTAGTAGAAATTGAAACCTCCAAAATTTTTTGTGCTTCATGCTGGTGTTTTGTGGAAAAGGGGCAAGTAAGCCTTTAAACGCGAGGAGTCTAAATGAAAGGAAACCATAGGAAGAGAGGGCAGAGGCAACGAGCCGGGTTTGGCAGTCCCTGATGTCTGGTGTCTTACAGTTTATTTGTCTGGGGAAAAGAAGAAAGTGCATACATGAAATAATAAACAATTGACTGCTACACTGTCCATAGGTGATCTAGAGTGGATGCATGGAAGGGTAGCTTCCAGAGAAAGCTTCATGGATGAGGTTGGTCTCGTTCAGTTGTTCAGCTAGGATAACTTCCCATGGCAATGTGTCTAGTCCACCATCATGGCTAGTGTCCCAGAGACACTCTCTAGTTGCCCAACAGCATCGGTGACTTTACAGGAGTGTGGCTCCAGAAACAACAAGTACCCTAGATGATGCCTTCTACATGCTTCTAGGGAAATGATGTTTTCGATATTTATTTCAGTTCAACCTCAAAACTGGAAAACCCTTTCTCAGGTGGATCAGGATTAATACCTGTGATCTGAGTGGAAGAAAGACTGCTGCCTCATTCAGGAAAGGGTGCTGGGAGTTCTGTTTTAGTGTATAGTTATGTAGAGAAGAAACTAGACCATGTTACGTACTTCCACGGCTTCAAAGCGTAGGCTTTGTGGGGAATATGCTTCATTATTTCAGGGTGTATTAAATGAAGGGAGTATAGAACATGGATGTAGAGAAGGTCAGTATGCAGCTGAAGCTCTGAGAGAAGAGCCTAGGATAAGATCTGGAGCTGGAAATTTCAGGAAGAGAGAAACTTTGAAGCCGTGGAAGTACGTAACATGGTCTAATTTCTCCCTGACCTCAGTTCTCGATTAGAGTCCAAAGTTTTTGCTCTATCAGTGAACCCTGCTTTTTTGCTTTTCTTTTTTGGGCACTCACACGTCTTTTCTGGATCCCTCTCTTTCCTTCCGTGAAGCACCTGACTAGTTGCTGTAATTTAGGAAGGTAGGCTGATGTGTCGTCCCCCACATTACGGTGGAACCAGCCAACAAACCAACCAACCATGTTTATGGCCATAGAATTCCATGTCCATCTCCTGCTTTGGCCCACATACATCTGAGCATTTCAGTTATTCAGAGTTAGACCCAAAAGGCCATAGGCCAATTTTCATAACCCTGTTGATTTTCTCCAAACTTTAGAGACCAAAATATAGACACACAGCAATTTTTAAATATCTAACCACCTGTTCATCTCTAGAGACTTTACACCTAAATTCTTTATAGTGTAATGATAAATAATCTTAAAATATAAATTAGACAAGTCTCATTTTTATTGAAAATATGATGAGATTTAAATATACCCACATCTCATTGACTAGAATGTGCTATGTATTTTTCTTGGAAATCTATTTCAGGATGATCAGTTTTGCTCTTTAGCTGTAGTCTAAAAAGTAAACCCAAACAGCTGTTCTGCAATTGCCTATCAAAAGAGAAATTAGGTGAAAGAATGTAGATAGATCTATATAGGTCCATAGGTCCATTCTCATTACTGAAAATTCAACCCACGTCTCTTTCTGAATGGTAGGAGAGTAAAAGGACATATATGAAGGACAAGAGGTTATTTTTATTAAGTTAAAACAAAACTTAAAGCCTGGTAATATTCACTGTAAAAGACGAAAGAAAGAAAGAAAGAAAGAAAGAAAGAAAGAAAGAAAGAAAGAAAGAAAGAAAGAAAGAAAGAAAGAAAGAAACAGGTACTTATATGCTGGGCTTCATAATTTAACATGGAAAACAAATTGTTTAGCTTTAGGGAAAGTACATTTAATTATTATGAAGTATATTAGTTACTGAAAACAGCCTGGGCTTTGAAGATGCCAGTTCTAGCTTTTGTTAAATGGTATACAAATCAACAAATGTCCCTTCGTGGCAAAAGGGAGCCCTGAGAGAGGATTAGCACGTTAAGAACATGCAGGATTTCTGCCTCATCGGTGCCACGAGTCTACATAGACTGAGTAGTTTATTTGTTCCTGGAGAGGCTTAGGATCTGCCCCGTGATCAGCATTTAATACGAGAATTACAGCTAGCTAGTGAAGGGGTAACTAAGACTTTCACCAGCAGAATGTTGCGGGGCTACGAGTGAGGAATACAGAAATGAAGTCTAAGCCCTAAGCTGACTTTACAGCGTTAAACGTTAAGACACGGTCAGGTTTGGCCTCCATTTCACCGACTGCTTCCTCTCCCCGCTTACTTTTTGGTTGGGAGTTAGATTAGCGATGGAATGGGGCAGAGGGGGTGGAGGACGGCGGTGGAGAGAGGAGCGATTATGGCTAGGAAATCTCACCTCAGCGGCCGCGCTGGGCCATGGATCCCAGACTGCAGGCGGCTTCTTATCGGTCTCAGATTTAGAGCCCACCAGTTGTGAGGCGGCTTTGTGGGCTCCAAACTGATAACGGGCATCCCGATGACTCTGGGTGACAAGAATCCAGATGTCTGTGTAAGATTCAAGTGATCTTTCAAATTCCAGCTAGACGAGGGAACATACAGGAAAACAGCTGGCACATAATCAGTGCTGAGCACAAATAGAATGTCCAATCCAGAGTAAACCAAACCCTTGGGTCATTCTGAGTCATAGTAGTGACCCCGGGTCTTAAATCCCAGAGCAGTTTCATGATTCATGGGCGGATACTGTTAGTGACTTAAAATGGGACACCAAGGGAAAAACTTCTTTCCATTGACGAATGTGGCAATTCACTGCCAGGCAGTTCAAGACTCTATTTTGCAGGGGTTTTTTTTGACCAGCCAATCTGAGTCCCTAAAGGGCAAAAAAGCAAAAACTGGTCATTCTCGAAGTTAGGTGTCCTGAAAGACTTGTAATTCACTTTGGTATATGGTCTTCACCTGTTTCTGTTAAACATGGAGTTCCGTGCACATATCACAATTACTTAGTTGCTGGGCGTGGCTTCTAGGGAAGTGCGCGGTGTAATCCGCCAGTCTTTGTAGAAAGGAAATGTAATCTACTGCCCGTGATAGCTTCTATCACGAAATAAAACACTGGTTGTTGCATTGTGCTTACAAATATTTTGATTGCTGTTATTTGAATTCAATAAAATGTAATGAGGTGCTTTTAGCCTCTGGGCAAAACTGACACAGAATTTCATTTGCACTAGTCAGCTGAAGGCACAAAATGTTCCCGGGGGAAATTCTGCTGTGCCATGCAAACATGCGACTCTTACTGACAGGTTCTTGGAAATCCTGTGCTCAAACTTCCTATGCAAGGGGGGTGGGGGTGTCCCGCTAACCACAAACACTACTGGAATTGAAGTAGAGTGTTCACGTATTTGACAGAATAAGCTACATTGTTTCTAGACCTTAGTTTGCTCCCTAAAGGTCAATATTTTCATTTTGCAACTTCTAGCTAAAAGCATTGGCAAACAAAGCGAAACAGGGTGTGTGTGTCTTTTTAAGGAAATTTGGTAGGAAAGAGATGACTTGAAAATAGTTCTAAATTACTTTTTTGGTGGTTTGTACATGACCTCCCACAGTCATGGGAACTAGAGGCCAAGGTGACTTTCTCTCAGTAACTGACCGGAACAGGGTTTTTGGTTTTTTTTTTTCTTCCTGGAGTCAGGATTATGTGACCTTATAAATTGGTCTCATTACAGAGTTACTGACAGACAGACATATTGGTTGCTGCCAGTAGGCATATGGGCTGAAATTTGGAGGAGGAGGGGCGAACAGATGGAGTGGGGAAACAGAGTGACGGACAGGCCCCTCACACAGGGCCCAGCTGGTAGGGAGCAGGTCATGTCTGTTACTGCTACGCTGAGAAAGATAAGAGTGTCAGCAGTGGGGAAGGTGACTCCATCAATCAGCCTCTTCATTATAGCGGGAATGAGCCTTGTGGTCTGAGGATGGGAGAATGGGGCTGGTCATCCCACACCCCACAGGTGGCAACGCTGAAGGGGCTTACCTTTCACACTGCCCTCAGGAAGAAGAATGTGCACTTCATAAATTCCCTGTAGTGCTTGCAGGTCCTTCAGAGAAAACTCAGTTGATGAAGGACTATCTTAAATTTTGTTTGCAAGTGTTTTTACTGTGAGTATAATATTACACGAATGTCAGACTTGTTAAAATCAGAAAATCAGATGGCAAAGGGTTTCAGGTGAACCCCAAGCTCTCTTCTACAACTATGGCGAAGTCCAAGCCAAATGGGGTGGAAGCAGGGAGGCTATTCCAGTGTTTCTGGCACGGAAGAGCCTTGAGAGTAGTGATTGTTGGTCTTGTTCATCTCTGGTACCCGGGTGCCTAAAACAGAGGTGTGTAGTACATATTTATTGAATGAATAAGTCAAAAGAATAGGAGATGTTCCAAAATGACTTTAACTTCCGAGCAAATATATTCTCTGGCTCTTGCCCTGGTATCTATTTTCAGTTTCTCGACTTTTCTTGGCTACTATTTGAACCTCAGTTCAACAGGTCTGACTTAGGTAAGGAGCAGCAGTGAGTGGAACATTTGAGCCTAGAAGTGATGGGTAGATACGCTCAACTGTGTGAGCGCGGCGCTGAAGTTTCACACTCTGGTGAGGACATGATAACATTTGGGGAAAGGAATACTTCCTTTATTTGGGGGAATGTATCCTTATATCATACATAATACTGAGAGACTGGTTAGGTTTGCTTCAGTTTTCTCAAAGGCAGAATATAATCTTATTTGTTTTATTTCTCACTACAATGTCTTTTTTTTCTTTTTAAGATTTTATTTATTAATTTGACAGAGAGAAAGACAGCCAGCGAGAGAGGGAACACAAGCAGGGGCAGTGGGAGAGGAAGAAGCAGGCTTCCAGCAGAGGAGCCTGATGTGGGACTCGATCCCAGAACGCTGGGATCATACCCTGATCGGAAGGCAGACGCTTAACGACTGCGCCACCCAGGCGCCCCAACAATGTCTTGAAAATAATGATGCTTAATAAATGTTGAATCAATGAGTGTAAATAATTATTTTCTATTCACAGAGATTTCTAGGAAAGGGTAGTTTCCTTAAACTAATTTGGTGTTCTTAAATATTTCAGGGAGGAAAAAAATGAGCGTAAAGGATTAGGAGTGTGATCCAAAGATCATTTAATTTGCAAATATTTTGATCTATAATTTTATTTATTTCAAGAGAGATACATTTATTCTCTTAAATAGTAACATTTTTACTGAAAACTGGACCATGTGGAAATTAGAACAACTTTGGAACTCAGAACAGCAAATGGTTGAATCTATCAAGCCGATCTTAATAGTTAATTATTAACATACACCAATCTATGAAGAAGGTAGGTGTTATTAATTTTTAGATACATTTTAAGTTTATTGACCTGATCAAATAGGCTAAATAACTGAGATTTATTTGTATTTTCTTTTATCTTCCAATTGGAAATTAATAACATATATATCACCCATAACGCAAGAAAATAATCAACTTTCTGGGGTTTCTAAAGAAATTCTTCTTTTTTTTTTTTTTACATGTATGTCTTTAAAAATCTCATTCTCTGCAAGGTTCTATTACATACTAACATAATGTCAGGCTATCAGTTCATTACTTTGTATATCCTAAAAAACAACTGTCTCTTTATGAAATTAGAACAGATTTTGAACAAATAATGAGTTAGTTAAATTTGAAAATGTGTCCATATTTAAATTGTGGGGGATAGTTGACCTCTGGGTGATAAAATTTGCTTCAGGGTTCCTACTGGACTCTCAGGAAGGACACATTGCTGACCTCAGTAACTGGTTTAGGTAGCAGTTTCCTAATTGGTAATGAAGGGTTTGAACTAACAAATGAGTTTGAGATTGAAGGAGGCTTGCTCCTGAATACGTTAGGGGAGGAGACAAGTGATTAAGTGCTTGGGGTCTAGAATGAGAAGGGCTTAACTCTGAATCTGGTCCTGTAGCCTAGGTGAGTTAATTAACCTATAATTCTCTTTTTCTTGTAAGTTCATGTTGACATGAAAGCGGATAACGCATTCAAAGCACCTAGCGCAGTGTCTGGAGCAGAGTCAGGGCTCACAGATAGTAACGGTTCGCCGCTGCGGTTAGCTTGCCTAACACTGCAGTTTGGTTCTTAATTACCCCAAAGATCTTCAGTGCTTTTGTGCTCCTCCTCTCCAAAAACTACCTTTGAAGGAAATCTAGGATTTTAGTCTTTCTTCCTTTCCTTCCTTCTTTTTTGTTGCCTTTCTTCCTCCCCCCATCCCTCCTACCTTTCCTTCCTTTCTTGTCCATGTCGCAAGTCAATCGATTTTTAAACAGTTTTTCTATGGGAATCCGAAACCCTCATGCAGGTAGGACATTTAAAAATACAGCTTCACTGTTTGTAAACAGGATTATTTATGATGTACAGATATCCCAGAAGGGCAAAAGTGCTTCATAAGAAAAAAATGCCCAATATAAGGAAAGTACATATCCTGTAAATATAGACGAGACTGAATTTCTGAGGGTATTTTTCATTCAGTAATGTTGATCCTAGTGTAAAAAATCATATAGATTCAAGGAATGCCCTCTCCCAGGCTTCCTAGTGGCCTGCAGGACCCTCACTTTCTTAACTATCCTAAAATATGTGTTAGCATTTGCCCTAAACATATTTGCTTCTCCCCCTGTGGGAGATATTCACGTGCTGGTATCCTTTAGAATAAACTTGCTGCCTTTTTTTTCAGGATTCTGTGCCAATCCTCTAAAAAGGACTCTCTCCCCACCCCCTTAATTTCATTTGTCCACAATCATTTTGATTTCCATTGATTCTCAAATAGCCTGGACATATACATAGTAAAAATAGGTGTGCTTAAATATTTATATATCTATGTATTGAATTTGCGACCTGAAACTTCTGATACCGACATTCGGAAATTGAGCATTGACTATGGAGGAACGAGCCCAACCACAATCTGGATTATTTTTCAAATGCTTTGGGTTTGGCGAAAACTAAAATGCTTGTTGCCAAGCCCCTTTCCTCTTAATTTTTAAAAATCATGTGTGTTTCAAGGGAAATTTAATCCACATGTTTCTGATTCATTTGCACTTAAGTTGTCAAGCTGTTTTGTAATCACAAGTCGCTATCTTTCTCTCTCCACACTTGGGTTTTTCCAAGTGTGCACAAACGGTAACCTCTCAGAAAAATGAACTGAATTTTAAATTCAGAAATCAAGGATGGGCGAAAATGTGTATATCTCATCTGCTCTTAGTTGAGGAAATGATTTTTGGACTTTTGATGCTAACTTGAACCTTTTGATGTAGACATTTACTTGCCTTTGGAAATGTGTAATTCTTCCCTCCAAGAAAAAGTGTTTTTAGAGTTCAAAATATTCAGTAGAGGTGCCAATGAAGCAGGAAGATTCTAATTCTTTAAAAATTATAAGTAAATATGACTATGAATAATAATTAGGGTTTTATTTTCTAACAAAAAACTTATTGTAAACTTCGTAATCTCCATAGTTGGGTTTATTTACAACCATCATCTCTTCATCTCTTAAGATGTGAGCTTAACAAAGCAAAAGCGCAAACTTTCTTTCCCCAAAATACTTTATCTAAAATTAGTGTCAGTTATAAATAGGAGAATTTACGGGGGGACATAAACACAATATTTTAAAAAGCCTGTTTCATCTCTGAAAATAGTACAGAATTTGCTCTATTTTACATTTTTTTCTTATAAACCATTCTGTAGTGAGAGTTCAAATACTGAAGCTTAACTGTGATAGAACGTCCCATTTGGGAACATTAAGAACTTTTGTTTTATGGGAACACAAGGATAGTTACTCCCATTTGGATCTCTTAGGAAGTGCTAATTCCGAACACTTCCTCCTTTATCTTGAGATCAAACCATTTGGACCACTTATTATCATGTACCCAGTAAAACTCAATCTGTTGTGTTAATTAGTTATGTAAACACATTTTATAATTGTGGGGACAAAGCAGAACTAGGCAACTGGGTAGGTGAGAAAAGATCAAAGATCTTCCTTAATAAATTGTTACGCTAATTAGTGTTTGTCTTGTAATGCCTCTCCAGGGGGTCTTTTAAACCCAAGCTTGGGAAAACCTGCTAGAGAACAAGGAAGCTTTGGCAAAAATAAATCTTGCCAAGTTCCCCAAACTGACTTAAAAATCAGTGAAGTGAGAAAAAAAGGAGTACACACACACACACACACACACACACACACACACACGTAAAAGAGACTATAGATTCCTCTTGAAGAGACCTTACCCCGAAAAGTAAAATATGAACTGTCAGATCACATTTGCTTGTTTTTTATATGTGAAATCGGCTTCCCCTAACCCCCACCTCCACCGGGAAAAGATTGTGTATAACATATTCTGAAAATAATCAAGGTACTCTAGTGTCCCTGCTGCTCAGAAAATGTTTCAAAAAGGACCTACATTTTAGGAAGACAAAGGCCCGCTGGAGGAGACCCTCCCCCCATGACCATTGCCCAGGCTTTTCCTTGCCTTATTCTCCTTGGTAGCGTTGACCACCATCCAACATACTACATAGTTTACTTACCTGTATTCTTTCACTGTCTCTTCCAATTAGAAAGGCCATGAAGTCAGGGAGTTGTGTCTATTTGTTTACCACTAGTTTGTTCAATGACTGAGTAAAAGAATAAACATGTAATAATGTTCTAAACATTTTAGAAGCACGTGGTATAACATGGAGTGGTCCCACCACTTGCAAGATGTGAAATGGCCTTGGGCAATTCATTTCATCTTTTTTTTTTTTTTTAAGATTTTATTTATTTATTCGACAGAGATAGAGACAGCCAGCGAAAGAGGGAACACAAGCAGGGGGAGTGGGAGAGGAAGAAGCAGGCTCATAATGGAGGAGCCTGCTGTGGGGCTCGATCCCAGAACGCTGGGATCACGCCCTGAGCCGAAGGCAGACGCTTAACCTCTGTGCCACCCAGGCGCCCCTCATTTAATCTTTCTGACTTGTATTCCTTCCCATGCATATGTGGTCATTATTACCTGCCTTTTTGGATTGCATTTTGGAGATGATGTGCGGAAGCCACCCAGCAGCGTCCGGCATTTAGCAGACGCTCAAGGAAACTGTGCATGTCGTGTTCTTGTTGTTGTCATCATTTCTTTCTCCTTTGTCTTTATGCAAACAAGTAATATTAAGACTCTTGGGTTTAGTGTCATTCTCTTTGTTTTTTTACCTCACTCCTTCTTTTGGTTGTTGTTTTATTCACATTTTCTTAATTCTGCGGTATTTACTTGATGGTTAGACACCTCGAATGTTAAAGAGGCAACAATAAAATAAACCAAATATAATCACAATTTATTAGGACTGTTCTTTAACTTTCTTCAAAAATTTCCACACATTTATAAATTACTACTAATTTTCACAATTTCCCAATATAGTAATAGGTAGTGGTGGGTACCTTCCATTTCCAAGTATTGGTATTTCCAGCCCAGGTAGTGAGTTATCATCCACTTTGCCTGAGGTTGTCAAATATGGTTTCGTATGCTTCCTTGGAGCTTTGGTGGAGATGGACTTATCCCAGCCCGATCTGTATCTAAGATTTGCCTCAGCCTCAGCCTATCTTTTAACTTCAGGTCTTATCTCTAAATTATAGTCCTGTCCTGAAACTCCCTCCAGGAAGGCTGGGAGTGCAGAAGAAAAGAGGAAGATAAAAGGAGCCCAAGAAGTTGCCCTTCTAGAATGTTCTTCATCTGGTCTTATTTTCTGACACCAGGCCTATTTCACAAGTTCCTAGGTGTTGCGTAATAATCAACTTGAAAATACCTTTTTACCTGTTATTAAGTAATATGTAAAAAGATAGTAATATGTATTTCAGCAAATTTAGAAAATATGAACAAGCACAAAAAAAGAGTAAAAAATCTGTAATCTCACTAGATAGAATCTTTTTTCTGTGTACAAATATTTATTATCACAAAAAGTATTATATACACATAGATAATATTTTGCGAGCTGTTTTAAAATTTGTAACTTAGCACCCTTCTATCATTAAATGCAAAGCATTGTATAATGATCTAGTATGCATATATCCCTTGGTATTAAAACAGTCATTTACTTATAGATATGATGAAAAAATATACTTGAGCAAAAATTGAAAATAGGGATTTTTTTATGGTAGATAAAAGGAGAAGGGTTGATAGTTTTAGCTTATTTCCTGCCAAATAACTCTCTTTATTCTTATGGTATTGTTTTCCTCCTCTTTCAGATAAACCTTGTAAATAAGAACACACACACACACAGAGAAATCACAGACCCATCTCAGTAACTCAGGATTACAATAAAAAAATCTCTGTCTTCTCTGTCTTGGGGCACCTGGGTGGCTCAGTCGATTGAGCGTCTGACTTTCGATTTCAGCTCGGGTCATGATTTCAGCTCAGGTCATGATCTCAGGGTTGTGAGATCGAGCCCTGTGTTGGGCTCTGTGCTGGGCGTGGAGCCTACTTAAGATTCTCTCTCTTCCTCTCCCTCTGCACTGCCCCCCCCCCCACTTGCACGCGCTCTTTAAAAACAAACAAACAAACAAAAACACTTTTCAGTCTTGTTCAACATTTTCTCCCTCAATACCCAGGACATTACTACTCAAACAATAGTTCTCCATAAACATTAGATGGATAGCTGAACAAATGAAGCAAAATCACAGACAAATACTATCTCACATCATCTACATTACAATTTTACCAGTTGCTTTTGCCACTATGGGAATTAATGAATTGACATTTGCTCCCTTTTAGTTCTTATGTCTTTGTCATTTTTACGTAGGTCCAAAGCTGCCAGGTCAGTGTTCTCAAAAATGTGGACCATCTGGATCAGAATTACCTGGAGCACTGGTTATAAATGCAGACTCCTGGGCCCCAGCCTAGCCCAGCTCTCGCAGAATTTCTAAATTTGGAGCCCAAGAGAGTCTGAGAACTATTTTGGGGGGGGGGGGCAGTAACCAACTAAATTTTGCATATCAGTTAACAGAATAAGTATAGATCATACTGTACTTCTCAGCGTGTGTGGAATTAACTTATCATGGGGAAAGATAGAACTGCAGCGGGGCAGGGGCGGGGTTATGTGTTTTCTGAAAGACAGTGGCATGATCTTCATGATGAGAGGATGATGCGGAACTAGTGAAGGTAAAGAAGTCCCATCGGAAGGTCAATTTTGTTTTATGTGGAAACAATTTCACTGGGCAATTCTAATCAAGGGAAGAAATATAAGGCAATCGAGGTTTAAAACATTTCTTTTCACGGCTTTTTCTCTATCTGTGGCATCTTTTGAAACTCCAGTGAAAGTTATTAAGAAAAATGCCCAATTCACTGGTTATAAGCAAGAGTCTGATGTATTAAAGATGTTTGCTTCTAGACGTTTTGTACATGGTATGGCTTTTAGAGGTACCTGAGTTTGCTCAGGTATTGTTCAATCTGTGAATACGTTAATGCCATCACTCGGTCTGATCGACCTGACAGAACCAAAAACCAACCTTTAAAAAAATGTTTTTTTGCAAGAAGATGTGAAAATTAATATGGCATGTAGGTGCTGTTGGTTCCAATTAAAATCAATATCTGTCCTGATTTGTGCCTCTTGTCTCTGTGACGGCAAGGGGACTGGCTAAGGGGATACATCTGCTCCTCTCTCCCAAAGGGGCTCAAAACAAGTGAATGACCCGCAGTGTTTATTATTAAGTTTTCAAAGGGAAAGTTGTTTTGGTCTAATTGAAGCAATAATATGAGAGAGGTTATTTCTGGTCAGTTCCCTGCTGTTTTCACTCTGGAGAATATATTCCAGGTGTTGCTGTCTTGTGCTCAGCACAGCACCGCCCTCCCTCGAGCGTAGGCATGTTAGTGCCAGTGGAGCAATAAACTAGCGTGAGGACTTTCGGCCAGTTTTGGTGTTTCAGAAACAGTGGTGTTTTTTTTTTTTAGTTAACTTCGTAGTAAACCAGATGGTTAATGACCACATTCATTTTTAAGAATTCCAGTTACCGTGGAATAAGGCAATGAGACTTTATAAATCTCTATTGCATTAAAGGAACAATTTCTTTTATTTCCCTGCCCTCCGAGCTTTGCCACACCAAAGCAGCTGTGGTGTCAATCACTCTACTTTACTTTTTCAATAATGTTTTTTTCTTTCCATCCGGATGAATGGTTCACTTCAAGTAAATAAGGAAAGAAAAATCAAAATTTCTCTAATTAGTCAAAATATTAGCTATCATTAATTTATAACTGCTTTTTCTTTGCTTTTGAAACATATATTCTAGCTCCATTATTTTCAAATATCCCTGGGGCGTCAAATAATATCCAGGATGATTAGTTAAGGATACAGTCTCTGAATCCAGATTTTGGACATAAATGCAAATAACCAGTATATAAGATTTGTCTCTGACTTGCCTGATGTACATATGACTAGCCATTTCTAATAGAGGGGAAAGCTTGTCACACACAACAGTTTGGGAATTTCAGAGGTGACCCTCCTCCACTTACTGGCTAGCAAATAAATGCCATAAACGTTTGTTATTACTTTGAGAGATTTCCCCCCAAAGTTACAAAATGAAAAACAACATATTAGTAGAAGTCGATCTTAATTTTAAGAATTGCATGCAATATTCATTTAAGAGACTTTAATTTCAATTAAATTCTCAGGTAACCCATATTGGTAATCACAAAAACAAAACACTATTCTAAAGTGGAAATTCAACTTCTTCCTGGCTCCAAGTGGAATTTTGGATCTTGATTTTGCTTATTTTCATCTGTGAACCTAGTATGAACCCAGGGACCAAAATAGTCACATTAAGAATATGGGCTGGATTTCAGGCTAATCAGGGGAAATGCCTGGGGAGGGTGGTGGTGGTGATGTCTGCTGCTCACCCGCTTAATCACGCAGACTTTTTGAGTTCAGGATACTTCCAGAACTTGAGTGGTAGCAATTGCTCAGTTCACATTCCCAGATGTGCATGTCAAAGGGTCTAGCACCGAATGTCCTCAAAGGCAGGGCTCTGGGATGGGGATTGCTTTGCTTCTCCAGAAAGAGACTAAGGAGTGGCACTCAGTGTCAAGGGCATCATCTTTATAAAGCACTTTGGGTTCTCTGGATGAGGTTCAAGGTGCTATGCCAGATCAGGATTATTACTTATGTATTTTCACTCACTCCAAGGAGAGGGCAGTAACCCAGCCCCGGTGACTGTGTATCAGGCAAAGGAAGCTGACACACACATTCCTCTCGCTGTTCTTTCCCTGTCCTTCCAAATACCACACACATAGCAACAGTCAGTTACAGCAGGCGAGCTGTGCAAATTATCACAGGCGGAAAGTTGTAGACATTGTGGGGGTGGGGCGTGGAAGTGGAGAAGAGGAGGGAAGGGAAGGACTGCCTGGTTGGGAAGACAAGCCACAATGCCACTCAATACATATGAGAGTTAACAAAGAAGATTTAAATTTTTGGACAGGAAACAAACAAAAAACCCTCCATATGATTCCATTCTGAGTGCTTCTGAAAGGTCGTGATGTTATTGTCTCCATTTCAGATTTGTCCCAAAACAAAAACGAGATTCCTTTTTAATTTTTAACTACAAAAGAGAGAAAGAACTATTATCACTCAAATGATTTAAAACACTGAATTCTCGTAGAATAATGTTATTCTATTTTAGGGGCCATTGTTCGAGAACCTGCTTAGATTTTTTGGCTTATTACAGGCTGTAGGCATATTGCAGAACTAATTATTTGCTATTATTTAATAGTCATAAAAGAACTTTTAGAAAATGGGGGTGAGGTAAGAAGGAAGGTATCTGTTACACCCCCTTCCCCTGCTTTGTAAAACCTCTCGGCAGGTGATGCCAGAAAGCAGAGTAATCACTGCCAATCTTAATAGACATTCATTTCTAGGCTTTACTATATAATGTCCAATTCATTATACTTTCAAAAAGTAGTGTCCTCGCTGATCATTTCAACAAGATATTCGGCAAACCATAAAGATTAGCTCCTGAGTGCTTATTGTTTGATGGTTCAAGATGGGCTAAACTCAAGAAAACCTAGTTGTTTTTTTTTTTAAAGATGTTATTTATTTATTTGTGAGAGAGAGAGAAAGAGAAGGAGCGCCGGTGGGGGAGGAGAGGCAGAGGCAGAGGGAGAAGCAGACTTCCTGCTGAGCAAGGAGCCTGCCTACACACGGGGCTCAATCCCAGGACCCCAAGATCATGACCCGAGCTGAAGGCAGAAGCTGAACAGACTGAGCCACCCAGGCCCCACAAGAAAACCTAGTTTTGAAAATGAAAATTGGAGGTTGAAAGGTCCTTTGTTTTGCATAAGAAAATCACATTTTTAACAATTGGAGAAGGATGAGATGCTTGTGGTGCCAACCCTGCTGATTTTAAGTTATTATTTTTATTATTAGAGTGTCCCTCAGGACCACACAATAACCTAGAATAGTAATGAGCTTCAATTATCACTTTATTGGAGATATTTCAAAGAGATGTATAGCTGATAGAATGTGAGATAAAAGATCATTTACACTATTTTTCTTCAAAACAGAAAGGTAACTTTGAAGTATTTGTCTCCTTATGACCTTTCTGAGGTATGGCAAATTATCTTGTTTTTTTTTAAATAAGGAAACTGAGTCAAAAGCTGATTTATTCACGGTGAAATAAAAGGCTTTGATCTCCTGTATTTAAAACTGCTGTTTAATTATGAAGCTTTTAAGAAGCTGCTGTGTTGTCCATCACTTATATAACTTGCTGAATAAAAATCTAGTGGCATGAAGAAAATAAAGGGTGGTACATTCCACCAGTGCTGGGCTGTACACATGCAGACTACTTGGTAACCATAAAGGTGGCTTCGCCATCTTAATATTCACCGTAACCATTATTCTTGGGTTGGTGTGTGTATAGGTGACCTGCACACCCTTGATTGTTACAGATAACTCTGGAGTAGAGATTGTGGGGCGGGGTTGGCTAAACGTGGCGGAAGCCGTCCTTGAATAGATCTAGAGGATACCAGTATCATTTTTGGAGCAGCTGTTGGTATTAGTAGCCCATATTCACAGGTTTACTTTACAGTTTTTTTTTTAAGATTTTATTATTTTTAAGTAATCTCCACACTCAATGTGGGGCTCAAACTCCAATCTCAAGATTAAGAGTAGCATGCCCTAACCCACTGAGCTAGCCAGGCGCCTCTTTACAGTTTTCAAAACTTTTGTAGCATATCTTCTTAGACTTTAAAGACTTTGGAGATCAAATAGCCATGCCACTTGATTTTATCGGTAAAGGAGCTGAAACTTATAGATCAAGTGTCTTCCCTAAGGCCACACACAAGTAAATGGGACCGAGGGCTAAAATCCAGGATCTTGATTATTTACTCCATGACCCTGTACTGTTTTCATAAATATATCATATTTGGCCCTCATCACAACCATGTGATATAGGAATTGCTATCGATGCTTGTTTTATAAGCAGTAAACATGGCTCCAAGGGGCTGCACAACACCCCATCCAGAGTCTTCAAGCTTATTAAAGACAAAATTTGAGTTGGTAGCCCGGCCTTGTTAAAAATTTTAAAAGTCATCTGAAAAGGCTTTTAGTTACATTTTACCAAGAAACTATTTCAATTTATCTGTGTGTGATCTGTTAAGGGTATGTTGAAATGAGCATCAGCTAAATCTCTTAAAGACCCGTGAAACCAAAGTGGTTTCTATTAAAATATAACTTCCAGTGGACCAGAAGTTTCATCATGGTGCTAATTTTGCACAATGGTTATTGGTAGATGAGCTAAGTTACTGTTGACCCTTGAACAATTCTGGATTAGGGTTTTCCTACCCACCACACAGTAGAAATCCACCTATAGCTTTTGACTGCCCCCAAATTTAACTACTAATAACCTGTTGTAACCTGAAGCCTTACCGATAACATAAACAGTCCATTTGTATGTTATATGTATTATATGCTGCATTCTTACAATAAAGTGAGCTAGAGAAAAGAAAATGTTATTAAGAAAATCACAAGAAAGAGAAAATACATGTATAGTACTGTTCTGTATTCATCAATAAAAGTCTGTATATAAGTGGACCTGCGCAGTTCAAATCTGTGTTAAGGCTTGACTGTATTTTGCTTATGATTCATTCTGAGATCCTAGATTTGAAGCTATCTTTCCAAAGTGAAGCCATATAAATTACTCCACATCAGGTTTTTGACTGTTCTTTTGCTGCATTACTCCTTTTGCGTCTGAAATATTCTAAATTGTTCACATTTTCTGGTCATGTGAGGATCTTTGCCACTCTCAACAAAGACTTCAGAACATTCTGATTGCCTGTTTATCTCATTGGTTACCCTTCATTTATTTATTCTGTTACTATTCACTGAGCACCTTGTTCATGGCAGGCACTGTTCCAAGAGCTGGGGAAAGAGTATTGAAAATAGAAGAAGTCCAGTTAGCTAGTAGTTAGGAGACCCATTCAATGTACAAATAAATGTGTAACATGCCAGGTGTGAAATGTGTAAGGGGTAAAATGAAGCTGGATAGGAGGACAGGGATTGCTGAGGTCAGAGAGCATGTTGTTGTATACACAGTGGTCAAGGAAGGCTTTAGGGATGAGGGAACATTTCAGCAGAGAACCGGAAGGAGTGAGTTATGTAGAAATCTGAGGTAACAGCAAATTAAAAGGACTAAGGTGGGCCTGTACTTGGCATGGTCAAGGAATAGCTAAAGATGGGGAGACTGCAGGAGAGGTCGGAGGGAAGCAGAATTTAGAAGGCCTTGTGGGCCATTTTTAGGGCATTGGATGAGCTGCACAGAGTCACTGAATGGGGTTAGAGCAGAGGAATAAATAAAAATAAAAAATTTTATTTCAAAAGATCTATTTTGACTGCTTTGTAAGAATTCACTGGAAGGGGGGAAGAGTACAAGAAGCAGCGAGACCAGTTAGGAGGCTATAGAAAAAAAAATCCATGTCATAAATGATGGCTTAGTTAAGAAAAAGCCATCAAATTCTGGTTGTATTTTGGATGGTAAAGATGAGAGGATTTATTCAAAGACTGAAGTGTCAGCGAAAAAAGCAATCAAGGATGCTTGTAAGGTGTTTGGCCTAGGAAAGTAGAAGGATGGCATTGTCCTTTACTTGGAAAAAAAAATTGATAGAGGAACATCCTGATGGAGAATCAGAAATTTGTCTTTCGACAACGTATGCCTGAGATGCCTACATATAAATGGAGACCTTAAGAAAGCAGTTGGATTATGAGTATCAAGATTAGGGGACAAGTTCATGAATGAACATGATTATTTGGGACCAGTCAGACTCAGGAACTTGCCAAGGGACTAAGGATAAATACAGAATTGAGAGGACTAGGCTTGTTAAAATATCAAGGAGATAAGGAGGAGTTAGTGAGAGCATGGAGAAGGAATGGTCAGTGAGGAAGAAAGAGTGTGCTGTCTCCGAAGCCAGCTGTAGAAAGAATTTTAAGGAACAAGTAATTAATTGGATTTGCCTTTTCATCTGCTTTTTTTAATCAAACAGGATGCTAAAAGATTGGTTCAAAATTAACATCCAGATTACGGTGTTTAAGTATGATGACAATTTTTTAAAAATTGCCCACTAGGAAAGATTGATGGGAGCTTTATCTATAGTTTTCTGTTTACAGAGTTACTGTTTGTATTTACTTTTTTCCATGTAATGGTTGGGTCTGAGATTTGCTCTAATGTAATTTTGCATTCTCATAATGAAGGCAATACGGAATAAGTTAATAATTCTGAAGACTATTTTTCCTAGAAAGACAATGTAGTTTAGTGTAAGGAACACAGACTTTGGAGAAGGGCAACCTAAGTGTGAACCCAGTTTCCATACACATATTAAGCAGTGAGACGTTGGCCTAATTGCTTCACTTCTCTGAGGCTTATTTCTTTCCTCCTTAAAGTGGGGATATTCATACCTATCTCTCAGATTTACCCGAAAGATTAAATTTAAAAAATATAAATTGCCTAACACATTGTGAACATGTAATATTAATCTCTAAATAATCTAGCACTTTCAAAGAGGGACTTGCTTTGAAAGAAGTGCACTGCATATTAGCTTCTACGAGGTCAACACACAAATTATCTTTACAGCCAAGTATTTGTTTAGTTACATGTACAGCTTCTTTTGGCTGATGGACTTAGTTCTTAAAATTTTTAAGCAATCGTTTCCTTTCTTCCAGTTTTGACTCTAGGATAAATAAGCAGAATACGTCTTCTTACCTTTCTTTCGTTTAGCCGTTTTGGCAGACTCTACCAACCTGGAAGAGTACTTTGTCTTTCCAAGATTTTGTTCAACCCAGCTGGAAGATATGAGTAAGAAAGACCTTTTTGAAACAGCTGTTGCCTCCACAATGAGCAGAATTCTCTGGAGAGAATATATTTTAAAAACATAAATGAAACTCTTCTGTGACCATTTTTAAACTGCTCTGCGTGTATACTCTGTAAATCGCTCTTTTGTGCAGACTGCAGTGAATGAGGAATCTGGGTTATCTATCTCCTCTGAATCTCAGAAAGGAATTGCAATTCGAATTCAGATGATGGACTTATATTCTATTATGAAATGAAAGAAAATTCATCTTCAGAAGAAACCTGAATGAAGAGAAGATTCTAATTAGATGCTATTTGCTTTTAATGGTGCTTTTTCTATCCCTAGGGTGAATAAATTCCATTGTCACCAAGACATTCTATCATTCAGTTGGTGTCCCTGTCCTCTCCAGGCCCCACAGCACAGTCCAGTAGGGACTAGACCTGCAACCCTTCGGAGCTCATTAATGTGGGGCCTCTGTTGTCTAGAGACATAGCTTTGGTGAAACTTAAAATGCTTTTTTTCTCTCTCCTAAGAGGCTGGCCTTACTGCCTTCAGAGAGCTTTAGCCAAACAGATCAAAGATAATGAAGCCAAAAGATCTGAAGTGGACATCAAGCATGGAAGAGAGAAGTGTTCCCTTTCTAATCTAGGCTAGACTGGAAATACAGTGGAAAAAATGAAACTTTCATATGGAAAAAGAGGCAAAGGATTACTCTAATCTTTGACTCTCAGTAGCTTAATTTGGAGTTTACACAGTTTACTTGGTATGATTTCAAAAATTAGAATGGACTGCACCTTTGAAAGAGGGGACTTTTTCTTTGAATAAGTGCAATATTATTTAAACATATTTAAAAAATTATAATTAACATGTTATAATGAAAACATGGATCAAAGATTAATCCATAGGAGGTATTTCATTAGGAAACAAGGAGGTAATTCATTAGAGCATAAGGTATTTCTCTTGAATTCCAAGTAGAGGTCTGTGCCTTTCCTTAAACACTAAATAAAATTAGAATACAAATTTTACATTTATACTAGACAGATGGTTATTGAATTTAAAATGTCTATTGAGTCCTTGCCATGTGCAAAATTCTGTACTAGACACTGGGGATTATAACAATGAACAAAAAATAATCTCTTCATAAATGGAGCTCGGTTTCTGGTTGGCTTGGTCAAAGCCTCAAATGAACTAAGAAAAAGAGACAGACAAATTAATTCCAAGACACAATTAAGTGAACAAATCAAGGTACACAGAAGAAAAAGGAAGTCGTCATTGATTGGTAATCATGGAAGGCAATTGTTACTTGAATCGCATAAAATATGCTTCAATAGGGAGAAAAAAGGATATTTCTGGTTAATGGAAGAGCTGAAACAAAACTGTGAAGTTACGAAATTTGTTCAGGAAATGGAGAATGGACTTGTGTAGCCAGAGCAGAGGGCCCATGGAAGGATGAAAGAAGAAAAGAGGTTGGAATCATAACCTAGATATCTGAATGCCAGTTGAGGAGTCTGGACTTTATCTTATATAAACTTGGCAGGCTATTTTGGGTAGGGGTGTATATAGCGATGGTTAAGAAGAGATTGTTAGGAGTATATATGAATATATGAATTCATCAGTGGAAATGTAATTTGCCATGTTAGCTCTAAATGATGAAGTGTAGATAATTTTTTTTAACTTTAGTTCAGACTGCTCTGAGTTATTCCCTCTTCTTAAAATTTCATACTGAATTTAATATTCTTTCCTAACATTTAAAAATACTTCTGTTCCCAAGAGGAATAGAAATACCATTGACATAGTGTTCTATAGACTGCTTTGATACACTTGGCATCTTGTCTTGTCAGCACTTGACTCATTCCACAGCCTCTGTCTTTCCCAGTTTGGCTCAGTGACTTTTCCATTAAGAGAATATCCGACCCTTCATTTTCATTCTCATTCTCTGAAACAAAATAAATCTCCCAACCCACATTTCCTCTATTCTGTTGCAGTTTGGTATTCAGAGGTCTTTATGTTGATTGCTGGGCTCTCTGTCTGGCAATCATACCCAGAATCCAGAGTCCTATGATGGCAGTGACCCAACAAGGGTCTTGCCAGCGCTGGAATTAGAAACCTACTCCTGAACCCCATACAAGTGACCATGGCCTTGCTGCCTATAATAATGGGATCTTGGTTGCCTTTTGCTCCATCTCATCTGTAGTTCTTGCCCACGTCCCATTGCAAAGTGTTATCAGGCTGCATTCATAGCCAATCTCTGTAGCTGGGAGAGTTCTCCAACGGGTGACATCTTTTGTCAATCTCAGGTCTCTCTTCTTTCTTGCATCTTCCCATTGTTTTAGGAGCCATTCTACCTCATATGTAACTGCCCAGAATTAACAGCAAGTGCAACTCTAGAATCCCCTGAAATACAGAAAACTGGAAATTCTTTAACAGAAAATCAACAAAATATAGATTTTTACACTGCATGAATTAACACGATGATCAAAGACTGTTGAGTCTGCATTTAGATTGAAGGAATCAGAAGCTAATGCTTTTCTTTAGTGCAAACAAGAAAGCAAACATCTGCCCTTCTATGTCCTATAACTGGCTCTGTGTTGAGGTGACTTATTTCTCCTCATGTCTTGTCATCACCTTACTTCGCAGCCAGAGTTCAAATTGTAGTTAATCACATGAACATGCCTGGAATGCAAACAGGAAAGGAAGGAAAACAGGTCAATTGATTGTTGATTGGTCTGCTGGCTAATCCCATAGTAAAAGAAGGTCTCTCCCATTTTATAGGCATCTAATTTATGACTTCAAAAGTACAAGGAAGTACAAAGAAGTTCAACAAGAACAGTACTAGAGGAAAGCAAAAATTTAAGAACAACTTTTAAAATATTTTATCTTATTTGTATTTTCTCTGTCTTGTTGCTAATTACTGATTTTAGGATCTTAAATTCTATGGCGCATGCCTGACTTAAGGAAATGTTGCAATTCCCAAAGCTGAAGGGTGAGCGTCTTCCTCCCAGGCCTCTGGAATGAAGATGTCCCAGTGGGGGTGCCCTGGAATCAGTGTTTTTAAACTCCTTGTTATATAGTAGAAAGCACTGATACACAGTATTGAAATATTAAAGTGATATTAATTTATATCATATATTTTGGTTGATGGCTTCCCTTTAAAAGTTTTTTTTTTAGACTCAGGATATTCTTTTCGGACAAATCAGTTGTGTTGATTGTTCATTTGTTTTTAAGTCATATTTTCTACTTGAGACGAAAAAATTAGAAAATCTGAGGTTAGGACAGAGAGAAGTTAGTGAGGAATGTGAGAAAATTTGATGAGGAAATAGTAAATGAGGTTTGCAAGCATTTGCAGCAACCAGAAGGATGGTTTTTATTCTTCTATAAAAAAATGGGTTTTGCCCAGGGGAGTTGGTAAACCAGGAACATTACATTTAACAGCCATTACAAGAGTTATTAAAATTTGCACATGTTGTAGACAGAATATTCAGGCTAAGTCTCACTGAAAAAATCGATATAATTATCTTGACAGTAATCATTTTCAGTTTTTAAAAATTAGAATCTAATACAATAAAACTGGAAAGTCCTGCTAAACATTTCAGAGAGCAGTGTTCATTCACTGATCTCCCAGACACAGCCCCCGGGAGAGATGAGGATGGCAGAGAGCAGTTACAGTGAAAGGAGAAAAGTTTCAGTAAAAATTTACCCCTGAGCTACAGAAACTGCCCTGAACACCAGTTGAAGAATTCTGCCTCAGCATCTGTCTAGGTGAGTCATTGAAGGCCAATGACACGACCTAAAAGAGAGGCTTAGTCCCCTAGCCTAGGCTATATAATATATAAATACAAAAAAGGGAAAAATAAATATGCCCACTAATTAGGCCCCTGGTATATAAAATAATCTTAAATCCTCTTACTGAAAAAGCCCAGGAAGTTAGATAGATTATCCCCTGTCATGTCTTAACTGTCCCAGACAAATGCAAACCAAGAAAGGTTAAACTCAATTTTGGAGATCAACAGAGAGGCAATTGAAGCCTACCTAATTATCTTATTCTGCTTTTTCACAGCCTTTGCTGCAAGATAAATCTCCCATCTATTTTATTTAAATCATTTCCTTAGGGCATTGGCTTGTTTTTTTCCTTATACTCCCTCAGTGAAGATGAAGAGCAGCTGGTCAACCTACCTCTCAATGATATTTATGACTATACAATTTCTTTCAAAAATTCGAGGACTCTAGGCAAATTTTTAAAGAATTTTCCACTTCTATTGTTTTTTTAATTAAATTTTTTTAGAGACGGGGAGGGGCAGAGGGAGAGGGTGAGAGAATCTTAAGCAGGCTCCACTCCCAGCAGGGAGCCTGAGGCAGGGCTCATCCCAGCACCCTGAGATCATGACCTGAGCTGAAATCAAGAGTCAAGCGCTTAAGCTTAACCAACTGGGCCACCCAGTCACCACCCCTCCTTTCTTTTAGTTTTTTGATGTAAATACTTGTCTAATGGAACTGAATGGACAGACTTATACAAGACTATTTTTCATCTGAAATTCTCTTCTATTTATCTAAACTTCAACATATCAGGAGAGCGATTAGAGATATGTACAATCCTTTAAGGTCGACATTTAATGATTAACATTAATGATTTAAAAAGGCCTGTGAAATCCAAACGTTAGGCAGTCAGCCCTTCTGTTGCAAACCTGGATTTCTTATTGAGTGCAGAGTTTCTAGGCAAATTGCTTCTGTCATTTCAAAATACAATGAACAGATCGTCAGTCCTTAGCCTAGTTCTCTTCTCTTTCTTTCACTATTTTCTCTCACTTATGGGGATTTTCCAATTCTTTTATTTTTTTTCTGGTCATCTCACTAGTTAAGTCACTTCTTCATCACTTCCAGACCCTCTAGTTCTTTCCTCCTTTATGCTTTTAGGAAAGGCCTACTTGCTACATCTGTTTCCTCCTAAAATAATAGTACTGCCTAAAGGTAATGAATTGGCCAACACTGATGGTAAAATGATAGGGTCTTCTGCAGTGAGTAAGGAAAATCAAGGGAAACTGGAGTGAAATGCAGTTATTCGGTATCCGAGAACAAGCCCTAGCCTGTGCTTTAGGAAGCACTTAGCTACTTCTGTCTTACAAAGGCGGGGGCTGAGGGTCACTCCTTTATCTGCCGCTGTACTATTAATAAAATATTTTCCTGGGGGAATGAAGGTACAAGGGGGTAGAGGATCTTTATTTCCTTTGGTAATGGAATCATGTGAGGGAAAAGAACTGCAACTTGATCTGGCCTTAGAATCAACTGCATATCAGATCACCCAAGAAAGGCAAATGAAGTCACTTAAAGTAAACAATTGCCTATTTAGGGTCATGAGGGAGGTTACTGTGGCCGTGTTAAGTTTGTTCTAAGGTTTCTAGTGTGACTTCGCGGGTGACAGCAGCTTCATATGGGTGACAAGAAGCCACCTGGGAGGTTTGCCTGTGCCAATGGCCAACGTTTCCTTGGAGGATTTTTACTCAGTGCGAAATTGCAGATTAAAGTATGGTGGTTCAGTTTGGATACCTTAAGAATGGTATCAAATGAATGGTGTGCTACATTTTCTAAGTAATATCCCTGTTTAAGCACAATAGGACATCATGCTGTCCTGGGAGATTTTCCCGTCCTCCAAAAGGTAATTTAGGAAATGAGCTATAAACTCTATGTGCACAAGTGTACCATAAAAAGCCCATTAACTGAGGTGCACGTGAAATGGATCTGACTGCCATGTGTCCAGCATGCCATCTCAAAAGGTGCCACTTAATAGCATTCCTGACATCACCTTGAGCCCCCAATAAGAGGGAAAATGAGAAGGGGGGGTGGATTTTCCCTCCCACTCAGCAGATCAAGCAGCGTTTTGTCTAAAGCAAAGTAAAGATTGAAAAAGCAACAACATGATATATCTTGGTCTTCTTCCAGAATTTGTGAGAGTTTGCGCCAAAAAGCAAGAAACAGTATCTGAAATGTTTGAAAGGCAAGGGGCTGTGCCAGCCCTCATCCACAAGGTTACTTGAGATGGGGATGAGGAGTTCCTGAATGATTGGCATGACTTGTTGCCATTATCAATTAAGGGTTAGAAAGTTCACTTGATATGCTTCGCCATTTTACCCAGCGCCAGAAAGGCAGAATTTCTCCATGGTTGAGAGTGTTCAAGGTCTGTGTAACATAGCTAAGCAAAGAATGGCTCTAAATGCAACGGAATTTGCTTGACAAGAGACCATGGAAAATAAGTCCGTCATCATACACTTTGGTCATGACCATCTCTCCTTTAGGTCAAATGGCACCTACAAGGAGAGATACCCAGGGCTTCTCATCTTCTGGATAGCCCACACAAAAATGCAACATTGGGACATGGCCAAGTCCTGCTCAGAGTGGAAGGCAGTGGTGGGGGTGAGGTACAGACAATGTCCCATCTGCTAGCAAATCTGGTTCATTTTTCCTCTGAACCTCAACTCTTTTCAGGCCCCATGGGAGTACATAGGGGAGCGATCTGGGACAGGGTCAAGAGGAATATTATAGTCTGCATCCCTCCTTACTTCCCCTGCCTTTTGTGTGAATGCAAAACAGAATGGGGTTCTAGAAACAGTGGATAGTCATGACTAAATCAAATGTATTTTAACCTTTCTTCCGTACTACTCTCTACTACTCTCCACTAGCCTGGAGAGAAGAAAACTGAAAATATGGGGTCTTTAATCTAAGAAATACTTTTCCAAGTCCTTCTACTCTGTGAACTGGTAAGTAGATAATTTCTTTGAGATGTGCACTAATTCCTTCAGGTCAGTGAAATAAAGATTCATTTTCAGATCCTATCCTCTACCTGCTAAAACCCATGACCCTGAACACCAGACTATCTCATCCATTATTACATTCAACACATATGTAAGGAGCAGAAACTAAGCTAGGCTTTAGGGATCCAGCAGTGTTACGACATTAAGTAACTGATCAAGAAACTACATTAGTTTATGGAGATTGACATTATAAGCAAATTGGAAGTAATGTCTTTCCTTCCTCCTTCCCTCCTTCCTTCCCTCCTTCCTTCCCTCCTTCCTTCCCTCCTTCCTTCCCTCCTTCCTTCCCTCCTTCCTTCCTTCCCTCCTTCCTTCCCTCCTTCCTTCCCTCCTTCCTTCCTTCCTTCCCTCCTCCCTCCCTCCCTCCCCCCCTCCCTCCCTCCTTCCTTCCCTCCTTCCTTCCCTCCTTCCTTCCTTCTTTCCTTCCTCCTTGAATGCAAAACAGAATGGGGTTCTAGAAACAGTGGATAGTCATGACTAAATCAAATGTATTTTAACCTTTCTTCCGTACTACTCTCTACTACTCTCCACTAGCCTGGAGAGAAGAAAACTGAAAATATGGGGTCTTTAATCTAAGAAATACTTTTCCAAGTCCTTCTACTCTGTGAACTGGTAAGTAGATAATTTCTTTGAGATGTGCACTAATTCCTTCAGGTCAGTGAAATAAAGATTCATTTTCAGATCCTATCCTCTACCTGCTAAAACCCATGACCCTGAACACCAGACTATCTCATCCATTATTACATTCAACACATATGTAAGGAGCAGAAACTAAGCTAGGCTTTAGGGATCCAGCAGTGTTACGACATTAAGTAACTGATCAAGAAACTACATTAGTTTATGGAGATTGACATTATAAGCAAATTGGAAGTAATGTCTTTCCTTCCTCCTTCCCTCCTTCCTTCCCTCCTTCCTTCCCTCCTTCCTTCCCTCCTTCCTTCCCTCCTTCCTTCCCTCCTTCCTTCCTTCTTTCTTCTTTCTTTCTTTTCTTTGTTTCTTTCTTTCTTTCTTTCTTTCTTTTCTATTTTCTTTTTTCCTTTTCTTTCCTGTTTCTTTCTTTCTCTCTCCCTCTATTTCCTTCCTTCCTTCCTTCCTTCCTTCCTTCCTTCCTTCCTTCCTTCCTTCCTTTTGTTTTCAAAGGAAGATTGACTCAGGTTACACAAGACTTTAAATCGTAGGCTGAAACTTTCATCCATAGGCAGTCTGATGTAGGGTCCAGAGAATGCAACGTTAATTTTGAGGTAAATTTAGCTGCTTTTTAAAGAAAATGTACAACATGTTATTTAGAATTTATAGCCTCAGAATATTTGGAAGTGATCATAAAGAAAACACTATCCTACTCTCTTAATTTGGAGATAAAAAAAAAATACTGAGATCCAGAGATATTAAATTGGACCTTTGAGTTACAGGTGGTGGATTGAATGCACCAGAGAGCCCACTCCCCAGACTGTGAAGGGTACACAAAGACAAAGAATGGAAGAACCAAGGGGAACAACATTTAGGAACAAGGGAAGCATAAGGCTGAGTAGGAACAGGCTTGGCAGATTTTAGAAAATGATATTGTCAGCCAGCAGTGGAAAAAATGGAGAAGCAACTGGATTTGCATCTCAGAACTTCCACAAGCTGAGGGACGGGTGGTATGAGGTACCGCTATACGTGGATATTATTATGGGGATAAAAAGCAGATGACAGCCTGATTGTCATCTCCATGGATGAGGTATATGCTGAAAAAAAAAATCAAATAAATCTTTTAAAGGGAGAACTGGAACAAGAGCCTCAAAATATGACTTATCATACTGTGTTTTATTCATTATGTGTTTAGGGGTACAATGTGTGTGAGAGGGAGGGAAGACAAAGAGAGAGAAGGAGGGAGAAGGGAGAGAAAAAAAGACCAATTCGTAAGAATATATTAAAACACTAGTTAAAAAAACTAGTCATGATAAACTTCAAAAGTCATCATGGAACTAAGTCATTATACGGAAATTAAAAGAAAATCCCTGTCCCACTGTTATTACCCGAAAAAAAAATTTTGGAGTAACTATATTGAGGATTTTTGCTTTTCATTTTATTGTTGGTTGATTTTGAGGCTTTTTTTTTTAAAGATTTTATTTATTTATTTGACAGAGAGACAGCCAGCGAGAGAGGGAACACAGCAGGGGGAGTGGGAGAGGAAGAAGCAGGCTCCCAGCGGAGGAGCCCGATGTGGGACTCGATCCCAGAACGCTGGGATCACGCCCCGAGCCAAAGGCAGATGCTTAAGGACTGTGCCACCCAGGCGCCCCGAGGCTTTTTCTATTTCTTGCTAGATCACGGAGCTCCTGGAAGAGGTCTCATTTATGTACCAACTAAGGGAAATCTGCAAATTGGGTGGCCCACCACAGTTGTGGTTACATGGAGTTACAATGCCCCCTGGGAGAAAGAACCAAGTCTCTTGTACTCACCAGTCTCCAGGTTATAATTCTCACACTGAGAGGTGAGAGGAAGACTGTTTGTTCTAATTTCCTTACAGAAGAGTATGAACATGAAAAGAGAATGAAGTTACCTAAAAGATATTAAACAAAGAAGTAAGGTATTTACAGACCAGAAAATCTGCAGAATATTAAAGAGAAAATGTTATCATTATGGAAAAACAATTCCTCCACTGTAACATAACCATACTCAAATTCTGGAGCTTAAAAAAATAACACATTGAAGGCAAGGAAGCTGGTAGGGAGAGGGAAGTGTGGGGGTGGGGGGAGGAAGGGGAGAGGGAAGGCAAGTGAGCAGAGACCAGTGATTATTGCAGAAGCAGAACAGATCAGCTTCCTGCGAACCCTGGCTAACTGGAGAAGCTGTGGTATTGAGAGAAATTTAGGAGACCCTCATGAAAGGATACAGAAATTGTATTTGTGTGTGAAGAGAAATGAAAGCAGGAGTCCCCCCCCATGCATGAGGGACTCAGAACCAAATTCTAAAACTATCACCTGCACATTTTATAGATTTCGGGCGTGACTTCTCTGTAGTGTATGCTCTGGACAGTCTCAGATTTACTCCTGTTATCCGAGTTTAATTAATAATAGCACCCTTTTCACTTTCAGAAGTGTCTTGATGAGGACAATAAATTATGCCACCGTAGTCCCAGAGCTCCTATAGCTGGGGAAAGAAAGCTGAAGTGTTTTAAGAAGAAATGCGATGGATGAAGGCGGTAGAGAAGTGGGGCATTCATTGTAAAGAATTTAAAGGAAATTCCATGGTTCTATTAGGACCAAGAAATAAAATAACGAAGCATGCAATCTAGAAATTTGCATGTTCTTAGAAAATATTAAAGTCTCCATAACTCCGGAACAAATTAAAAGTTCAGCAATAGTGATCCAGTTTACAATTCTGAGGATCATAATTCTTTACTAGACTGTACCTTAACCCCTGAAACTATCCTAAAACATTCCATGGAGTAATTATTTAAGTGTAATTTCTCTTTTGTTTTTTTATTTTATTATGATGAAATTTTAGTTCATGGTCATGACAGAATAAAAATCAGAAAATTATATTTATTCTTGTTTCCCAAGCATCGTTATTTGTTTGTATGTAAGATTATGCCTTTATTACAGCCACTAGTAAATCAAATGGAATTGTATCTCATACCACAAAAGCAGTAGAAAAAAAAAGGATTATCTTTTAAAGTCTTTGGCTAAGGTCAAAACTCTAATTATATAACAATGAACACCAATAAAATTATAAATTAAAAGACAATTAACAGATAACATTATTCATTACATTCTACTTTAACCAGAATTTGGTCTCCTGTTGAAATGTTCACATTAGGGTGACAAACTTGTTTCATTTACCTGGTATGTTCCCCATTTTGGAACTAAAGTCCCACATCTAAGGAAACCTCTCAATCCTTAACAAATTGAAAAGATTGGCCATCCTATTTCATATCGACCAATTATTACAAAAGGACCAGGAAAACATGGTAGTATGTAAGGAAGTTTTTTTTTTTACAAAAACCCAAACTCCTACTAATGTTCTAAAACAATTAAAATGTACTTTTGTCTTTGTTAATTTCTTGTTTGCAGTTTGTAAGCAGCATCAGAACCAGAGGGGCCAAAAATCTTTATAAAAGCCCACCCTTATGTAGTTCCAAGCCAGGCCCAGGAAGAAAGCACCAGAAATATCCAGGCCAATTCTGAAGACTTAAAAGGTTCAGATAGTTCGGATAAGCTTTGGACAAGCAGCCAAATTCTGGAAGCATATCTGAACTTCCTCCAAATCACAAACCTTTTGAGGTTTGCTCCTCCTTCGTCCAAAGCCACTGCAATAGCTGACAGCCTCTTCACAGCTCTGCAGGAGCAATAATGAGTATGAGATTATCGGAGCCTCGGAGTCACGCCATCCCCTCATTGTTTGGATAATAAAGTTCAGGGGTACTGAGGATAATCTCACTAGAGAGACAGAGACCAACAGTTACTTATCATTCTTCTGTTCACTTCCTTTTTAGCTAATTAAACTTTAGTTCTTCACAGGAAATAAAACTTTGCAACCTCCATAATAGTTTGGCTTGGTAATATTGTATATATCTTTCCCGGTTTGTCTGGAAAAACAGGAAACGAGAGGTGCCAGCATGAAGATCCAGAATAGGGGGTTATCTTTGAAATTAGCAAATTCTTCATGTGCACGTGGCCGGGGCTGGCTGTGCCACTGGGTCAATGGGGACGCCTGCCCTGAATCTTTGGAAGGCTTTAGAGAGAGCCACGAAGGGGAAAGGGGTAGCACTGAGGACCAGGGAGAATTTTTAGAGCTATGTGTGGCCTTATATAAGCCTCCCAATTGGCAGAGTGGAACGCAATGGAGGGTGCAGTGTAGAGAGAAAAATAATAAGACAAACACATTTTCAAGTTAAGGCGTATTTAAGCCATGTGAGAATTGTCTCTTTCTTATCACTTTCCTGGGGAATTTGAAACTATGTTAACATGTAGCCCCCAGCTTACTGTTTCTTGTTTACCCAAAGTGTAAAGGAGTAAGTAAGGAGACAAATGCTGTGAGACTGGGTCCTTCCACAGAGTCACGCTCGTCATCATGAATTCTGTTTCAAAAATGATCTGTAGAAATTTTTTTTTTCTAACATATTTCTAAAGAAAAGTGAAGAGTGGAGAAAGTAAAGCGAGAGCTAGATTTAGCAGATACTTTTTCATACAATTAGCACATTTAATCTATCACTTGGAATTTTACATATGGAATCCAGGAAAAATTAACAAATGTTCATACAAGATAGCAAACTGCCAAGAGATGTGCTAATGAAACAGATTTGGTGCAATAAATAGGCTAAATTAGAAAGGAATTAGTACCTTTCCTTATTCTTGTACTTTGGACAATCCTGTGATTTCGGCACCCCCACTGGCCATATTATTCAATAACAAGGATTACTTGTAGTTTTTGACTATTATGTGGCTAAAACTATTTCATTTATTGCCAGTGGTATTTAAGCTTAGAAATGATGGTATCTCAAAATATAAGAAGATCATCTTATTTTATACAATAAATGGATTTTGGAAAAGTATTAAAGCAGCTTACTGTAAATTGAGTAACAGATTGCTATTTGAAAGCTAATTTCAGTAAATTCTGTTTTAAACTAAATATCTCTTTTGTGACATGCCTAAATACTTCCTGCTTTGTCTTTTTTTTTAATGTAAACCTAAATTTTTGTGTGTTGGATTTATGAAGAAGGAGCCTAACTTTACATGAGTGTAAAGTAGAGGCATTGTTGCCTCATAGACAAGAAAACAGTTTGGTGGTGTAGCAAAAAAAAAAAAAAAAAAATTGCATTCATTTAAGAATTTAGGCCTAAAACAGTGCTTAAAGCCATAAAGTAACATTATTTTTGAGTAATAACACACAAGAATTTGTATACCTAGATGGTCTCTGTAATACAACAACAAAATTCATTTTGTGGACTCATGGACTAGAACAGGACATTGGATAATAAACATCCAGGTTGAAAGGATGATTAATGTCAGATTAAACCAATGTCCTTCAATGATCTAATAATTAAGAGTCAGAGGTATTTGTATCTTAATGATGTTAGATGAGCAATTGCAATGCTTGCAAAATTATTATTTTTTTCCAAATATAAATACTGATGAATATAAATAATAATGGATCGTAGGGTGCATAAACCAAGTGATAAGTTTTTAATACCAATAGCTATTATAGCCAGACTACTCCCATAGAAAGTACTAGAACTTTCTGTGAATGATAGAGCATTATAGGAAGATCTTAACTCTGAGATACTTTTATTTTTCCAATTAACAATGGACAAAATGTTTGGTAACAGGGAGTAAAAGCAAGAGTGGTTGTTGAAGGGTGTCCCCTCTAAAATATATTCATCTTAGCTGAGAAATCAAATACTTGGTCATGGCGGTTGCAACAAACAAAAAAATGGCAATGTGTCCATTCGGTTTCCTCTCTCCTTGTTGGTGCTAGATATTTTGGTGTTCCAGGCTCCTACTCTGACCCCTGTCACAGTTCTGACATGGGGTAGCAGTCCTCAGGATGGATCCCGCTGAGGACACCAGCCTCTCGCTTAAGGCTGTGTTTTCGCCATGCAACTGCTAGTTCAAACTAATTTCAGATGAAGTGTTAAGAGCCACTAATCAGCCCCCTTCCAGTATCGTTTCCTACAACAATCATGTTGTAGGAAAGACATTTTGGGATAGAAGAAGAGGAATGGGAAGAAAGGGGTCGGGGAGAGGACAAGTTTTTGTTCCTTTTAAGCTTCAACGCAAGATATGGATAAGGCTGACTCTTTCTGTTAGAATCATTAAATATTAAAGCTGAAGGAAACTGAGATATTTTGTGGTTAAAATCTATTCATTTTAGAGTTGATGAAACCAAGACCTGGCAAAGTTAAGCAATTTTGTCCAGAGTCACAAAAATACGTTGATTTTTGAACATGGGTGAGAATCAGGCCTCTTGAAATCCATACCTATGTGCCATATAGGATATTTGTACTGTTTTATATGTTTCAAGATCATAATTTCCAGGAAAATTTCGTCTTGGTCAGATTCTCCATACAATTTTTAACAAATTCAGATTGCTGTCTTAATTCAGTAAAGAACTCAATAGAGAACTACTTCTCCCCCTCCCTCCCTCCCCTCCTCCTCTTCCTCCCCATCCTCCTTCCATTTCCCCTCCCTCTCCTCCCCCTCCTCCTCCTCCTCCTCCTCCTCCTTCTTCTTCTTCTTCTTCTTTAATTTTTAATACAGAACTCTTGTTCCCTGGGTATTGTTTGCTCTCCCCTGTGGCAAAGCTAATAAAGCAACTTTATTTGTTTAACGTGTGGTTAAATTTATTATTTACAAAACAAAAATAATTATAAAAAGCAAAATAGTAATTTATATTGTCATTACATTTATTATATTGTATATGTGATTATATATTATGTATTATAGGTATGATTTTAGTTATGATTTATATCATGCCTTTGAATTATATTTTCTCATTTAAAAATCAGTGAATTATGTTAAAATGTATTTTGTAACATAACTCAATGAACTCTCAATGCATATAAATATATAATGGGCTAGTATGTTAAAATGTAAGCTTATTTCTCCGGTCCTTCTGTCTTCGTTTCTCTCTCTCTCTCTCTCTCTCTCCATCCCACTCTCTCTCTTTTACCCCAGACTGAAACTGAAAGTTTATTCAGCTGTTTTTGATGTCTTAAACTACTCTTTCTAGCCATCTGTTGAATTTTTTTTTTCTTTTATGAAAATAGACTGAACCTGTACACACAGTATTTGGGTAAAAAAATTATTTCGACTTCTTGTTGATGGCATGTGAGGAGAACTCAGGCTTTGACTTAATAAGCGGATCAGTAATATTTATTCTCACCATCCACCAGACAACGGTTTGAATTTCGTATGACTGTTTTCTTTACCCTTTCTGTGCAGACAGCATTATTCACTATAAGCACCATTAAAGAACCAAGTGTCAATGAACCCAGCAGCGAACTGACAGTTACTTAAACAGCACATGATCCAAAGCTGTTTGAGGAATGCCAAACGCTTCTTTTTTTTAACAAGTTCATTTCATCCAAGGGAAAAAAATCATTTTATTTAAAGATTTATATTTATGAACATGTTATGAAGGTTCTGGATGTTCCCTGTAATGTTTTATGAAAGATACAGATGCATTTCCAAGAATCATGAAGCATGCCGGCTGGCGAAGGAGACAAGTTTGGCCCTCAGTGGGCAGATCCAAGGGATGGAAGGAGTCGGCAGAGCCCTGGAGAGGGATTATACTCACTCGACAGTGGGATCTGCTGATCTTCCACCTGACAGTGTTCTGTGGTGTTCCTCTTTGTTCTGACTGCTTCCTCTCAACTCCCCCCAGATGGGTAATGGGAAGAGACCAGCTGCTTGGGAAAGTAATCAGGAGGATCATTCCTAGGAGCCCTTCCCAATAGTCCAGGTTGGAGGCCAACCACCTGAAAAGGTTGTTAGCCAAGAAGCACTTCTCCTACTCTCTGGTGAACTGCTCTCTGGAGCCAGCTGAGAGGAGAAGGCCAAGAACAGCAGAAGGCTGTCCCAGGGAGAGGGGAAGATAGGCTCCGGGGAGGGGAGCTAAAAGATGATTCAGGCATCTATGACAAATTTCCCTCTTTTCTTAGCGTCTGCATAGTTATCTATCATTCTGGTGGAATTGGATGTGTGGACTTATTTTGTAATTTTGATTTTTTGATCTTTCACTTCCTGGCTTGATTGGCTTGCTTGGTTAAAGCATGTGCCTAATCAAGTAAAAAAGGTAAGTAACTATTCCCTAGAAGGACCTGTGAACATAGCCCAGAGGAGATCTCTGTATTTATATGGCTGGAGTATGTGTCCCCCAACCTGGCCAACATTCTCCAATGCCATGTAGTTGGTCAGAAGAGTATCTAAAAAAGATGGTAAAAGGTTAATCATAAGATATTGTCTATTCTGGAGGAAACAAATTAATGTATCTTTCTGAAAAAATTCTCCAATTCTAGGTGAACACTGACTGGGTGACCTACAAATCTAACCCAATTCTGACATTGTCTACCTGGGGATAGCGTCAGACCCACAGGATTAAGGGCTCAGGCCTACAGGACCGCACTCTGTTTCAGATGCCAATTGCAAGTCCAGGTTGTTACCTGTGCTTCTGGTTGGTTATAAATCAGTTTCCCATGAACCCCTACTCAGGCTTAATGAATTTCTAGAGTGCCTCAACAGAACTCAGGAAACAAGTTTACTTACTAGGTTACCAGTTTATCATAAAAGATATTAAAGAGTATGAATGAACAGCCAGATGAGAAGATATATAAGGAAAGGTCTAAAGGGGTCTTGAATACAGGGAGCATCTGTCCCTCTGGAGTTTGGGGTGTGTCACCTTTCTGGCATGTGGATGTGTTCTGGTTCACCAACCTGGAAGGTCTCTGAACCCTATGTTTGGGACTTGTAATAAAAGCTTCATTATATAGGCACAGTTGATTAAATCATTGGCCATTGGTGCTTGAACTCAGTCTTTTGCTCCTCTCCCTGCCCCAGAAGTTGAGGAGTGGGGCCAAAAGTTTGAAGCCTCTAATCAAATTGTTGGTTTCCATGGCAACCAGCCCTCCTCCTTAGATTACCTCCTAAGTGGCTTTCCAAAAGTCATCCCATCAATGTAACACACACTCAAGTGTGATTGAAAGGGTCTTGTTATGAATAACAAGATAACAATTTGCCCTTTATGGCTCTGGATCCACTTCAGGATTTCAGGAACCGAAGGCAAAAGACTACATATTATAACAAAAGATGTCCCTATTGTTCTTATAATTTAGGAAATTTCAAGGATTTGGGGAGCTTTGAACCAAAAACTTTGGATAAAGACCAAAACATATATTTATTATAAATCACAACATCACAATGATTTAATTTGGGTTCCCTGGAAAGCAGAGTCTGAGACAAAGGCTTTTGCGTAGGTAGCTTATTTGGCAAATGACCCCAAGGAACAATAGTGGAGGGCCAATAGAAGTGAAATGGGGCAGGAGGGAAAGGCAGTCTGTGGCTTGTTGATTAGCTCTTCACCTCTGGGACTCTATCTTGCTGAGAATCCTCTGAAGAGCCTTATAGAAAGCACCTCAAAATTGCCTGAGGAGCTAAAGAGAGGCATATTTACACCCCTTTCATTCCCCCAAATCAATCTTGTTAAGTTCGCCAGCTTCCAATTTATCAAATCCAGCAGTCAATTTGCAATCTTTTCTTCCTTGACTTCTTGATAACATTTGACATAGTGGATTTACATGGTTGATCTGTCTTTTTTGATACGTTACATTTTCTTAGCCTCAGGGGCTGTACACATTGCAAGTTTGGTATTGGAGTACCTGTAGCTCGCTCCTTAAAAAAATAAGTTTTCTTTATACTCATTCCCTAAGGGATCTCATCCAGATTTATGGTTTTAAATACCATCTCTATGCTGATGATTCCTAAATTTATATCTTCTTTTCTGACTTCTCCCTGAACCCGCACCTCGTATAATCAACTCCCTACTAGACATGTCCCCTTGGCTGTCTAACAGATGTCTCAAAGTTAACACATTCAAAATAGAGTCCTTGAATTCCTACCCAGACCAATGTCAATGTTTCTAACTCCGTACAAAGCCATACTATTCACCAGGTGCTCAGGCCAGAAACCAAGGGGATGTTCTTGATGTCTCTGCAGCAGTCTCATAACTGAGCTCTGCTCCTGCTTTTGCTCCCTGTCAGGACATTCTTCTCTCTGGAGCTGGAGAAAACCTCAAAAAATATAATTCAGTGCATCGACTTCTCTCGTATAAACTATCCAATGATTCTGCAGCACATTTAGATAAAATCTGTAAGCCTACAGTGTTGGGCACGATCCTGTCTCTGGTTAACTCCTCAATATCATCTCCTATATCCTACCCCTTACTCACTTCACCTCCGCTGGCCTCCTGGCTGAGCCTTGAACACACCAGGCTTGTGCTTGCACTGGGGCCAGCTATTCCCCCTTCCCTTTCTCTGGAAGGGCATTGCCCAAGTTTTCACCCAGCTTGCTTCCTCATTTTGTTCAGGTCTCTGCTCAAACATCATCTTCTCAGAGAGGTCTTTCCGGAATCCTTTGATTAGAATTCTGCACACAGTTACCTCTAGTTATATTTACCCTTTTTAACATACCTTTATTGTCTCTTAGTACTTGTTACTTCCTGATAGTGGTTTAATCTCTGTCTCCATTCCTGAAAGGTGAGCTGCATTCTTTCATAAACGTTGAATACTGTCTTAGTTACAGCTGGCATGGCTGGTACCCATAGCAAAGTCTAGGACAAAAGAGGAATTCAGTATACTTTCATTGAATGAAGGAACACTGAATTCTCATAATACAGAAAAAGAGAAAATATATAATAGTATAGAATTTAAAAGTATTAGGTTGTTCTTATTCTTTCATATATTATGAGTGATTAAAAAACAGCCATATGCACTTTTGGAGAGTCCTATGAAAATGGATATCAATTAGAACTCTATTCTCTAAAGTTCCCAGAGAGCTACAGCAATGGATTCTCAAGGTTTAGTTACCAACCAGAAGGTTCTCTTCCAGCCTCTTGCCTTCATCTGGACTTTCTGGCAAATGCTCTCAAGCTGTTATGCCTTTGGCTCCTCTGTTTGCTTCTTGATGCTTGAGTGCTCTTGATTGGTCTTTTCTGACACTGGAATAATAAAATCCAGGATCCAAAGGAATTGGTAGGAGAAGGGAAATCATAGCTTTTGGCCTGCTTTAATTTTAGCCTAAATAAAAGGAGTTCCCCTTGTTCATAGCTTGGCTTTTGAAAGTTCTCACCAAAATCTGGGGTCAAACCCTTGTTTGGCCTTATCCTTTACATTCATATTTCCCTTAAGGACCGATGGGACAAGAAAACTATATCTGCATGCTTGCACTTGTCCATTTCTTTTTCAATAAGCATTTATCACCATGTTACTCTGACCTGGACTGCATCTTCTTACAGCTAGCACCTACTTCACTTTGACGTAGAAGGTAGAAGATTAAGAAAAAGCAATATTTCTATTAATAGGAAGATGATCATTTCAATTCTTCTATTCACAGGAAGATGATAATTTTAATTCTTTGTTCAATCTTTCCTTTTTTGATCATTTCCATATTGAACGAATATCTGTTGAGTTGTTACTCCTTATGAGGCACCATGCTAAGCACTGAATATAGAGGGCTATGTAGGACCAGCATAGTCCCTGCTTTTTATGGAGCTTACATTATAGAAGAAGTGGTCGATATTATTCAAATATTTTTTAATTTGGGTATTTATATTGTCTTAGGAAAAGAGCTAATATATCAGAGGAATCTGACTCAGAATGAGTAGGAAGTGATCGGGAGTAGGAGGGGGTGCTGTGAAGGGCTTCAAAAGAGAACGATCAAAGGGAACAACACAGACAATAGCCTTGAGGCCAAAAAGAGCTTAGCATCCAAGGAACAGAAAAGTCCTAAGAAGCTGGTACGAAGAAAGCAAGGGCCAAAAGGCCCAACATGAGGCTGGACAGATTTGATGCAGCACACCATGTGGGCTTTTAGACTGTGTTAAGGATTTATGTTTTATCTGGAAACCCATTAGAAGTCATTCCATAAATCCTTAAAAAATTGTTTTTGCTAATAATATGTATTACCTGGAGGTAGAGATAAAATGGGATATATTGTGATGTGTCCCAAAATGTCATGGTGATGGTGGCCATAACAGGAAAAGATGATGCTGCCTAAAAAAATTAGAAATGCAAGTAGATTGAAATATATTTATTCTAGTATTTAGTTTGTAAGCAGATACAAAGGATTGTCTTTTATCTTTTACTGTTTTGGAAGGGAAGGAGGTCTATAGTCGCAGAGCCCTCAAACTCAAGTGAGAAGTGGTGGGATTAATCACTCACTGGGAGGAGACAGAGGATAATCATGTGAAATGCAAGCTCCATTGGCCTCAGAATGAGCCACAATTCAACAACACATAGATAATAAATCTACACTTTTCTCTCTTTAGATAACTTTTTTAGATTAAGCAAACTTCAATGATATTGAAGCACTACTAAGTTCTTTTTGTAAGTTTCCATTGTAATTTGGGTATTTTTTAGAAATCTAAGCAGTAAACTTATTGCAGATTTTTTTTTCCCATTCTCTGTGACCAATAATTTTTTTTTTTTTTTTTTTTTTACTGTGGTGGTGGTGGTGGTTGTTTTTTAATTTGGGCCACCTTCATGACAAGAACCGATAATGAGTAGATAAGCTAGCTGTGCAGAGATGATTTTTTTATGTTCTGCAATATGCCTAAATTAGGAAAGTGTAAATTACCAGAGGAGAAAAAACTTACATAATTGCTTTGAAAGGGAAATTTCTCTAAATACTAGTCAATTTAGTGACTTTGATGTCTACTCCTGAAATTTAGAGGTATGAAATTGGAGGGGCAATTCCTCTAGCTCTTTTGCTTCCACAGACCGTTTTAGCACAGACTGTGCTAAGTATCATGGGAGCCTGGGAGAAGTCTCCCACCAGAGACACTGAGGTGGCCTGGCCAGAAGGTAGGAATGGCAAAACCAAGGCAGAAATAGAATGGAGAGTCAGCACAGAAAAACAGGACTCACAGAAACCAGTACACGGAGAGAAACGTAGATGGCAAAAGTAAAAAAGCTGATGGTAAAATATGAGGCATGTAATTATCACGCGGGTGGTTAGAAGCACAGGTACAAATACCAGAAACAAGAGGACCTTGAAAAGATCCCAATGCCTGCTCTAGTGCATGAGACAGAGAGGTGCTATGACCCCCTGTACACTCCAGTCAGTGTCTTATGGGGATGATTCAGGCCTTTCCTGCCTCTGGGCCAGGCAATCACAATGAAAACAGCAGAAGTTTGGAACAATTGCTCAGGTAATTAATTGCACTGAAGGCCAACCTGGACTTCTCTGAGCATAGGAATAACCTAAATACCTGATGGTCCTCACAGTGTAAGTAACCATGAGTAGAACAGGAAGCTCAACTGTTCCCGTTCCAAGTAACAACGCTGTCAATTTCCATTGGTCAAAAGACGGTTCCAAACACAGTCTGTTTTCTGAGGGAACAGAAAGGAGAAAATTTGATTTTGAAATCCTGAGCAATAAAAACAGGAAAGTCACTCTGATTTAGAGGCTTCCCCTCTCCCCCAAGCTGCTCTTATTTAGCCACAATTAAAATTCTAACCAGCTGCCTACTGTAATTATTACCTTATTCATTGTAGCAATTCATTGCAACCTCTTTGGGTTTTGTAAGGACTTTACCTTTTTGCGGTCTCCACAGTGCCGTAAGTGTCTAGCTTATTACATATGGTGACATTTGTAAACTATATGATTCAGTGAAAAACGGTTCAACTGTGCTTTTTCTAAGATTAACTTTATGAGCTCTTTCTCCTTCCTCTTAATGAGTATTGTGGGACTTTTTCCTCTCTGCTGGTTCATTCCCTCTTTGTAATAAGGCGACCAAACTGATATTACACTTTTTTTTTTCCCCAAAGAGAATAAAGTCCTAAGGTATTTACATTCTGCCACGGATATGATTCCAGACAAGCATCTAATGAATCTTCAAGGCTTTGTTGGGCCTGGTGACTTCCAGCAGCTGGGCTGTTGCTCTGTAGTTGATGTGGGGACCCCAGAATTTGATGAATGATAATATGTTAATTTTGGGACTCTCTTCTCAGTCAAACTGTGGATGGCCTCAGATTTTATTCCAAGCATTTTTTCTGTATCTCATCCTAGGAAGTTTAAGATTAGTTGAAAATATGTGTAAACAACTTTGAAGATTTTTTTTCTGTAATTAGTGTAATTTTTTGCACTCTCTGTTCCGCTGGTTGAAGATACCAAGTCTGTCGAGATCTGTGAGTTGTTAGGGAAAAATCTTGTACATAACTTTTTCCATGTCATTTAAAAAGAAGTTCCAAACCAAAAATGAACTACAATAACAATAATAGATTATTTCTTGCAAGTTGATTTAATGGAAAAGCCATCTATAAGGCACCTTTCATTTGTGAAGTATTTCAGCTGCTAGATGCCTCTCTAGTTTGATTGCTATTAAATTCTTTAAAAAAGAACATAAGTTGGCCTCTTTAGAGCTATTTTAAGGAGTGTCTCTTGTTTACTGGGTGCTTCATCCATCAATGCATACCTGTACTGCTTGTATGTTTTAAGAATATCATTCTTGCAGACCCTTCAGAAATTTATGGTTAGAGAAATGGGTAAAATGCTGGTACTTTGATGTATATATGTACTAAGCAAGAAACAGCGAATTTAAGAATCACCTTCCCATTTATGATTTAACTAAAGCCATCGGAGCTTTGTTCTCCTGCTTCCTGGCATGTCGGTTGCCCCAATTAGTCTTTAAAAGTGTGAGGTCCTAACAGCAGGGCTTATATCAGACATTCTCAAACTGGATCTTGCAGTCAGGGTCTTTTATTTTATTTTTTTAGGGGGAGAAAAGAAGGGCCCTGGGAATGAAATCCATGTTGCTCCAGCGATGGTTTTTTCCCTGAAACAATTTCACATAAGCCTACTTTATTAAAACACACACGCGTGCACACACACACACTCACCCCCGATTTAATTGCCACTAAAATATAATCATCTAGAGACTCAGGAGTGGGTGGTATTAAGGGTCACCAGACCCCCAGGGAATTGCAGCCTAGAATTAACATGGCACATTACCAAATGTAACTGTGGGTTTCCCTCCTTGCTCCCCGATCATGCCTTCCTTTCCCTTCCCTCACTGTCCCCTGACACTGAATCACTATTTTCTTCAGAATCTCCTTTGACAGTTCATTAAGGCACCAAGTTTCCAAGTTTCTTGAGAAAATTATTAGTATTTTTTATTTATATTCTCTATTTCCCACAATGGATCTGACCAAAGCATTCCTTAATTGTCTGCTTGTGCTTTTTATGGGACCACACAGATCATTTCCCCTGAGATCTTTCAGTTTGTCCTCTCCACGTTCTCCCGGCTAACCCTACTTGTCTCATTTACCCTCCACCTTTTCCTACTTTTGCCTCTACTTCTGTCTTGAATTCTTTCCTTTCCTGGAGAAACTCTTTTTTCCCCAGGTTATCACACGCTGTACTGACCCTGTACAGGGGACTAGGGCAACGCAAAGCATCAGAATAAAGATTCTGCAATAGGAATCAAGTATGGACGCCATCTGGACCACTGGAAAGCTACTAAAAACTTGAGTATATTGCTAAGACAAAGAGGGATTAGAAACCCAGTGACTGGAGGATATACAAGTATCAGAGGTCTAAATAAAGGCAAGTCAAATCAGTAGCCACAAGATATCAATACCAAAGGGGCACAGAGAGTCAAATAATTGCTACTCAGACAGAAAATCTTGCAGAGTATAGGCCAGTCAGGCTGTAGTCTTATAAGGGGTCTGCCAGTGTGAATAAATGAGCCATGTTAGAGTGCTGGCAAATCTCTTAACAAGGCTTAAATAGAAATGTGGTAACGTATCCTTGCTCCATACACCCCCACTTCCAGGTTTCCCCAACCCGTCTAAATGGATAAAACCCACAATCCTGTTTTCACTCAACACCCTGCCAATTACAGTTGCTTTCTTGTCTGTATATAATGGAAATGTGTTATAAATTTAAGTTTATATCACCATTTTCAATATTTCTCTATTTCCTGTAGACTTTTCTCTAGTGGGGGAATTATTTTTTGGGCTAACCTTTCCTAAACTATTTTTATAACACCTAGTCCAAAGATGGCAAAATAGGCAATATACACGGACCACCTCCACGGATCCCACCTCTGGCAGCCAGTATTTTAATCGGGGTACAATTTCCTGCTAAGCTCTGGCTTTACCTCAGACTTCTCAGCAGAGCTCTCTAGGAAGTTACCAGCAATTTAATTGAACAAGCATTTGAGTTGACACATTCACTATGTTGGCCCATCCCTTGGCATAGTTGGAGAACTTAAATGTTCTTAATGGTGATACTGGCCTAATAAGGGTTTGGGGGAAATTGCTCTACTTCCTCACCAAAAGTATAGCCAGACCAATGGCATGAAGGAAAAAGAACATGAATAGAAACATTTGTAATTTGGTTTTGAAAGCAGGCATCGCTGCTTCCCTGTGACAGACACAAACAACTTGGGTGTGAATCTTTCCAGTAAATTGAGCCCTTATCAAGAAGTTTCTCTCTCTCTCTCTCTCAGTAGGAAAGTATTTAATCCTCTTTGCAAATATAGCCCCAGCTCTCAACTTAACAGGACTGCCTACTGAGTTGAATTATAATCAGAAGTTTTTCTGACATAGACAACTCTCCCATAGGGACAGGACCAAGACTATTCATTTTGTAAAGATCTGTCGGTCAGATTGAAACCTGTATCTCTCTGGCCAAAAGCCAATAGTTTATTCACCATGTCACTCAACTTTTTCTCCCATGTTATATAATTACAAGATAAGTGTCCAGCTTGACATTTTAGTCTGAGTGAAAGTGGACTTTAAAATCCAATTCAGACATGACAGACAAGAGACAATCAATTTTTACTTTCAAATATACAGTGACTAGATTAAAGGAGAGAATTGGCGATTGCAATCTAGTATGCAGCCTTTTACTAGTTAAGTCACTAGACACAATCTGGACTTAAATGCCTGGGTGCAAAAACTTTGGGGAGAGGATGTGTTATGTGCACATGCATGCATATGTGTAGTTTTTGGGTTTGATAGGAGTGGCTGAAAGAGGTTAGTGTAGGGATAGAAGGAAGGAGATAGGTTTGGTTTCAGGATTTCACATGAGCACCTCTTGTTTTGCTGTCATATCCTCCTGTAGGTGGCAGCACTAACAAGCCTGGGTTAGAGAAAAAAACGTTTGAGCTTCAGATTCTGAAGATAAATTTTCAGTAACAAGAATACAGGGAGAAGTTAAGACCTGTGTTTTGCCCTTTTAATTGACTGTAGATGCTGAAAGTCTTTCAAGTAACCAATCAGTTACTCAAATAAGATCTCTCTCTCTCTCACACACACACAGGTGCCACAGACATCTTATTTAAAGAAAACAGACCAAAGTTGGGTAACTTGGCATCACCAACTGCACTAGAAAGACCTGAAATGTGTCATGTTCTCTTCGTGGGGGAGAATGCCCATGGTCTGTTCTGCCTGATGTATCACTTCTCATTGGTAAGCATAAAATAGAAATTTAACCCAGACCTTTTACTTCAGTGAATATTCAAAAATTACTCTTGGTGAATTTGGTAGCTGGAGTTAGAATTTCAGGCTCCATTTTTGAAGACAATGAACATAATTTCATATGTTATCACTATTCAGTAATTAAGAGATTACTGAAGTGGTAATGAAGATAACAAAATAAAACAAAAATCCAACCAATCAACTAATATCAAATAAATACCCAGATTTTATAATATAGTTAATAGATATTGCTTATCAGCATCAAAAAAGTGCTAGAAGTGAGCATGTTAAAAATTTGGTTCTGTAAAATTTAATCATTAGTAATCACAAAATTTTAAATCTATGATCACAACCATGAAATTAATTTAATATTTTACAGTGTGTTCCCTTACATAATGCCCAATTTTTAAAATCAGCTTTTGGGTTTGTTTTGTTTCCCTACATAAATTATAAACTCCTGAATAACCATATTATTTCATATTCAGCAGCAGCAATATTACTATCAGTTTGGGGGCAGTTTCTATAAAAAATTCACCTTATACTAATCCTCCCAACAAATGGAAGGAGTGTTATGGTTTTCCATCTTTCACAATATGAAGCTGGAGATAAGAGGAAATCTCAAAGGAATTTGCTTTCATGTCAGCTGACTGGTCACCCTCTATTCTCCACCAAGTAAAGGAATTCCTTGTATTTCCACATAGCGCCCTTTCTAGAGCAGTAAGAACAACAAAAATACCCAGACTATATACACCCGAATATAGCTATATATTCAATTTATAGGAATTTGTCTGAATACCCTCAAAGAAAAGCATTTTTGTGGTATTTCTCCTGGAAATCTCTCAAGAACAAGCAATGTGGTAATATTTCTCATTGAAATACTGCATTTTTCTTCCAGTGGTGGCAGAAGAAAACCATGAGAAAATTTGCTTTCCTGAAAGGCATTTCTTCTCTCACACAGTGTTTCTGAGGGAAAGCAGTAGAGTCTGCAGGTGGTAAAATTTAATAAGGGAACTTTGCATTCACTAGTGCCTTTGACCTATGAATCATAAAGTGCCTTACAAGCATTAATTAATTAATCCCCCCAGCACCCATACAGAGTGGGTAAATCGTATAACCAAGATCTAGTATTCATTGCAATTTTGTGCACATGAGAATAGTTATAGAACTGTCCACTATTAAGCAAGTTTGGTGCCATAGAAGGAAGCTTACTGTTAACCATTCAGCTGGAGGGGGGCTAACCAACTACATGGAAAGTACAGTGTTAGGCACTTGAACTATGTTAACTTATTTCCACCTCAAAACAGCCTGACGAGGAATTTATTATTGTTGTCACTTTCCACAAAGGTCAAAAGCTTCACATCTGCCCAAATTCAAGTGCTTCATGGATGAGTGTGTCTTGCTCTGAAAATTTTGTTTCCATGATATCACACTGCCTCGTGGAGGATCTCAGTTATGTGTTGTCCTGTACTAAAACCCAAGAAATATTCTGACACATTTTTGACATCTTTTGCTACCTCTCCTCACCACTGCTTCCTGCTACATGGCCAGTGGAATCTCTTCCATCCGTTCTCGTAGGAAAAATAATATGAATTACTAACGACAGGACTAGAAAGGTAACTATATTGTTTTGCACATTTTAATGAAACTTTACTTATCCTTTTTTCTCAGGTTGAAATTCAATTGGGTTTATAGATCATGAGTACCTTAAAACAAAGAACAATATCTTAATCTATTTATGAGTACCTAAAAACAAAGAACAATATCTTAATATATCAATCTAGATTAATATCTTAATCTAACTTTGTGGGTAATCAGAAGAGATTTGATAAACTAATAAAATCAGAGAAAAAGGCTTACTATTTGATATCATGACTTCATTCATTAAGTCATGGGAAATATCATTCTGTAAAATGTAGAAGAATGATATTTCTCAAACTATTAAGGATCAACTAATTTTGTGTCAATTTCACTAATCATCACGGATATGCAAATTGAATCCTCAATGAGATATCATCCACGCCTGTCAGAAAGGCTAGAATCAAAAAGACAAGAAATAACAAGTGTTGGTGTGGATGTGGAGAAAAAGCAACCCCGGTTCACTGTTTCTGGGAATGTAAATTGGTTCAGCCACTGTGGAAAATGGTATGGAGTTTCCTCAAAAAATTAAAAATAGAAACATCATATAATCCAAAAATTCCACTGCTGGGTATTTAACCAAAGGAAATGAAAACACTAATTTGAAAAAATATATGTACCCCTATGTTTACTGAAACATTATTTACAATAGCCAAGATATGGAAGCAGTCCAAGTATCCATTGATAGATGACTGAATAAGAAGATGTGGTACATTTATATAATGGAATATTACTCAGCCATATAAAAGGGTGAGATATTGCCACTTGTGACAACATGGATGGACTAGAGGGTGTTATGCTAAGCCAAATAAGTCAGAGAAAGACAAATACCATATAATTTCACTTATATGTGGAATCTAAAAAGCAAATAAATAGACAAACCAAATACAGAATCACTTATAAATACAAAGAACAACTGATGTTTTTCAGAGTATGGGGGGATGGGCAAAATGGGTGAAGGGGAGAGGGAAATACATGCTTTCAGTTATGGAATGAATAAATCACAGGAATAAAAGTTACAGCATAAGGAATATAGTCAATAGTATTATAATAACATTCTATGGTGACAGATGGTAGCTACAGGTGAGCATAACATAGCATATAGAGTTGTTGAATATTATGCTGTACACCTGACACTAGTGTTGCATCATATGTCAACTATACTAAAAAAAAAAAAAAAAAAAAAAAAGCAAACTTCGGAAATTTTGACTATTGTAAAGCCATTTTTCAACTTAGTGTTTCATAATATTGATAATTACAACCAATACTTTGCTACCATTTGTACTATAGAGGGGTAATGCACTCTGTCACTATTTCATGAAACCAGCATAGAGCTTAAAGAAGAGAAACAAAGAGTTGAACGATGAAGTTAATGTGTTACCAAGGTCTCAATCACTTGGTGTACCATACAACTTTTTTATAATTATGAAATATTTCCATGATTGATACCAATGAAATAAAAATGCTGTGGTGGGCATTATATAACTCTCCTTAGGGATAGTATAAATTATAAATGCATCACTTCTTTTTGAAAATATAAGGAGGCTATATTTCAAACCCAGCAGTCAGAGTGTGCTTTCAAAAACATGAATGCTATGGTATTGGCACAAAAACAGACACACAGATCAATAGAACAGAAAAGAAAACCCACAAATAACCCCACAATTATATGGTTAATTAATCTTCAACAAAGTTGGAAAGAATATCCAATGAGAAAAAGACAGTCTCCTCAACAAATGGTTCTAGGAACACTGGTCAACTACATGCAAAAGAATGAAACTGGAACACTTTCTTACACCTTAAACAAAAATAAATTCCAAATGGATTAAAGCCCTAAGTGAGAAACCTGAAACCATAAAAATCCTAGAAGAGAGAGCACAAGCAGTAATGTCTCTGACATCAGCCATAGCAACATTTTCTAGGTATGTCTTCTGAGGCAAGGAAAATAAAAACAAAAATAAACTACTGGGACTACATCAAAATAAAAAGCTTTTATACAGTGAAGGAAACAATCAACAAAACTAAAAAGCAACCTATGGAATGGGAGAAGATATTTGCAAATGACATATCTGATAAAGGGTTAGTATCCAAAATATATAAAAAACTTACACAACTCAACACCCCAAAACCAAATAATGCAATTAAAAATGGACAAGAGACATGAACAGACATTTCTCCAAAGAAAACATCCAGATGGCCAACAGACACATGAAAAGGTGCTTGACATCACTCAGCATCAGGGAAATCCAAATCAAAACTACAATGAGATATCACCTCACATTTTACTCAGAATGGCTAAAATCAAAAACAGAAGAAACAGCAAGTGTTAGCAAGGATGTGGAGCAAAAGGAATCCCCGTGCACTATTGGTGGGAATGCAAACTGGTGTAGTCACTATGGAAATCAGTGTGGAGTTTCCTCAAAATGTTAAAAATAGCACTACCCTCTGATCTAGTAATTGCACTGGATTTTTACTCCAAAAAATACAAAGCCACTAATTCAAAGGGATACATACACCCGTGTGTTTATAGCAGCATTATTTACAGTAGCAAAATATGGAAATAGCCCAAGTGTCCATCAACAGATGAATGGAAAAAGAAGATGTAATATATACAAGATATAACACACACACACACACACACACACACACAGAGGAATATTATTCAGCCATAAAAAAAGAAATGAAATCTGCCATTTGCAAAGACATGGATGGAGGTAGAGAGTATCATGCTCAGCAAAATAAGCCAGTCAGAGAAAGACAAATACCATATGATTTCACTCATATGTGGAATTTAAGAAACAAAACAAACAAGCAAAGGAAAAAGAGAGGAAGAGAGACAAATCAAGAAACAGACTCTTAACTACAGAGAACAAAATGATGGTTATCAGAAGGGAGGTCAGTGGAGGCGATGTGTGAAATAGGAGATGGGGATTAAGGAGGACACTTGTCCTGATGAGCACTGAGAAATGAATGGAATTGTTGAATCACTGTTTTACACCTGCAACTAATATAACCCTGTATTGCTAACTATACTGTATTTAAAATAAAATTTTTAATAATAAATAAAATATGAATGCTACAATCTTAATGCCCTCTTCAAAAACCCTCTTTTGGTTTCCCATCACATTTAGAATAAAGCCAAACACCTCAAGATGGCCTGAAAGACTCTAAATGGCCTGTCCCTTCTTTTCTCAGGCCTATCTCCTACCCCACTCCATTTGCTCTGCCTGTTCTTTCTCTAGACACATTGACCTTTCTTTGAACAAGCATCAGAAACTTTGCATGCTTTCATGTTTCTTGCTGGAATTCCTCTTCTCTCACTCCCTGATTTCCCCATGGGTCCCTCCCTCATCTCTCTGCCTTTGTTCATCTCTCTACTCAAAATGTTCCCTCCTCCACCATTTGGGTCACTTCCTCCACTCATTTGTGTGCATGTTCAATCTCTACCTTCCTGGGGTGCTTTACTTTTTTCATTGCACTTATCATTACCTGTCATTATAAGAAACATTTATTAACTTATGCCTGTCATTTTCTTCTACAGGATAAGTTCTGGGAGGACAGAGATTTTATTTATCTTGTTCATCTCTCTATCCCAGAACCTAGAGTCCATGATAAGCTCTCATGAATGAGTGAATAAATGAATGAATGAGTGAGTGAATGAATGAACGGCTGAATTATTTATAGCATCACCAACTTGGTTTAATAACTATTTAACACATATTTCATGGCACTCTAATTGCAGGATGATACTTGATTTTTTTCAAGGCATCAGAATTCTCACTTAACAGAACAATGAATTTGAAAATGCAGCTCTGCACATTACTCTTTATGAATATTCCACATCATAATTTTTAAAATTTTCTTTGTGGATGTGATATCCTCAACGATATCATGAGCAGAAACAAAAGGCTATGGAATTTCTTTGATTTATAGAATTTGTGGTAATCAGTATTTTCAGGGTTAGGAACTCAGACAAGTCAGATCTAAAAGGTGGTATCACAGTAATTCAATGTTGTAAACTCACTTAAATGACTACTGGTTTTTAATCTGCCTCTTTTATTCTAGTTCTATATCCCAGAACTAACCAACCGATAATGCATATTTCTTTTCAAAAGACCTGACTCAGAACAAATGGTGAAAAATTGTTTATACAAAGTCATAGTATTAGATGGGTTGAAATAGAAACACAAATACCAGCCACGTTTCCCACCGTGCTCTCTTCACCACATTTAATGGAGAAAATGAAATTGCTTCAGGTCCAATCTCAAAGGTCCACATAGGAAAAAAAGTGTGGGTAAACTGGTCTCCAGGGAAGGGCTGGCAACAGCATTAGTTTTACCATTCTGCCTGTCGGCCCTTCCTGAACAAAAACTTTCCTCTAGGGAAAAAAATTTTACCACCCCAATATAAGGGAAAGGTCATATAACGTTGAGTAAGATTGAGCATCCTGTACAAGGTTGAAAAATAGATTTCTGTATGAGTTGCTTTTGATTTTTTTAAAAATCAAATTACTACATAGGAAAGGTGATTTCTGACAAAGTTTTGGGTACCTCTACATTACAGAAATAATGTAATTTTGGAGTTTTAATAGTTTGATGGGACCAATCTCTTCATTACAGATGAGTGTTTTGGTGACTTGCTACTTACTCAGAAATGAAGTCAGTCTTGGGGTTCTCAGCCAGTTCTCTTCATTTCTCAGCCAGTTCTCTTCATTCCACAGCAAACAACCCTCCCAACTAAAATGGAAGCACAATCAAGAATTCAGTAATGAAAATGATGCTTCTTTCTACTGTTGAAGTTCTGAAAGCACTTTAACCACAATGTGATGGTCATGGGGCATTTATTGGGTATTTGAGCTCCTAATTAGTTAGTGGTTGTATTTGAAAATATATTTATCAACACTACGAAAGTCAATACTGAAATACTATTTTTGTGATTTAAATTGTAACATGTTTAACTCAGTAGCTACTGAATGATTAGGGGGCGGTTTTTCTTCAATGTAACAGTGGTTTTTTTTTTTTTAATTTTTTTATTTTTAAGGGATAACACTTTGTTCAATACTTACTCTCACTGGGATAATCTCATTTATAGACTTTTATCCAATTGACAAAGTTAGCCTAAGAATGTTTCTTTTTATCATGTTCTCTTATATAGAATGAAGATAACTGAGGTTTGATATAAGTGTTTACATTTCCGCCATCTTTTTTTCCTAAATGTTGATTGGCAGGCTGGCATGTGCTACATGGGAAAGAAGGATTTTAATGGAAGAGATTCAATTTGCAGGTGTGATGAGGGAACCTGTGATCATTACTCTATAAGCAAACTCTATGCTAAGACTATTTGAGATGTTACTAGGGCCTTAAATGAAGAAACAGGGGCGCCTGGGTGGCACAGCGGTTAAGCGTCTGCCTTCGGCTCAGGGCGTGATTGCAGCGTTATGGGATCGAGCCCCACATCAGGCTCCTCCTCTAGGAGCCTGCTTCTTCCTCTCCCACTCCCCCTGCTTGTGTTCCCTCTCTCGCTGGCTCTCTCTCTCTCTCTGTCAAATAAATAAACAAATAAAATCTTAAAAAAAAATTAAATGAAGAAACAGGTGTTAGCCTCATGATCTTTACTTTGTGACTGAAATGTATCGCTACATAGAGGGCAATATGAAGGAGTTGGTAAATGGTTAGACTAGAATATGTTGGGGAAGAAACAGAGAAATTCCTTTCTTTTACCAACCCAATACATCCACCAAGTTTATACATATTTCATGAATTGAAACAGATATAAATTTATGGCCTTACTGCAGGGCTCCATATCCTTATTTTTTTTGCTGTGGATACCATTGGCAGTCTAATAACTACCATAACTTCAAAGTGATGATGACCACACATGGTATATCAAGATGTCTGCAGCAACTATAATATTCCATAAAGATAGCTATGATATACTACATTCACAATTCCAGAAAATGGTAAATTTGTGTCAGAAGATGACAAAAACAAAAATATAATGTTTTTCCATCATAGATCTCTTGAATTCTATGTACAGACCAATGGACCTGTGGATCTGATATTAAAAACGTCAGGTTAGGGACACCTGGGTGGCTCAGTCAGTTAAGCGTCTGCCGTCGGCTCAGGTCAGGATCCTAGGACCCTGGGATCGAATCCTGCACTGGGCTCCTTGCTCAGAGGGGAGTCTGCTTCTCCCTCTGCCTCTGCTTCTCCCTCAGCTTGTGCTCACTCTCTCTCTGACAAATAAATAAAATCTTCAAAAAAAAAAAAAAAAACCCTCAGAGAGCAAACAGAAAAATTCTACTTACTACAAAAAAAATTAAACTTCCTTTTCAAGATGAGGTTTATTTACTCTACCTTAGGAAAATTGTAATTTACATAAAATCTAATAAGGTTTATTAACTCTTAGAAGAACATTTTATAAAAGGGAAAGGGAACCCACATTTAAATATGAACATGCTTGTCTTCCATTCTTTATACTTTTTGACTTTTTTAAAAAAATTAAGATTTTATCTTTTAGAGCAACTTTAGGTTCACAGCAAAATTGAGAAGGTACAGAAATTTCCCATGTATCCTCTGCCCCTACACATGTCTTGCCTCCCTTGTTATTAACATCCCCCACCAGCTTCGGACTTTTCTGAAAAACATGAAAACCAGATGCCTGCTTACAGCAGTAGAATATCCCCCTGATAAAAATGGACAGAGCTCCCGGATCAGTATTTAACTCATTCGCTAATTTCCTCAGAGTTCAGTAGTTTCATGTTTATGTACTTAGGCTTCCTTTGGCCCACCATCTCTTTGCTTTGGCTTTGTATTACAGAGGCAACTGTCCAGATGATTTTAGCCAAAATCCGCTTTGGACATTTTCTGGGGTTTATATATCCATGTGAGTCTTGTACTTTATTCATTAACATTTTATGTTAAGTTGAAATGTACACTAAACTTTGTTTACAGACAAATGTTTTAACAAAGAGACGTGATGACTGAGATATGTAGCCCTCAAATTTTTTGTTTTTGTTTTTGTTTTTGTTGTTGTTGCTGAGGCTGAAATTAACTAATGTATTCATTGGTTAATTAAAATTTGAAATACATCAAACTACAGTTGTAAGTAAACTGTGCAACATCATGATAAATGATAATATATCTTGAAAATGCACATTTCACATCAAAATTAACCAAATTGATAGTAATCATAAGGCTATGTTAGGTTGAATAGGAACAAAAGTGGAGAAAGAAATGGTTCTGGTATCTATTCATGATTTCTTATGTATCAGACATTGTATTATCTCATTCAATCTTCACAATAACTGTAAGAGGAAGGTATTATTATAATATTATTACTGGAAACCAAGATTAAGTAACTTCCCCAGGTCACACTAATTGACAGATATAGAATTCATACCCAAGTATTTCTGTCTCCCTATGAATAACACAGCTCTGGATATGTAGCTATGGAAAAAAGGAAACACAGCCATTACGGACACTATATCCAAGACATCTCATAACAGATTGACCTCAAGCCAATAAATATAAAGACACTGAACCTCACAGTTAGCTTTTTTTTCCCTTCAGATTTCCCTAAGGAGTTAGTTTCTTTTTTACTTTATTTTATACAAAGCTGAGTTAAAAGATCACTTTTTAAGGTGTAAAACTAACAAGTAAATGAGAAAGTTTGCATGACAGTTGAATTTGTTGTGAAGCTATTTTTAAAACCACATTGAAAAAAGGTATTTCTTTTTCAAGTTTAATTTTTTCAGCAAAAAAAAAAAGATATTTTATAAAAGACTCAACAACTTCTAAACCTGTAGCCCTAAATTTCTTCAGTTTTGTTTGTTTGGGTTGTTTTGTTATTACTATCAGATAAAGCTACCAGAATGTCTTTTTGGAAGGAGAGGTTGTGGGGGTGGTGGGCTAATCACAATAGAGAAGAATCTTCTGTCTTTGTAAAAAAATATAAGGATTTTGGAATCTTTGTCATGCTCTTCTAGCTCTCTCTTTCTCTCTTTGCCTCTCTCTCAGCTCCAGGACTGCTGTGTACTTTGGGGTCACTAAAAGAGCAGCTAACCATTTGACACAGTGTTTGGATTCTCACCCCCACACAACAGACCCTCATTACCAAACTGTTAATCACTGCCAAAGGAGCAAGTCCCTTGACAGCTCTCAAGCCCCCATCCCCCAAAGTACATCTTTCCACACTTGGTATCAAATTGCATTGTGATTACAACAACACGGGAACTGGGTAGTTTAAACATATATTAGCGATGAAGAGGCTTTTTTCCAACTTGGATTTAAATTCTTCTTCAGCTATTGAGTGCATGTTTGCACATCAGTAAGTATAGAGTTTGAAATTTGTCCTTATAAACACGTACACATTATGCACAGCACACCTGACGCCCAGATCTCTTGGAGTCAAAACTCTATCTTGTAAGAGATCCGACCTTCCAATGTGGAGTTTTATATTTTCTTGGCATTGGAAATTGCCTCATCTTTTATTTAGGTATTAGGTTAATGACACAACTACTTATTCAAAAGAGAAAAGTTTGTCCCATCAATAGTCATTTTGTTTATTTGATGCCAAATATCCACATTGGCTGATGTTTTCCACCCACCCAGTAGACCCGTTGAAATCATCTGGTGTGTTTATAGTGTGTAGACAGAGCCAAGAGGTGAGGAGGGGAGGTTAAATTTGATTTTATAGAACAACCTGCGTGGCTCATTTCTGTTTCTGGCATATCTTTCTTTTTAATAGGTGATATTTTCATTTCCTAAAACTAAATATTTATTAAAAATGCAGTCTCTCAAGGGACAATGTAAGACTGAAGACAGTTATGTAAATAGAGCACTGTCATGTATTTATTTATTAGATTAGCAAAATGGGGCGCTCCTGCATTACAGCTGTTTGGTTCCTTTATTTTTATACCATTGTATCAAAGGAATTCCAAGTGACATGACATGGATTACCTTAAACCTGTTTATAGCCACCAAATCCTCTTGAAACAGCATTCTTAGTTGTGGAATATTAATAATATATGAATAAAAATATAAGTACTGTCTGATGATGATTGGTGTTAGTGCTTCTGTGGATATCTCAGTCCTCTTCCCAGTAACTAAATAATAGTACCAGTCAAGATTCTATTGGTTGTAAGTGCTGGACTCCCAAGGCAAATTGGCTTAAACCGAAAGGGAATATATTGCTTCACATAACTGGGAAGTCAAAGTAAAACCTGCTGTCTCTTGGCACTGTTGAACATAGGAGCTCAAATGTGAGCGCAGACTGTCTAATTTTCTCTACCTCCCTGCTCTCTGGCTTTGCCTGGCTTTCCTCTGCAGGCTGGCTCTCACCATATGGTAAGCAAGATGGACCCTGGCAGAACCAGAACTTTATTTTTCTGGAAAGAGTAGTTCTTTCTTCCAGTGTCCACATATCAGTCCCTGAAAATACTTGCTTTGCCCTTTCTCTGATTGAAATACATGTTATCATTGGAATTATACTGTTTCCAGATTAATTCAGAGCAATAATTGGTACAGCCTCAGTGATATGCTCATTACTATGGCTTTTGGCAGATTGCAATGATCACAAGCCTACCAGGACTCTATGGGCTAGAAGAGAGATGATTCCTTCAAAGTCCTGCAGAAGCATAACTGACATACTCCCCCCATGCCACCCGCCAACACCAGTTCCCAACAAAAGGGGCACCAGCAGTTGACTTAATATTCACTAAATATAAAGTCAGGAATTCAGAAGGCTGCTATTATTTGCCCTTTCTCTCTGTCAATCTAAGTTCCTCCACACAAAGACATGGCTTGAACCAAGCCAGTTTCCTCACTGTCTTCATTCTGTTCTGTAGTCTGCATGCCATTTTCATCCTCCATTTTCCCAGGATTGATTTAGCTCTCTTTTTATCCATTCAATTGGATATTCAAATTACATGTATGTTTTAGGAAGCAATTCAAGCCTCCACGTAACACAAATCCTTACATAACTAACAAACATGCTTGAATTTCTTTTATTTCTTATAGCATTGTGTTATTCGTTTTTAATATATCTTTTATTGCCTCCAACAATATCACAAATAACTTTCTAAGTGTAAATTTTGCTTCCTTTGATATAATAATATGGCTGTCCACAAACACTGTGGAATGTGTGTTTTTATTCATATTTAGCAAGGAAGATAAAAATAAAAGGACAGAGAGAGAGGAAGAAAGGAAAGAGAGAAGAAGCTGGCTCTATTTCAAACAAGATCTGAGTGAGCCTTTCTTTCAGTAATAGTAGCACGGTCAGACTTGCCCACTCAAGGTTCAGTCCAGGGTCAGAGGAAAGGAATATTAATTAGGAAACCATCATTTGGCATACCAATTACCTGAGGCAAAATGAAATTAATAACAAGACCACTATTATATCTTATATCTAGTCCTGAACTGAAAATACTGTAAAGGATCAAATGTAAATGCAAATAGAATGGACTATAATGGAATTAAAGCATGTAATAAGCTGATGAAATGAAATGAGTAATAATTAATATATAACCCCTATTCAATTAGAATTAAGAGAGACTATTTTGCAACTCAAATGAATTTTATCTTATTCACAATGATTTTAAATAATATCCTAAGAGTTTATCTGATTAATCCTTGTGTTATATTGTTAAGCCTAGTACAAAATTCCTAAAACAAGCAGTGTTAGATTGCTAAGAGATGATACGATTAAGTAGTACAAAGAAGATCATAGTAAAAAGAAACCCTCATTCCACTGAGACAATTCAACATAATGACTCATCAGTTTTCAAAAAGGAATTAAGAATTTGATTTCCAATCATCATGTTGAAGACATTTGTTTCCTTCTATCTTAATTATCAAGAAGTTCAGAGTGTCGGAAGGAAGAGAACATAGTTGATTGCATATTCATTCCCCATGATATCCGATAATAGTTTTCTATACCACAGAACAGCATAAGACTTCTAAAAAGGCAAAAATCTAAACTTAAAGTGTGGGTCTTGACTTAAATGGATTATGTAGAACATTGGTGTTAAGATCCTCTTTCTATTTGCCCTTCTCCTTAGAAGGCTGTGGGGACAGGAGGGTCACTTAGCAAAAAGTGCTTCTGTTCTTTTGTCAAAAAACCTCATGGAAAAAGATCTGTGCCTAGATTTGAATGGTCCTGCATAAAGCCAAGAACTTTTCTTATCATCAACTAAGAGAATGTAATCTTTAAAAGTTTGGATGGCAATACCATTATTGTATCTCAAAAAGCATGTAACCAATGTCCACACATTCGGAATTGAATGTTTGATCCTGTAATTTTCTATGTCAGTTGTCAAAGTATTTGCCTCACAATCTGTATATGTGTGTGTGTGTGTGTGTGTGTGTATATATACAGAGAGAGATAAAGAAAGAATTATTCACTTCAAGGAGACACTAAGCAAAAACAACTGCTTAAATTAATAAAATTTCAATTTTTTTTTCAGTATGAGAGATCCATCATAAGGCAATCCTTTCTGTGATGTTATTTCCCATAGGCTTCATTGAACAGTGATTAATGCATTTCTGTTATTATTGTTTTTATTATTCCAATGTTTGGAAGTTTGTTATTTCATAGGGAAGACTCACACTTCAAGTTTTTGGGGGGACTTTTTCCTAGCTGCGAGCCTCATGTTTTTCCTGGACAGTAAAGCTGAAGGAAATTAGAAATGAATAGAATGGAACAACATCAATAGATTGTTTAAGTTGCTAGAAGTTCTTTTTTTTTTTTTTTTTTTTTACATGGTAACTAGAGCAATTCTAGAAATATCCTGAATAGAAAAAAAAAAAAAGAAACCTGAGAAATACCTTTTTCCAGTTATCCTACTAGAATTTGAGATCATCAGATTTTTTTTTTTTAAGTAGAACATGTTTAGACACTAAAAAATATTACCTGTAGGTAAGATAACCTTACAGGGTGATTTATGTCTAAGTTTTAAATCATGCCTCAAACATGGTTTTATTCTAGATACCATGCCTAATTAGAAGATAAAAGTACTAGAGGGAAGAGTATAATTTCTTGTGTATTCCCTCAGCATAATACCTGACCGATACTTTTTTATAACATATTATGACACACATTTTCCCAAAAGGCAAGGATTTGAAATTGAATATGTAAGTATTAATTCAGAAAATTTACCTTGTTTTTGAAATTGTAGGTCTCATATATTATTTATAGCCAATATGTAGGTCTGAAGTTTGAAATGTTTACCTAAATTAAGCAACTAAGGACATTATTGTCTTTTCCTGTAAACTATGCAGAAACAGAAATAATAGAATATTGTTGCATATTAAGTGATTCAACTTTAATTAAAGGGTCTGGGGGTTTGAATGTTGAATTCTGAATGGCCAAGACACTCAATATATAATACTCAACTATTTCATATTATGAATTAAAACACTAATCTATTTTTACATTTTTGGAAAATTATAGTTTAGCTCAAAATGTTATCTCTAAAACTAATTGAGGTTTAGCTCTTTGGGATAAATTAAATCAGATAAAAGATACTGAGTTAGAGTTTAAATTTTAAAAATAAACTATATTTGAAAGTATCTAAAAAATTGTGAAATACAGAAATGTTTGTTTATTTTACAGAATTTTCTCTTAACAGATTTTGCTTTAAAGTATTTCTGACAGATTTATGTGCCTTAAGAAATCCAGCATTCTGCCCTTTTTATTGTATCAAGAAGAAATAGGAAGTAGTTGCTGAGTTTAACCCTTGTATGCCTGCAACTGCATTTTTAAGTAATACCTATCTTTAGATACGTTTGCACATACATATTTTGCTCTCAAAGATTTGAAATAATTTGTAATAGACAGACACCATAAAATAGAACTCTCCCATTCCAAAAAATGTAGTTAAAGTTGAGGACTCCTTCTTTATCTTCACTAATTCATACTTTATTGAATCATATTCTGCCAGAACTTATTACTTTCTAGGACAAAGTAAGACTTCTTTGGAACCCATATGAGCTTTTTCTTACTATGAGGACATTATTAAATAGAAAGCTGTAAATTTCCAAGCAGTTTTGAAAAATAAATCCAGAGCCGTTTTACCCCTAAGTATCCACACACTGCTAAAACTTTAATAATTAAACAAAACATCAAAGCAGGAAAGGTTCCATGTACTATTTACTCTTAGTCCCTCAGTTTACAAAAAGGAAAAAAGAAGAGCCCGTGAACTGGTGTCAAATCCAAGCTAGAACCCAGTTCACCTTAATCCCAGGGCTCTTGCATCAAGCTATTTTGAAAATGGCATCCCAGGAAATGCTGTTTCCATAGATTCTTCTGTTCTGCTAATTTGATCTTTAGTCCACTAATACAATAATTTTGTCAGTTACTGTGTTTTCTTAAATTTTCCTTGGGAATTCGGTAAAATTATCTAAAAATTATTCTGCTATCCCATATAAATAAAGCACAAAGTTCCAGGTAGAAGACTTAAAGCTTCCAAAGGGAATTAATTTGCATTGGAGAAGTAATTTCAATAAAAAAGGGAGGTCCACTGGGTAGAAATTATCTTAGTCTTTGATCATCAAAGGGAATTTTTGAAATATGAAAATATAATAGTAATGTTAGACAATGTTTTTGTTTATATGATATCATTTGATCGTCAGGTAATCTAATAGGCATGATAAATACATAAAATGGAGGCTTAAATTTACTAACTTGCTTCTTGTAATAGAACTAGTTATTGTCAATGCTTGGGCATGAACCAAGGTGTTCCAACTCCAAATCACAATTCCAGCTTTCTTATTCTTTATCAAGTATTCATAAAAAATACTGCACAAATGCTTATGAATTCACCCTTAATATAGCGAATGAATTTCTCCCTGTTGTTTAAAGGTGTGAAATGCTTTTACATTCATTATCTCATTTGATATTAAGAACAACCCCATGAATTAGACAAGACAATTATTATTATGACTTCCATTTCATTAATGAGGAAACTGAGGGTCAGAAAGTTAAATGATTTAATGAAAGTCACACAGTAGATATGTGACAGAATCATGCTTGATCGTCTGTTTCTCACTCTACATTTAGCTGTCACAGTGAAAGCCCATATGCCTCCAAGAACTTAACTGATTCTGAGTTTTTAAGGATTGGTTAAACTTATTGCCCTCCAATACCACTTGATTTCTCCCTTAGCAAGGGATTCTTTTAAATAAACTCTTCCTGTTATTTAAAATGCATTCTCAGAGGTGCCCAGGATTCATCCAGGCTTTTGATTATGTCCAGACAGTCACTCCAATAGTTAAATATTTGTTCCACAATGACTTAAACACAAATGCAAAGTAGACAGACTAACCCAACAACATTTGCTTAATCAGCATTTTTAAACCCCTTCCTTGTAGATGTTGTTCTGAGGACTAAAATCTGCTTTCCCCTTTGAGTCTTTATGCTATATAATGGAGATGGCTGGAAGCCATTAAAACAAAACAATCTGTGTATCCTCAAGGCAGAATAAAAATATAAGTTCATTTTAAGCATGACACTGCTATGAAGCTGATGCTGTGCTTTTTTTGATTAATCTCCATGTGTATATTCATTTTATGCAATATGTTGTATGACAGTAGCTTTCCATTTAGCAAATTAGTTTCTGCTTTAATTCAATGGGGATGAAAAATATTAAAATCTACCCTTTTTGCGAGACATTTCCATTTCGAGAGGCCTTGTTTCCAAGAAAAGCATCATTTTGAAGTATACAATAGACATTCTAGCTCAAAAATGGAATTACTTCTGTTTAAACTGGATCTCATGAGTAATTATAGATTTGTGGTAGCAATAATATTACTGAAAACAATTAATACTGTCTTGAATTTTAAAATATTTCCATGTAAAGAAGAAAAATGATATCATCTTGGGGTTGCTTTAAAAACGATATAAGGGGGCGCCTGGGTGGCGCAGTCGTTAAGCGTCTGCCTTCGGCTCAGGGCGTGATCCCGGTGTTCTGGGATCAAGCCCCACATCAGGCTCCTCTGCTAGGAGCCTGCTTCTTCCTCTCCCACTCTCCCTGCTTGTGTTCGCTCTCTCGCTGGCTATCTCTGTCTCTGTCAAATAAATAAATAAAATCTTAAAAAAAAAAAAAAACGATATAAGGACTCCAGCAGTGAAACAGAATTTTATAAGTTTGCTTCAGGGTTTTGATGCTGATGTTGAGTAGTCAGCAGGGGGTGGGGGGCTGGGATGGGGTGGTTGAGTGGAAAGAAGGTTGTTATTAAATTGTGTGTCCCTGGTAGTTTCATTCCCCTAAGGAACTTTCAGAAACCTTGTTTCTGGTGCTGATACAAGTGCCAGACTACAGTTTTCACATTATAAATTACCCTTGTTTTGTTAAAGCTTAAATTATTTTTATTAGCTGGTCACCTGGGATGTGAGCAAGAGTCAAGTTAAAACTTTCAGATAAGCAAAGCAGCTGTTGGAATCAGCTTTCTCTTTGTCCCTTTTACCACACACTCTGCCTCCTGCCTTTCTCCATCTAATCTCTCTCTCTCAATCAATCACTCTCTCATCTCCCCTTTTCTCCATGAAGAAATAAAGTGGCAGGACACAGGAGTTTTAAGATATACCTTGCAAGACCAAATAGATCAATTTTCCATCATGACAAGAATCTATGGGTAGCAGGGCAAGTGGTATGGCTGTCCTGTTCTCCAGCACGTGAACCTTAAAGATTCAGCAATGAAACCAAAAACTTTCTAGTGGGATGACACAGGAAGAATAGGAATTTGTTCATCAAATCACTTGAAAGAAATTTTGTTCCATATAGGAAAACCTAGTAGTTAAAAACAAAATTGACTGGAGAGCTTTCATTTTTCATTTAAGTAAATATTTGGTAATTATGGAAATTGGGAAAATGTGTAAAAGTAGGAGGAAAAAAATTAAATAGTAACCAAACAAAGATAACTATAATTTTGGTGTTTTGTTTGCAGTATCTTTGGAATGGATAGTGTATATGTACCCATCATATATGTATTTATCATACATATTTTTCTGTTTTTTATTATTATCATATCATTGTTATCATCATGTTACATAATAATTCTTATGGCTGCGTAACACCCCATAGAATGAATTTCCATTCTATGAATGGATTTATTGTAATATTTTCTATCACTGGGCAATTAGTTTATGTCCATATATATTTGTGATATTTCATATCAAAATTCTGCTCTTTGTGCATAATATTTTAATTTGATAGTTCAGATTATTTCCTTGGTTATATTCCTAGAAGTGGAATTGATTTGTTACAGAGTGTATATTTTTTAACATGAGAAGAGTGTGGTTTTAGAGAAAATAAGCATCATAGCTATGATGCATTCTGCACCAAAAGAGTTCTGATATGCTATTACACTACTACTCAGTGTATGAAATAATTTGCTTTCTCAAATGGAACATCATATATTAGATTGTTAAAAGCACACAGAAACCTCCACCAATATTTAATTATAAGCACTCCATTTTATGAAGAATACTGTTCATCAGAGTACAACTTGAGAACTAAAATGGTTAGGTATCTACAAGCTATTAAAAAATGATTTTAAGATTTAAGTTTTTTTATCCTGGACATCTTATGGGGAAGGACGGTAAGCATAGCATACAATAATCTTTTCATTATATCATTTTAAAAGGCCATACCAGAACCAACAAGTAAAACTATAAGGAAACAGCTTCTGATTCCTTCCACAGAGCTATTTTTATAATTAGCTTTCATCCAAATCGAAAGAACTGCCTTTATAGACCATAGGTCTTTCAAACATATGTTTCATCTGCTTTTTGTGTAAGGGGCTTCTATCCTGTGTGAGAGGATGAGCTATTTCCCAAAATAAAATTTGGCAATTCTATGATATTTAAATACATTTTAAATATTTCTGAAAACTATTTTTAAACTTGTTATTTAGAACTTTTTCTATGTAATAATAAGTTTAAGGACTAGATATAATGAATGAACCCATATGTAGAAGAATACCACATTTTAACTGTGGGAGATTTTGCCAACACTCTTGTCTATCTCTGTTCTCATCAAACTCCATGAACAAAATAGAAAGAAATGGCCAAGGTTGTGATTTCTCAGGGAATCACATTCTAGAAATAAAATATGAAATTTTTCTTGACACAGTACTGAATGACTATCGCTTTGTGAAAATGGCTTTGATAACTTTTTGAAATTTTACAGAATACAGGCATAGCAGGTAAAAGTGGGATAGAAGTTATGTGAGGAAAAGATAAGAAACTTATAATTATATGGTATCATCAAACCCCTACCTATAGAAGATTCATGATCCTTGTGTAGAATGCATTTGGTCATACAAGTCTCCATAATCCTAAAGACCTATTACCAGTTATAATTGTAAGGTGCAGTTATTACCAACCCCACTCGCTGGGGCAAATCAACAAAAGAGAGCTAGCCAAACATTGAATTCTTGCATTCCTAAAATAGTTTCAAGAAACCTCTTGAGATCCAATATCTGATTCTTCAGACTATCTTGGGAGAAGGAAAAAGGAAGTCAGAACAAAGTCATACATATTCTGATACAAAAATAAATAAACATGGTTTTAAAAGTGAAAAAAAGATGATGGACAAGAACAAACATACCCTTAGAACTATAATGTGTTTGGTCTTAAAAACTCGAAGGCAACAAGAGATTTTTATATTAAGATGTGACAAATTCCTCACAGATGGGAAAAGATATAAAATGCTGCTTTGTAAGCAGTCATTTTAACCAGAAAGGATTTTCTCATACAATGGCAATACACACTGTGTGGCAAATGATAAAATAAATAGATAGCTAGTCAAGAATATTCCACTATATTCATCTAGAGGCCAAAGCCACTAGCATAATCTCTACATTTGAAACAAAGTCTCTTAGTTTCAGAATGGCCACACAGAGAGATTTTATCCATCTGCTTCTGGGAAGAAGCTTCTTCATGCTGTTGACATAGTCTAGGGGTGTGTAACATGGGAACTCACCTAAACAAGGCTGCCCACCTAAACAAGCATGTTCCTTGAAGGGCAATTGCCCTCAATGCTTGAGTTTAGTATCCTCTGCCCCTCTGCCCAGCATTTCTGCAATGTTCCTCACTCATTGCCTGTGCCTTGGCTAACTGGCTAATTGGTATCAATCAGCTTTACTACGTTTTCTTTTGTTTCTTTGCTTACTTGTAATCACAGCAGGGTACTTTATTTTATCTTGCTCATTCATTGCCAGGTCACTGAGTGTCATAGGAGGACAAAGGGGATCACACAGAATTAGGGATAAATAAATGAAAATTTTATTTGATTCTCAAAACGTTTGAGAACAATGAGCTCTGAGAAGAGAACAAATTACCTACATTTTGGGGATTGTTAACTCCCTAAGTTCCTTAGGTACCACTTAGTACAGTTTCCCAAGCACTAGTTTAGAGAAAACAATAGCAGCTCATGACTCCACTGTTATTCTTCCATGAGAAAGCATATTCAAATTTATTACCGAGTAATTATAAAATGATTGCTTTTCATCACTGATAGCAATTACGATTGCATTTCACATTTCCTCATTTTGTGCAGATGGGACCCACACATCAAGAGTGATACAGCTCTCAGCTTGTCTTTAGCTCTCTACCCCCATTCTCACATAAAAGTCATCACTGGTGGAGTGTAGAGTCACAGGTCAGGAAGGAAATGTGATGCCATAATACTCAGGATAACAATAGCACTCAAACACCGAAGGAGAAAGAGAACTGGAAGAATAACCACAAGGTTGGGATGAGAGTGGGAAACAGAATCTATGCCAAAATTCTAACCATTGCAAGGGAGAAAAACATAGAGTGATTCAAAGATAAGTCTTATGAAATAGCAAGTTTCGATTTTAGAAATCTGAAAAACTTCATTGTCTTGTGAAAAATACTATGTGAACACACTGTCAATTAGATTTTCCAGTTTCTAATAGGTGTGAGTAATATCTGAAAACAGCAGCAATGCTCCAGTATACTCTCTTCCAGCATAATGCAAGAATTTGGTGGGTTGAAAGAGTTAACTTACTTTGATAATCAAAGATATGCATTCACTTCTTACTCGCAGGAACAGGTTACATTTTTAAAATTTCAAAAACCAGCCATCTCCATGTATGTCGAGATCAAAACTATGTTCCAACTTGCTTAAAATCAGATTCTCTTTGTTATTAATCTCCCCTCTCCTTCCCCTTCACAAAAGCCCTCTGCTTTGCCAGCTGTATACCATATTGAATCAACTTGCATTGAAATATTCACGTAGTCTGTGAGTCTGCTCTGAAATTCCCATAGGTGTCTTGACTTAGATTATACCTATATATGGAAATCACATATGGCTACACCCCTGGAAAATGCTATATTTAATCCTCTGTCAAGGTGCTTGTTTGGAGATGACCTCTGAAACTGACATCTCTCACCTTTGTTCTTAGTAGAAATAGACTGCCCCATATTACTAGATAAATGTCATCCTGTATGTCAACAGTTTGAACTATTTTGTGCCTAATAGTTAATACCTTTACAAAAGTGCTATCTTGCATATAAATGAGGGCCTTTTGACTCATACAATTATTTTGTTGGCCTTCTGTAGGAATGTGTGTCTAACCACTGTCATAGAACTCATTACACTTTTATTTATATGACTTACTATTATATTCTAACTTAATATAATATATTATTATTTATTATTATATTGTTATTAATTTAATATGCTTATTATTATATTCTAATTATCTGATGACTCAGATTAGCTTTTAGGTAACCGAGAATAGGGACCATGCTTTGTCTTTGTATCCACAATGCTTTGCATTTGACAATGACATGAACATGATGTTTGCTCAGGGAATATGTGAACATTGACTATGCATGCCTGGAAAACATATCTTTACTTGTTTTGGATTCAATGCCAGTATCACCAAAGAAGTTAAGAATGCAGTTTAACTGACAATCAAAGGCTAGAACGAAACCATATTTCTTCAGTCAAATACAAATCTTTGCTGCCTATCTAGGAGCATCAGAATTGACAACAAAAATTATAATATTTAGTGTTATAAAAATAGTAAAATTCTCTGATTAAGATTTGCCTTCTGTGTACTCAACTATTTTTCTTGCCTTTTAGGTACTTGAAACTTTGTAGCCCGATAAAATTATTAATGATAAGCAGAATCAAAATGTTTTTTAACTTAGGTGCAATGGGGAATTTCATGAAAAAAAATTAAAACATTAATTTTAAATTTGAATACAATTTTTAAATGATTGTTTTATAGAGATAATACTCATTTTACGTATTAGTAATATCCCATCCCATTCTAAATTGAAATACACTGGAAACACATCAGATCTAATTATAATTGTCATTCTCCTAAGACTATGCACGGCATTTTTCAAATCTAGATTCAAGATGGAGAATTGCTTAAATCTGTCACCTTAGTACATTGTACCTCTTATTATACAAGTGAGATTACACTTGAACTTTGGCCTTGACTACTATCTTTAGACAAAATAGCACAATATGCACCCATAAAATTGAGACCAATTCAGTGTCTTCCAAACCCTGATAGTTTCTTTAATAAAATGGAAGGAATGAATTCTGAGCTACTCAACAAACATTCTGATTTAAAAAAAGATCTTATAAAGCTTACCATACCCTCTCTGTGCATTAAATTCTGAAATACTAAATCAACCACCAATTACCAGATGTGTGATTCAAGAACTATAGAATATCTAATATTAAATATATGTTAAACTAGTGATCAGTCAAATCCTTATAATCACTAAATGAACTTCTCCCAAAGAACAAGCATACACACATATCTATTGCTTAAATTATCACCTGCACTTTGTTGTTGAATCTTATTTCTTACAGATGAAAATGGGTTAATTGTGTTTTTTAAAAATCCATTGGAATGGGAGAATTTCCACTTTGTTCCTAGAGTTTAGAGGCCACCTATGAAAGTCTTTCCATATTATGCCAAAAGATGGTTGGGGAAGTGCTATTTCCAAAAAGATAAATTTATCTAAAACCTTTCTCCACATTAAAATCACAATCCGAAATGAGAAAATGACCTTGACTTCTTTTTGTATTCTATTTGTATTTTAATTTCTTGTGGAGTTTTTGATATCATCACGGGTTCTTGCCGAATGAATTATGTCAATATTTGCAAGAGCAGCCAGTAAACAAGTATTGATGCAGTAAGGCTTTGGGACAGAAAGACACTGTACTCCAGGAAGAAAAGAAATGCATACTTTATTTTAATTTAACAATAATTCCCCTTCTTAATATCTCATAGAATGCTACTTCCTAGTTGGTAATTATGACAGATGCTGTGAGTAATCAAATCGAACTATTCTAACCTCTCCCTCCACATACGTGCGTATCTTGCTAACAGAAGTCTCTTTTGTTCAGATACTGGTCTGTCATCAGTGTGTTCTGACAAGGTACACCCTTCCCCTATTTCAAAGGGGTCTCAACCAATCATGAAAGACACATAAGTTACAATGAATGACCTAAAGGTGGTCATAGTATCCAGTTTTGAAAATAAGACATAAAATGTGAAAAGAGCCCTAGCAGTAGAAGGGAGAAGATGTACTTTCTGATAAACCAGAGAATAATTGGGAAGTGGCCTTTTTTCCTTCCTTTTTTCTTTCTTTCTGGTTGTGTAAAACTAGAATGCTTAAAACTGCTGCAGCGATTTTGTGATCATGAATTGAAAATTCAGAGGAAGGATAAAAAGCCAAAATGCTGAGAAAAATAAAAGGAAAGAATAGAAAAAAGTCTGAGTCACTGTACTGGCTCTAGAATTACCAGAATTCTTTTTTTCTTCCCCCAAATATTCTATTACTTGCAGCTAAACACATCCAGATCCAAAATTGATGTGAAGTTTTAGAAAATTAGAAGTTGAGCCAATAGGAAAATACATTCAATTTTGTTTTTTTGGTTGAAAATAGAAACTAAATGCCCTTTGATGTTGGGGCGTCTGGGTGGTTCAGTCGGTTAAGTATCCAAATCTTGATTTCTGCTGGGTTCAAAATCTCAGGGTCATGGTATCAGCCCCATGTGGGGCTCCGTGCTCAGTGCAGTTTGTTTATTCCTCTCCCTCTGTTCCTCTCCCCACTTGTGCTCTCTCTCTCTCTCTCAGATAAATAAATAAAATCTTTTTAAAAAATAAGATAAATGCCCCTTGATGTCATCATGCACAAAGTTAATTATTGCTTGAGGTGATGACAAGAGCCGTCAAGTTACTCCAATTATCAGTTGTCCTCAAACTCGGGCAAAACTGAAGTTGAGATGCAACATCAGGGGATTCCGCAGTTGAAAGCCATATGACTGCTCCATGACCTTGTCATCTTATCATCTCACCAATGAATGGACTCTAGGCATTGGAACTATGTTCTCTCCCACTAAATATAAACACCATTTAATGAATGAGTCAGCAAAAAAAATGAAAAGGGATTTCCATTAACATCCCTTTATGCAATAACTCAAGAAATAGCACCACAAACTTAGGGGCAATATTATGATATAAATTAACAAGGTAAATACTTAGGGGAAGGGAAGATATTTTCAATTCTTTCTTCTCTAGAATTCTTAATTTTTTTAATCAAATTTTTTGTTGTTGTTTTAGAGAAAGAGAGAGAGTGTGCACACAAGTGGGGGTGGGGTGGGCAGAGGGAGAAAGAGAGAATCTTAAGTAGGCTCCATACTCAACGCAGAGCCCCACATGGGGCTCAATCTAATGACCCTGAGATCATGACCTATGCCGACATCAGGAGTCAGTAGGGCACTTAACTGACAGCCATCCAGGCTCCTAGAGTTCTTAAATTTTTAAAATTGATAATGGAAGGTACCCCAGTGTCCTGCAGTTTTCTTCTTGGTAAAATATATGGTCTAATAAATACTGATATAAGAACAATCATGGTGGGACAAAAGGACACTTTTTTTTTTCATTTAAATCTCCAATTATGAATTCAATTGTTCCAGTATTGGCAAAACTACTTATAAATGATTGTCATTGATTAGACATAAAATATTTAAGCTTTAATCTTCTTAAATTCAAAGTTTCAAATAAGGATTGTTATTAAATTTTTGTTGTAAAATTTTGTTTTTAATAAAGTTTTGTTGTAAATTTTTATAAATAGATAAACTTGTTATATCCAAACCAAGTATATTTTGTTTTTAATAAAGTTTTGTTGTAAATTTTTGTAAATAGATATAATTATTTTTAATAAAATTTTGTTGTAAATTTTTGTAAATAGATATAATTGCTATATCCAAACCAAGTATATAGATATTCTGGATATATCTATATGTGTTTTTCATCGTTGCTCTTAATTTTGTTTGTTTCTGGAGAAGAATGCTAGAAGGAGGAAGATTGTGGTTGGAATGCTAAGATCTCCTATAAGACAAAAATGCTAAACATCATCCCCACTGTTAGATTGAAATTATATTTTTGTAGTTAAGTTTGGTCTTCAGCCGAACTGATAGATATGTGTGTTTAATACTGTTTTCTTGTGAGGGAGTAAGCTCTTACCAGAGCAGTTACTGTTATTACAAAAATGCAGATACAAAATTGAACATGTAAGTGACAATAGGGAAAAATGAATGGCCTCCTTCCTGCCAGAGGCTCATGCTCAGTGGAGCCCTTCTTAGAAAGATTTCTAAGCGATTATTCAATATGTCATTGAACTCACATTTCTGTCTAGATTCTACCTTGATGACATGCTAACCCTCTCATAAGGAGCGCATTCAGAACTTTTAACCACATAGGAATCAGTTTCAAGAACTTGTCACACAAGTAAATGATAAAGATAAATAGCACATGCCAAACAAGAAGAAAAGAATTAAGAGCAAAGAGATAAATTTACTTCTGACTTTGAAGTCCAGTAAATAATCTTCTTGTTGCTCATATAAATCAATTCTCAATTCAAATTAAGCTCAGGGATACTTAGTAAAAACAGGAATGTGCCAATCAGATTCTGGGTAACGATGTGAGAAATGAGATGCAAAACTGCCTACTATTTTGTAATCTCAAAACATATTAAAACAAGAACAGAATTGAAATCCATGGTGCATGTTCCCATTGCTGATTGTCTGTCTTTTCTTTGCAGTATTCATCACAATTTCCTCTGTGAACATTATTTACGTATCTATTTTCTTCCCCAGATCTTGCGCACCTGGAAAAAGAAGTCACATTTTTCCCTCAAATATTAATCCTCTAGAAAACCTAACCCAGGTCTTTGTATACAGTAAATACCAATATATTTTCCCCCTATGTCACATAAATGCATTTAAGTGTTTCCTACACCCGACTACTATTTCCTCTATTATTTTCTCATGTTATATTTAATATAGCTTGTTTTATCATCAGGAGAACTTCTTAAGGTTTTTAAAATCTCAGGTTTCTAAATTTTGGTCCTGGAGATAATTTTAGGGCTATTCAGGTACTGGATTTTCCTTTTCCATAATGAGTTGAGAGTTTTCCACTCTTTGGGAAATCTTCACGCTTGTAAGGTTTAGCTGAAAAGGTCACAGGCCTGACTTTACATATTATCTAATCATATAGTACTTGGGCTTTGGTGAAGAAATATCCTCACAAATCAAAAATTTCCTGACAACATCTGGGATCTGACAATTTATAATGGATTATTTTTAACTTGCTCTAGATATTAAGATGGCCCCTCCCTCTTTTTTTTTAAGTAACCCATACATATAGCACAATTTCTACATTAAAGTTGCATCTTTGTAGGAAACAGGCAGAGTGTTTAACCAATGATATACCTGACTTCGTTCCAAACCAAACAACACAGCCTTTTTTATTTTTACCCAAGCCTCAGGCTATCTGAAAGTATTAGAGTTAATGTGCAATCAGGTAAGTAAACCCATATTACATATCTGTAATTTTCATCCAGTAGAAAGAAAATATTACATTACAAGCCTCCATAATTGCATTCAAATGTAATCAAATACAAAACTTTAAGAACCCAAATCCTTTGAGTTACAAGATCTCTTTTTCTATACATTTAACCAGTCTTAACAGTTGCAAAAAGAAGTTGAAATAAATTTTAAGACACTAAAAAAACTAAGATTGCCGTATATTGTAACTGCCAGCTCCTGGCTCGAATTCTTTTACAGCACTGCCTGTACCAGCCATTTATGTGTTTAAACAACAAAGGTCTGGGCAGGGGTGCATTTTCAAAACATCTATTTGTAACTAGGAAAATAGCCCTTTGTAACCAAATAAAGTTTTTTTGGCTTGGGTGTTGGATGAAAATACTACTATAATAAATAGGAGTTATACATTTCTTTTTTGATCTATGAATCAAGAATAAAGGGTTCTTGCTTAGCATCAAAATTGAGGAAATCTGAATTAAAAGAAAAGTCTTAGAAAGGAGATTTATCAACACTATGACTATGATCCAAACTTTGAATATTTAAAGTATATTATGTTAAAAATAACTCTATCTAAGATGGCCTGCTTCCTTCCTTCTTTAATTTTTTTTTTTTTATCATGGGGAAAATACAGAACCACTTGAAAAATAAGGATAAGAAACGAGGGTAGATGCTACTAAATCATGTTGAGTCCATCTGTTCCACTCTATTCCAGACTATGTAAAGAGAAACAGTATATAAAGGGGTTGGAGACATAAAATATACTAAAATGTTACAGAACTTCTTGGCCAACAAAGATTTTCCTCTGTATTCCCCATATTGTATGCATTAGAGTTTCATTTGAAGTAAGCATTGCCACTTTTAAAATACAAATGTTATCTTCATAATATGATTTGTTAAAATGAGAAGTTGTCATTTGACAATTTTTTCCTCCCAAGAATAATTATAAAGACCATTGGACAAAAATACACACTAAACTGCTTTGCTGCCCTCTAACAGTTTGAAGGCATTTGAGAAAATCTATGGCAACTATGGGGCAAATCCTGGGGAGAAGGGGAGTGCACTGAGATGAATATTACAGGAAAGCCATTGATTTTCCTCTTGAGCACTTGCCGATTCAGATTGTAGGGCACAGAGCTTCATGTGGCTGCATGGAGCTCAAACTAGACTCTCTCTGCCAGGAAAACAGAAATTGGAGCTCAGAGTTGCCAGGTGGGCCAGAAATGGGGGGTGAATATCTCAGAGAAAGGGAGCCACAGCAATGTCATCCTGAGGCAAAATGCAATAACTGACATGAAGAATTTAATATTGTGTTTAACAGCAAATTAGACACAGCAAGGAAGAGGATGAATAAACTATAATATAACTTAGTAGAACATTACCAGATTAAAGCACAGAGAAAATAAGAGGACTTGGGAAAACATAGCAGACCATTAAAGATACATGAGACATTGTAAAATGGTCTAATGTAACTGGAGTCACAGAAGGAGAGTAGAAAGGAGTAAAGAAGAATTATTTAAACAAATACTGGCAGCAAATTTGCCAAAACTGATAACTGAATGAAGCATAGATTCAAAAATTTGAAACAGGGTAACTATAATGATAACCACATCTGAGAATGTCACGGTAATAACACTGAAAACCAAAGACCAGAGAGTATCTTAAAAGTAGGCAAAAACAAGAGTAACAAAAAGACCAACAGCTGACTTCGTAACAGAAAAAATAGAAGCCAGACATCAACGTAATTACATCTTAAAATTTTGAAAGACTATAACTTCAAGCCTAGAATTGTATACCCAGTTAAAGCATTTTCTTAAAAATGAAGGTGAAAAAAAAATGAAGGTGAAATAAAGGTAGGTCAGACAAACAAAATCTGAGAGAATTGGTCACCATCTGACACACACTAAGAGAAATATTAAAGTTAGTTTTTCAGTCTAGAAATAAGATTACAAATGGAATCATTGTAAAAAATTACAAGTATAGAAAAGGGTGAATATGGGGAATAAATCAAAATGTACATTGACTGTTTAAAACAACAACAACCAAGTAAATAATTATAATATTACTACTGTGTGAGATGGAAAACCTATGTAAAACTAAAATGTATATCAATAGCACAAATGATGAGAGATGAGTAAATGGAGGAAAAGTCTACATTGCCCTGTTTTGCAAGGCCAACATAACCCTGATACCAAAGCCAGACAAGGACACAACAAGAAAAGAAAATTATAGGTTAATATCCTTGATGATACAAAAATCTTCAACAAAATATTAGCTAACCAAATTCAACAATATGTTAAAATAATCATACACTGTGATCAAGGGAGATTTATTCCAGTGATGCAAGGATGGTTCAATGTCTCCAAATCAATGAATGTGACACTCCACATTAATAAAATAAAGGGGTTGGGGCGCCTGGGTGGCACAGTGGTTAAGCGTCTGCCTTCGGCTCAGGGCGTGATCCCGGCGTTACGGGATCGAGCCCCACGTCAGGCTCCTCTGCTATGAGCCTGCTTCTTCCTCTCCCACTCCCCCTGCTTGTGCTCCCTCTCTCGCTGGCTGTCTCTATCTCTGTCAAATAAATAAATAAAAAATCTTAAAAAAAAATAAAATAAAATAAAATAAAATAAAAAGGGTAAAAATCTTATGATCAACTCAATAGCTGCAGAAAAAGCATTTGACAAAATTCAACATCCATTCATGATAAAAACTCTCAACAAACTGGGTATAGAGGGAAAATACCTTACCATAATAAAGGCCATATATGACAAGCCCAGAGCTAACATCATACTCAATGGTGAAAAGCTGAAATCTCTCCCTGTAAGATTAGGACCAAGACAAGGATGTCCACTCTCACAGTTTTTCTTTGAGATAGTACTAAAAGTGCTAGGGAAGGCAATTGGGAGAGAAAAAAACAAAAATGTATCAGATCAGAATGGAAGAATTAAAATTGTCTTTATTTGCAGATGACATGATTTTATATAGAGACTCCACCAGAAAACTGTTCAAACTAATACACAAATTCAGTAAAGTTGTAGAATACAAAATCAATATACCAAAAATCAGCTTTCTTTCTATATACTAATAACAAACTATTAGAGAAAATAAGAAAATATCCATTTATAACTGCATCAAAAAGAGTATAGTACCTGGGAATAAATTTTACAGAGATAAAAGATCTCTACATTACAATCTATAAGTTGATGGAAGATATAAAAAAAAAACACAAATAAATAAAAAGACATTCCATACTCATGGATTGGAAGAATCAATATTTTTAAAATGTCCATACTACCCAAAGCAATCTACAGATTCAATGTGATCCTTATCAAAATTACAGTGACATTTTTGATGGAAATAGAAAAAAAACTATCATAAAATTTGTATGAAACTATGAAGACCCTGAATAGCCAAGCTAATATTGAGAGAGAACAAAGCTGGAGGCATCAAACTTCCTGATTTTAAACTACATTGCAAAGCTATAATAATTAAAACAATATGGTACTGGCATAAAAACCGACACATAGAGCAATAGAACAGAATAGACAGCCAAGAAATAAACCCATGAATATATGGTCAATTAATTTAAAAACAAAAGAACCAAGAATACACAATGGAGAATGGATAATCAGTTTCTTCAATGAATGGTGCTGGAGAAACTGCACAGCTACATGTAAAAGAATGAAACTGGACCCTATATTACATCATTCACAAAATCAACTCAAAATAGATTAAAGACTGGAGCATAGACCTGAAACCATAAACTTCTTAGAAGAAAATATAGGGGGTAACCTCCTTTACATAGGTCTTGGCAATCATTTTTTGGATTTGACACCAAAAACAAAAGCAACAAAAACAAAAATGAAAAAGTGGGACTACATCAAACTTAAAATATTCTGTGCAGCAAAGGAACCCATCAACAAAATGAAAAGGCAGCATACAGAATGAGAGAAAATATTTGCAAACCACATACCAAATACGGGGATAATATTAAAAATATGTAAAGAAGTTCTACAATTCAGTAGCAAAACAGCAAACAATCAGATTTAAAAATGGGCAGAGGAATTAAATATTAGACATTTTTCTAAAGAAGACATACACATGACCAACAGGTATATGAAAAAGTTCTCAACATCACTAATCATCAGAGAAATGCAAGTCAAAAGTACAATGGGATCACCTCACAACTGTGAGAATGGTATCATCAAATGACAAGAGATAACAGGTGTTGACAAGGATGTAGAGAAAAGGGAACCCTGGTGCACTGTTGCTGGGAATGTAAATTGGTGCTGACATGGAAAACAGTACAGAGTTCATCAAAAAATTAAAAATAGAATTACCATATGATCTAGCAATACCACTTCTGGTATATATCCAAAGGAAATGAAAACAAGATATCAAATAGCTAACAGTACTCCTATGTTTATTGCAGTATTATTCACAATAGCCAAGATATGAAAACAACCTAGGTGTCTGTCAACAGTTGAGTCGATAAAGATGTAATACACACACACACACACACACACACACACACACACACACAAATATTATTCAACCATGAGAAATAAGGAAATCCTGCTGTTTGCAAAAATATGGATGGACCTTAAGGACGTTATGCTAAATGAAATCAGCCAGACAGAGAAAAACAAATACTACAAGGTATCACTTATGTGTGGAATCTTGAAGAATGAAAAATATGACAAACACACAGAAACAGAGTAAAAAGTGATTGCCAGGGGCTGGGGATTGGGGGAAATAGGGAGTGGTTGGTAAAAGGGTAAAAAATTTCAGCTAGAAGATGAATAAGATCTGAGTATCCAATGTAAAACATGGTGACTGTAGTTGATAACACTGTATTGTATACTTGAAATTTACTGACAATAGCACTTCAATGTTTTGATTCAAAAATTAAGTAAGTGAGGGGCGCCTGGGTGGCTCAGTCATTAAGCGTCTGCCTTCGGCTCAGGGTGTGATCCCAGGGTCCTGGGATTGAGCCCCATATCAGGCTCCTCTGCTGGGAGCCTGCTTCTTCCTCTCCCACTCCCCCTGCTTGTGTTCCCTCTCTCGCTGGCTGTCTCTCTCTCGCTCTGTCAAATAAATAAAATCTTTAAAAAAAAAGTACAAAAATTAAGTAAGTGAGATGATGGATATGTTAATTAACTAGATGAGGAAATTTTTACACTATGGGTACGTATACCACTAAGATGTACAATATGAATGGTTTACAATTTTACATGTCAATTATAACTCAGTGAAGCTGAGATGGAAAAAAATAAGCAGAGATAGGAATTGCCCAGTCGATTCTTAATGATCTGGGAAAATTTCAAGCTCAGAAGCAGTTCATGAATTGTCTCTCTAGAACAGCAAACTACTGCCTGTGGGCCAACTTCAATACTGATTCCTATTTTTGTAAATAAAGTTTTATAGGAACATAGTCACACATACTCATGTAAGTATTGTTTATGGCTGCTTTTTCACTACAGAAGCGGAGCTGAGTAGTTGTAACAGAGACCATATGGCCCTCAGAGGCTAAAATGTTCACTATATCTCCCTGTCTCTGGAAAGAAAATTGGTCTAACTTGAATCATGGACTCATCCCTATGGTTTAGGGATGGTGTTTGAATGAATTTCTCTGATTGGCTGGTCTATCAGAAACATGGTGTGGAAGAACGTCAGCTCCCCAGAGGAAGGGCATTACTATAACTAGAAGAGTGGGATGGGATATCAGGCAGATATAACTAATACATGGTCTAACCCTATTTAGTCCAATCCACAAGAATGCTATCAATGCCAACTTGATACACAACTGATACAAAGCAATTCAAGCAGAGCTTGAATTCTAAAACTGTGACATTAAATGGAAAAAAGGCTGCTGCTATATGTGACAGATTATTTTACTATTACAGGCCACAGATTAGAGCAATAATTCATTTAGATTGTATAAATTATATACCTGATGTTTACTAGATTATAAAGGGAGAATTTATTTTAATATTTGCTTCCAGGCAATATTGTTATCCCTATATTATCTGTGAGAATCAAAAAAGTTATGTGATTTGTCTACGATATAGACTTAATATGCAGAGGAAGACTGGAATATGATCCAGCTCAACATTCATATTGTACTTTAAATGCTCTGCATCTATTTTCTGACAATTACCAACAGAAGCAACAGACTATATTGATGGAAGAATGCCATAAGATATATTCCTTTTAACACTATTACAAAAATTCTATGTTAAATAGACTTTGTCTTTGGTCATTTTATTTTGCTCAATCTAGAACAATCTAAATTGCTAATATCATGACTATATGCTATTTTTTTCCCAAAGAGAATAACTATTGATACTGCAGTATAAAATGCATGTTAAAAGTAATAGTAATAAGAACTGTAGTAGATATCTGGAGAAGAAATCAAAATATTAGAGCTGGCAGATTCATTCTATATCAAGTCTAACTTGCCTTTTTTGTTGTTTAGGAAACCACAGGTTCAGAAAGGATAAGTAACTTGCTAAAGGTTAAGTAGTTATTTGAGAAGAAATCTAAGAAGAAGAGTGTAAGTGTATTATTTCCCACTGAATGAATGTGTTTTTTATCCCTTGGGCAATGTTGCCTGGCTCTATGTATTTAAGATCCATATGGCAATTGGGAATCCTATCAATTTTTTGAAGATTTTGGATGGAATAAGAAACAATCTGGCACAAGGAACATTTATTTGAATGTTATTCTAAATTAATTCCTTATATAATCACTTATCCAACTATTGCAGGAAGACTAAAAAAAAACAAAGACCTTTCTCCTAGAATATATCGACAGCAGTCTGTCTGCCTAAACTTAACATTCGTCACTCCTGCATACACCACACAAACAATTATTTTATCAATAACAAGAAAATTTACCTAGACTGAGGCCTCAAATCCACAGTCATAAAGCTTAAAGTCAACATTTATCTGTCTATATCTCTTACATTTCTTACAGTGCTAAAATGCTAGAGCTAAGTAGTGCTAACATATAGCGTAGTTGTATTCTACATGGCAAGGATATTTATTGAATGAATAACATACAAATTTATTTGAGAACTGTTACTTACCCTTACCTTTAAAAGCTAACTTAAAATGTGTTTTGTATGTCAGAAATAAAACATTATTATTTTCCCTTTAAAAAGAATCTCTTATTAGAAAACCCAAAGAAATACAAGTTATAGGCAAGGTCACCAAAGGATGCTAACGCCATTGTTTGAAAGTCTGTTGGGGGAAAGAATAGTCTCACCATGTCCAAGTACCATCAAACATATGACTTATTAATTTAAAAATATATATATATGTATATATAAAATTTTTTCCATGGGGAGATTCTGGTAGTCACTGCCATACTGAGTGATCAAAATTAGTATCACCTCTGATGATACAACCTAATGCAATGTACTTCCTGATATGATGCAATACACAAAGTTACCTTTAAAAAAGCATTGCCACAGTTATTTATTCCAAATTTAATCATGCTCTGAAACCTAATTTCCAATTTACAGAAAATACAGGGTGTAGAAGAATAAGTTAATTGTACCACAAGGACATATTTAGACAAATTCAGAAAGTTAGGTGTTTTAAGATAGAACTGACCTGGTCTCTTCAAAAAACCAGTATCATAGAAAAAAAAGTAGGAAGATAACTTCATGTTAAAGAGACATAATAATCAAAAGTAATATATGCATATTGATTCAATTCTGGTTTTAAAAATAGCCGTCAGACATTTTAGGGGCAGTTGCAGAAACTTGAATATTAATTGGTTAAGGATGATGTTAAATAATTAATGTTCCTTTTGTCAATGTACCTTCTTATTCTTAGGCAACAATGCTGAAATTTTTAGAGGTGATATCTCAGTATGTCTGCATCTTACTTGCAAATGGTTATTCAGAGAATTAACAGAAAAAAGGAGACAAAGAAGAAAAGAAGGAAGGGTGGGAGAGGGAGAGGAAGGAAGGGATGGAGTGAGGAAATATAGGATATTGTAGAATAAGATGGAAGTTATAGGAGTCTACTGTATATTTATTCATATTTTTTGAATGTTTGAATTTTTCATAATGAGAATGTGAGGAAAAGTTCCTGTAAATCTAGGCTAGAAGAATAACTGCTACCTTCAGAAAGGTATTGCCCTTGTCTACAAGAGATGGTACATTAGTAAAAGAAGCCAAAATGAAGCTCAAGATTACTCTTTTTAGAATGTCCCTGAACATACACCTCAACAACTATGTACTCTGCAGAGACAGCTCTAGTTTTCCCTCAAGTGATACTACAGCAGGAGAAGGAGAAAGGATGCTAACTTATCTTTTATTCATTTCTGAGCCAACTCTTTTTTTTAGAGACAGAGACAGAGAGCATGAGCAAGGGGGAGGAGCAGAGGGAGAGGGAGAGAGAATCTCAAGCAAGCCCTCTGATCAAAGTGGAGCCTGAAGCAGGTCTCAATCTCATGACCCTGAGGATCGTGACTTGAGCTGACATCAAGAGTTGGAGGCTTAACTGACTGAGCCACCCAGGGGCCCCTCTGAACCAACTTTTTAAAATTGACTCCGGTATAATTATTCTTTTTTCAGTCATAAACCTCTGGGAGTCCAATAAAGAGACACTTCTACATATAAAGGTGTTCTCTAAAAGGGTTTTTTAAAAAGTAGCATTTTGTCTTACCACGATAAATGTGCTTTTAATGAAATCACCTGAAAATAAATGCCTGTTCTTTGGTTTCAATTATTGTTATATGAACAAAGGATTATATTAGAAATAAATCACAATCCTCTCACTTTCTGTCACTAGAGTGCTTTAATAGATACATACTGCAAGATTTTAACTGGCTGATAAAAATACTCAATTCCAGGAATTACATTTTATTATAAATCTTAGCCTTTGATATTGTTTTCCAAAGAAAATGCTCGAATGATTTTCAATTCCTAAGGGCCAAATTCTGCCGTCAGTTATCCATGCATGGCTCCCATTGACTTCAATGGTTTTCATTGACTACCATGGAAGTAAGCCAAATTCCACTGGAGGATGTGTGCATGCAACTCTATTTGAAGTTAGTGGGGGTCACATACATATCCTAGGGCAGAACTTGGCCCAAGGATTCTATACTAATCAATTGCTGTCTTAGCATGCAAAACAATGGAAAAAATATTGCCACTACAAAAGTAAACCAAATGTTAAAGACAGCTCTCCAAGAGAAATCTAGAAAAGACTTCTTAAAGAAATATAAAAACACTGTCATGCCATTACTGCTCTGCTGGAGACTGAAAACAATTAGGATTCTAATAAGATATATGTTGCAATGAAAAAATTTCCTGGATTATACAGCATTCTCACATGGATCTGGCCCACTCAAGACTCTGGCCCATTTCAAACTTTGGCTTTTCCTTCTGTGAGTATGTTGATCTCCTGACCTTTCTCCAAGCTTAACTCCCACAGTTATTTTAAATGGTGTTCATGTCTTTTATATAAATGTAATACTAAAAGTGGATAGTAAGTTTGGTGCCTTCTCTTGTTTTTTCTCTAAATAGTTCCCCAACATGGGCTACTAGTTAAATGTATCAAATAAACACAGTGAAATTACTATAGTAGGGGGAAACATAACAATAATCATTTTTATCTATGATTTTCATCTTTTTTCAAAGTCCTTTCCCTGTCTGGAAGACAAATGAGCCCAAATATGCTTTCTTTATTTGTATAAACAAAGAATGTTGCGAAATATGCTTCTTTGTTACTACCTTAGCAATATTTCATCTTTTTTTTTAAGGCAATAGATGCTGATTCTCCATTTCTTCTTAAGTTAAAATACATATGGAAGAGGGTGCATATCCCAAATGTATTTATGAATTTTTACAAAATAAACATGGTAATGTAAGTATTACCAGATGAAGAAATTATCATGACCAGCATTCCAAAAGTCTTCCTGGTTCACCTTCCCAATCATTACTCTCTCAAAGATAATGACTATTCTGGCTTCTTAATCACACATCAATGAAAAAGACTTGGAGGGTTTACCAGAGTCTCCTGTTTGCGTTTCCTGCCTGTTAAGACTGAAAAATCTCAGGTTTGATTTTTAGCCTTTTACCTGTACCTTTTAATTCAGCCATGTTGACCCAGAAGACCTTAAAAATAAGCAAATTCCTCAAAAGAATAGGAATATAGAATGTCAGACTCATTTATCTGTGTTCTCTTAGCTCCAAGATTTTGGCCTCTGAAGTCCTGGCTGCCTTGGTTGCCCTGAAGTCCAACTGTGTGTCCTTGAAACTGTGAGGCAGCTGAAGGGTTTGAACTACCACTTCAGACTTGGGCCCTTGGATCACTACTTATTGAACCAGAAATACCTGATGTGGAAAAATGATGGCAAATGGTGGACTCATCCCAATTTGTTCTCCTTCTCTTTAGAATCTTTGCCCCTCAAAGCCAGTGTGCCTTGATTATTCTATGACTTTAAAGAGCTTTCAGAAAGATTACTTATTCATCTTTATAGTTATTTTCAGTGAGAAGATTGATTTGGTATAAACTAGTCCATCCTATTCAAAACTACAAGTGTCTTCTTCAGTTCTTTACAATTCTCTTTATTAAAATTTTAATTCCAATATAGTTAACATAGAGGGTTATATTTGTTTCAGATGCATGATATAGTGATTCAGCAATTCCATATATCACCCAGTGCTCATAACAACAAGTGCACTCCTGAATCCCCATCACCTATTTCACCCATCCTTCCACCCACTGCCCCTCTGGTAATCATCATCAGTTTGTTCTGTATAGTTAGGGGTCTGTTTCTTGTTCTCTCCCTCCCTCTTCCTCTGCTTGTTTTTTTGTTTCTGAAATTATATGGTATTTGTCTTTCTCTGACTGGCTTATTTTGCTTAGCATTATGCTCCCCAGCTCCTTCCATGTCTTTGCAAGTAGCAAGTTTTTATTCTTTTTTATGGCTTAATAATATTCCTCTCTGTGTGTGTGTGTGTGTGTGTGTGTGTGTGTGTAATATACATCTCACATATTCTTTATCCATTCATCTATCAATGGACACTTGGGTTGCTTCCATAATTCATCTGTTGTAAATAATGCTGCTATAAACATAAGTGTTTTTGTATTTTGGGGGTAAATACACAGTAGTGTGATTACTAGATTGTAGGGTAGTTCTTTTCTAATGTTTTGAGGAACTTCCATACTGTCTTCCAGAGGGGCCATATCAGTTTGTGTTCCTACCAACAGTGTAAGAGGGCTCCTTTTTCTCCACATCCTTGCCAGCACTTGTTTCTTATGACTTTGATTTTAGCAATTCTGACAGGTGTGAGGTGATATCTCATTGTAGTTTTCATCTTCATTTCTCTGTTTACTTCGCTTCAACTTTTTCAACTTTCCCCTCTGGAATAAAAATTGTAATCTCTTCCTGGTCCCTTCACCAGTCATCACCATTACATCTACCTTTGCTCTGTGCACTTCTGTTAATTGATCTCTCTCACTGCCTTCTGTATTATTTTTTATATTTATGTCTCCTCTACTGGCCCTAGTATGGTTACATTTTGACTATCATCTATTTAAGAAGTACAGTTAATATATTAACCCAGTATAGACACACATACCTATGTAGAACTGAGAATTTTACTAAATATAATTTACCCTGCTGCACGTGAGGTACACTGATCTATTCTACTCATGATGTTCTATTTCATTTCATTTTAAAAAATGTTATTTTTAAATGCAATCAACTAAATTGATTTTAATGACCATTAATTTGTTATTAACTAAAAATCGTGAACTCCTTGAGCCTAAACTAACTTTTTATTTTATTCATAGCCAAGTGTCCTCTGGGTCCAGAACTATGTTAGCATGTTGCAGGTGATTAATAAATATTTGGGACCCGAACAAACCTTATAGACATACCTCACAGGCTCCTGGCTGGTCTAGTGAAGGCGTCATTAGAAACAAATTGCTAACTGAACTAGAGCTATTTAGGGTCATTGGAACATAATTCTTATGGAAATGTATATCTGAAATATAACAGTAATTTCTTGTCATTGTTGATCAAAGACTGGAAATATCTGTGCAGTTTTAATTTTCATGATTATATTTCATAACATTATTGAATTATAAGTGACATACCGTGAAATGCACATATTTGATGAGTTTTAACATGTGTAAACTTTTGAAACCAACACCATGATCAAAATAATGACCTTTTCCACATACCCTTAAAAGTTTCTTTGTGGTCCTCTATAATCCATGCCTCCCTTTACTTCCATCCTCAGGCAACAACTTATTTAACTTCTCTCACTGCTAATTATTTGCATTTTCTAGAGTAATCAAAACACTTAGCATAATTACTTTGAGATTTATCCATATTATTGCATATCCGAATGGTTCATATTTGTTTACTGTTGAGTAGTATCCTATTACATGGATATGCTATAATTTATCCATTCACCAGTTGATGGACATTTGAGTTGTTTCCTCCTTGGGACTATTACAGATAAAGCTGCTATGAACATTTGTGTACAAGTCTTTGAATATATTCTTATACTATAAAAAGAAGTGGGATGGCTAGGTCATACAGAAGGTTTATATATAGCTTTTTAAGAAACTGCAAAATTGTTTGTGTTATATTTGCGTTCTCATTAATGATTGGTTATTCTTTTAATTTTAGCTACTCCAGTGAGGTGTGGAATTATTAAGGTAGTTTGAGCAAGCATTCCTCTCCACTATTCCAGATACTTGTTAAAACAGCATACTGATTAAGAGTCTGGCTCTGCAGTTATACACACTTGATTTCAGCATGCTCCTCTCTATTTGCATGGACTCAGAGGAGTTATTTAACATTTTAGAGTCTCAGTTTATAAATATCTTAAGTAGGATATTTATAATATCTAATTTCTAGAGGTGCTGCAAACTCAGTTAAAGAAGAATATCTTATATCATTATTTCTCTTTCCTCTTTTCCTCTCTTTTTTCCACATAGATATCTCTCCAAAATCATATTAAAATTGTAAAAACATATCACTTTCACTCTCAATTAAATAAAAACTAATTAGTCATACACACTGTTCGTATTAGTTTTAACCATAGTTGATTTAAACCACATTTAAAAAAATATAGTCAGGGTGACATCGAATTAAATAAATCCTTATTTTTTCTTTCCTTCTTATCAGTTCTTTCTTTTTACTTCTCTCAAAACTCAGTGATTTGTTTTTTAAAAGGTCTGGTCATGCACCAGATTCAAAGCTGAGTTCTTATTTATCAAAATTTTTTGGCATGCCATGCTTTTTTCTCTCTGAATAATGCCTTCCTGGAAATAGTTATAATAGTAATTTATTTCAGATTAAAAAGAAAATTATAATACTGTGTGTTTCAAAGGAGCATTAAAATTTCATGAAAGCATTAAAATTGAAAAAATATGAATAAATCAATATTTACAAACTTGAGAAAGTCATTTAATTGGCGTCTCTTCTTTAATAGATTGCAATTAATCAATGTTTATGTAATTAGTGTTCAGAGTTTAATAAATTATTACAAAAAAACATGAGATGGAAGTTCATGGCAAAGAGAAGGTACAACCCTTACACTACAAATTTGAACAATTCTGAAAGAACAGACAGTTCTTGGCAACTGTAATTAAACTCACTTCTTTAGAAACACCACAAATTCTGATAGCTTGCAATTTAATTCTATTTGGAGAAGTAATAGGTCATAATAAAGCAGAGATGATTAACATTGATGGTTGACTTTCAATTGCTGCCATTTCTGTTCAAATAACACCAAATTTTCAAATTGAGAGTTTATTCTTTCAATACCTTTATCTTTTGTCACATGCATTCCATATGATATATTTTTAAACTCATTTGCCTTTAACATGAATAGTTCTATGTAATAATTTGTTATTAATATAGGATTTCCAGTGCATGACAATTGGAAGAGGGTTTCACTGCTTGAGTCTATCTTTCCTGCTATCTTATCTCTACCTCCCCAAATAAAAACACACGATGGTAACACAAGGTCTGTAAGTAAAGAAAGGGTCTCTAAACCATACACTGATATTATATTATCTTCTTAACCATTTTTCACTTGACTCTCCTTGCTTAAGATTAATTCACACTGTCTTTTGAAGGGTTAATTCAACTCTGCACTACAAATATTTGCACGTGAATAGTCCTTGAGCTGAGGAGAAATGCAAAAGAGATACTATATTTTCTCAAACCTAAGATATCATCTATCATGAGATGCATGGATATATGTACCACTAAAGAAGAAAAAATGTTGCCAATTAAATTATGGCACAATTAAAAAGTGCTGCTGATTATAGCATGCATCCCAAATTCAGAGATGAAAAAATTAAAGGAAAATATTCACGTTAAAATTCAGTGAAATGTGGTATTCATGATATGGCTTCTGTGCAAAGTTTGCATGTTGCCATATGAAGTCAAATGAGTTATTTAACTCCCCCATACTTCAACTCCCTCACCTCTAAGATGAAGATGATAATTACTTCTCGGTTGAAAGAATGAAGGGAGATATGTGCGTGTGAAACTATTAGTGTTGTGACTAGCGTATAGTAAGCTGAAAATAAGTGATATATTACTGCTAATCTCTTTTTTAAAAATTAAGTTCAGATAGCCAAAAAATTGAAAATAATTAAAAATAGCAAAAATATAATCAAGAAATTGTGATTAGGCAATATGTACATTAAGTATTGGGCAAGGCAGACACAATGAGTAAATTACAGAGCTTGACAAAAGGGTTCAATTTTACATAGGCGAAATAGAAGAACGAGAACCCCAAGTGGTAAGAACAGAGTAAGCAAAACCGTAGGGGGCGTAAGTGTGATACTTGGAATGAGTTCAGTAAAAAGAATGCTACATGTGATCATTGACAGCTAAGTTTTCCTCTCAACTCTCCTCAATAGACATGAGTCTTCAAACAAGTAATCCCTGCTTTACTGGCCTCGTTTTTCTCATCTCATCTTTCTCATCTTTGCTGGGTCTAGACTAAGCCATTTTTGTGATCTATTCTACCTCTAAAATTTCTTATGTCCATGCATGTACAGAGACAGGGGAAAAAGATGAAACTTTCCAGAGAAGAGTGTTAGCACTGAGGTGAAGTAAGAAAGCAGATTGAATATCACACTACAGATAAACAGCTTTTAACCAAGATGAATGCGCAGACTTGATATAGTTTCCATTCATTTTTACTATCCTATGGTTCCCAGTAATATTATTAGTGAGAGTATATAAACATAGACATATGTATATACACGTGTATTCACATATGTCGATTGATAAAGCAAATTGTGGAAACTTTTATAGTACAAAAAATTCTGTTTCTAGCAGTCTTAAAATGAGGTATTCTTTTAAAATATTCTGCCTGAGTTACTACAAGTATTATACATAAATTTTTAATTTTCAAAGTATAATAAATAATATTTAGCGATGATATTCTATTAAAAATAATTTACATTTTAATTGATGAATAAGAGCAAATTTAGGAACTTTCGGGATTATTTTAATAACATCATTTTTTTTCCCCCCAGTGATATGTGGAATTGCCAATTTATGAGCTTGCTGGTGAAACTTCCATATACAGATCAGGACATATAACAGCAGAAATTACTATTTCTTTTCTAGTATTATGTTAATACACATGAAAGAACATATGGTTTCTCTATCCAAATATCTAATTTTCAAAAATGGTGTTTTATTACTCTAAGAGACAAAATCTGAACAAGAAATCATGCACAGTATTGGTATGGGAGATGACAGTGAGTGAAAAACAAAGAAGATAATGCAAAGAACTACCTCATTGTGCAGATAGCTTTGCAGATTATGGGACACAGAAAAATACCTTTTTTCCCCTCTTGAGTTTGACTTTACTATCCATAGAATGAATATTTAAACTTGAGGAAATGTATACATGTGTGTATGCATGTGTGTGTGTACCTGTGTGTGTGCGCCTGTGTGTGTGTGTGTGTGTGTGTGTGTGTCTGTGTGTGAGATTTAAGAGTTACTCACTGGTCACTATAAGAGAAGCAGTTTGCCTTGGAGCTCCACCCCCAACAGGAGCACAGGGTAACTAGGGAGGGTCATGGGCTTAAGTGTTCCAGAGCTACTAAGCCTTGAATTCCCTTGCCCTGCAGCTGCAAGCAGCATGCCAGCCCCTTTAAAAAAAGAAAAGAAAACAAAGAAAGAGAAGCATATTATCATACATTATAGGAGAGACCAGAAAGGGCTACTTTGCTTGGAGATTTCATTCCTGTCTTGGCCTGGACCATAGAGCTTGGATGCTAAGGTGATCTCTCTCTATTCTGTACTGGATTGTGTTCCTTCAAAATACATATGTTGAAGTTTTAACCACCAATGAGATTATATTTGCAGATAAGGCCCATAGGAGGTAAAGATTAAATGATTTGGTAAGGGTGGGGCTCTAATCTTATAGAATTGGTAAATCTGTAAGAAGAGGGAGAGAGATCTCAACGCACATGCACCAAGGAAAGGCTATGTGAGCCCACAGTGGGAAGGCAGCCATTTGCAAGCCAGAAAGAAAGCTCTCACCAGATCTTGGTTTTCCAGCCTCCAGAATTGTGAGAAGATACATTTCTGTTGGTTAAGCCACCCAGTCTATGGTATTTTGTTATGGCAGCCTGTACAGACTAAGACCCTCTACTTCCCTTAACTTTTCTGCCACCACAGTCTGTCTCTCTGGATCTCTCTGGAGTGTTGGATTAACTCGGCCTTTCTCAGTCTTTTCACTAAAGAGGAACACTTGAAATATCTTTTAAGGCTCAAAAGCTTGCATAAAAATTATTGTATTGAGGTTGTTCTGGTTCTGCATGTAAGGAGCTGGGAAGTAGTCATTCCATCCTAACAAATCAAAAGCTGAATGGACTGAAAATACCGAAAAGCAATAAAAACAATGACTGAAAACAACAAAAGAGAATATCTGAGGACTGTGGTTCAACTACAAAAAATGTAACATATGTATAACAGGAATATAAGGAGAGAAATTTCCCCAAATTAATGTCAGACACCAAACCATGAATAAGGGAGCTTACAGAACACCAGCCAGGCTAAATGCCAAAAGTGTACCTAGGCATATCATTTTCAAACTAGAGAAAATCAAAGATAAAGAAAAATCCTGAAGGAAGCCAGAGGAAGAAAATATCTCATTTTTAGAGGAACTAGGATAAAAATTACAACCAACTTCTCCTCAAACCACATAAGCAAGAAGAGAGTGAAATGAAATTTAAAGTGTTGAGAGAAGAATCCACAAGCTAGTATGCTATATTGTATAAAGCTATCCTTGAAAAGTAAAGGGGAGATGAAACCTTTCTCAGACAATCAAGAATTGAGGGAATTGAAGGAGTAGATCTGTTTGACAAGAAATGTCTAAAATAAGTTCTTTAAGGGGAAAAAATATAAAGGTCAGAAACTCAGATCCATGTAAAGTAAGGAAAAGCATCAAAGAAGGAATAAATGAAAGTCAAATAAAAACTTTGCTTTTCTTATTCTTCATTGATCTAACATATAACAGTTTGTTCAAAATAATAACACCAACAATGTTGATTATATATGCTTATGTATATATTTTATGTGTATATAAGTGTGTGTATGCTTATGTATGCTTATATGAATGAAATATGTGAAATGAGTGACAGCAATGATACAAGGAACAAGAGAAAGGAATTAGGATTATTTGTCCTTATAAAGTAATCACACTACCCATGAAGCAGTATAGAGTTACCTGAGAGTGGATGTGGTTTAGCTGTAAATGCGCATGGCAAACTCTAAGGCAACCACTAAAACAAGTTTTTTTTTTTTTAAAGACTTTATTTATTTATTCGACAGAAACAGAGACGGCCAGTGAGAGAGGGAACACAAGCAGGGGGAGTGGGAGAGGAAGAAGCGGGCTCATAGCAGAGGAGCCTGATGTGGGACTCGATCCCAGAACGCCGGGATCACGCCCTGAGCCGAAGGCAGACGCTTAACCACTGTGCCACCCAGGCGCCCCTAAAACAAGTTTTTAAAGAAGTATAACTGATATGCCAAGAAAGAAAAGAAAATGGAATTGCATAAAATGTTCAATCAAAACCACAAAAGGCAGAAAAAGGATGGAAGACAAAAAAAAAAAGAAAGAAAGAAAAGAAAGAAACAAAGAACAAGAGCAACACACAGAAAACAGTAAAAAATATGGTAGATGATAATTCAACTCTACCAATAATCATTCTGAACATCAGTGGTTTAAAAGTACCCATTAAAAGACAGAGATTGTCAGAGGGGAATAAAAACACAACCTATCTATATGTTGTCTACAAGAAACCCACTTTAAATATAAAGATACATACAGATTAAAAGTCTATGGATAGAGAAAAATATACCATAGTAATAGTAATAAAAAAAAAAAAGACCAGGAGTAGCTATATTAATTTAAAACACATCAGATTTCAAAGTAAGGAAATTTATCAGGGATAAAGAAAGACATTTCATAGTGATAAAGGGGTCAATTCTCCAAGAAGGCAATAATTCCTAACATGTATGTGCCTAACAACAAAGTGTCAAACTACATAATGCAAACACATATAGAACTGCAAGGAGAAATATGTGAACTCACTGTCATAGTTAGACTTACAGCACTTAGTCTCTCAGAAATGGACAGATCTACCAGGCAGAAGGTCAGAAAGGACATAGCTGAACTCAACAACACCATCAACCGAACATACTTGACATCTATGGACTACTTCATCCAAAACCAAAATACATATTCTTCTCAAGCTCACATGGAAAATTCACCAAGATAAACCACAATCTGGGCCATAAAACAGATCTTAACAAATTTAAAATAATAAAAATTATACAATGTCTACTTTCAGATCAAAACGGAATTAAATTAGAAATCAATAATAGAAAGATGACTAGAAAGTCCCAAAATTCATGGAGATTAAACAACACATCTCCAAGTAACACATGGGTCAAACATGTAATATCAAAAGAAATTCTTAAATATTTTGAATACTGGAAATATATGAAGAGAGTAGATTTCAGGTGCACTCATCAGACACACAGAAAAGGTTATTTTGTGAGGAGATATGTAACTTGTCTTGACTGTTGTAATCATTTCACTAAATATATGTATATCAAACTTTCATGTTGTGTATCTTACATATACACAATTTTTATTAAATATATACAAATAAGTGGGGCGCCTGGGTGGCTCAGTTGGTTAAGCGTCTGCTATCTGCTCAGGCCATGATCTTGGGGTCTTGGGATCTATCTCGGCATCAGGCTCCCTGCTCAGCAAGGAGTCTTCTTCTCCCTCTCCCTCTGCCCCTCCTCCCCACTTGGGCTCTCTCTCTCTCTCAAATAATAAATAAATAAATAAATAAATAAATAAATAAATAAGTAAAATCTTTTAAAATATATATATTAAATATATATTTAAATATAATATATATATTTTTTAGGATGGGAGTGACAGCTGGGTTGCATATATTTACCCCCTCTACTACCTCCCTTCTCATTTACACCTCAATACCCTCTGTAATCTACTGCAACAGTTCTTATAAAGTCATCTACTGCCTTCTAATTGCCAAATCCAGGGGATATTTTTCCAACAATATTTTATTGAAGCCCTCCTCCTTATTTGGCACTATTGATTATTTTCTTAAAAGTTTCTACTCCTGTCACTTCCCAGATGCTACAGGCTCCTCATTCTCCTAGCTCTGTAAGGATTAATTCTCTGCTTCCCTTCCAAATTCATTCTCCTTTGCCCACTGGTTTAATGTTAACCTTTCCCAGGCCATCTACTATATCCACTACTTTATTCACCCTGCACAAACTGCCTGGATGATCCAATCCTTCCACTTTGACTCATGGAGTACTTGTATTTTTTTTAAGACAAGTTAACTCAGCAGAAAGTTAAGTTATGGAGTTATATTTGATGGCTCGTGAAATTGCTAAGAAGGATACTGAAGCAGGCTTAGGAGACCAGAAGAAAGAAAACGAAACTAGGCAGCAGAGAATGTGGCCAAGGGCACCGCACAGCAAGCTTGTTTGACCTCCTTGCTGGTTCCACCCTAGGTGATGATAGCTGCTGTAAGTGTAGGACCACTGACCCACTGGGATGAGGGCTCTCTCAGGGTTCTTCCATCTTGGCATACCAGATTCAAAGTCCTGAGCAGGTGCCGCTGAATTTGTCATGCTTCTTTGCGGAGAGAAAAGGCCAAGTTCCTTTGGAAGCCTTACTTCCCATCTAAACTCACACAATGCAAATTCCCCAGAGAGAAGTAAACACACCCAGGTAACCAACACCCAGAACAAAAATTAAGTAAATAAAACTACATCCCAGAGTCCTTCTCATGTCCCTTCCCTGTACCTAAATTCCACCCCACAAACCACCCCCTCCCAGTCTGTACCCATTGTAACCAGCATCCTTACTTCTAACTATATAAATTAGTTTTGTCACATTTTGAACTATACATAAAAAATAGAATGTGTGAATTATTTTTTAAAGATTTATTTATTTATTTTGGTGGGGGGGAGGAGCAGAGGGAGATGGAGAGAGAGAATCTCAGGCAGACTCCACACTCAGCACAGAGCGCCACACGAGGCTCAATCTCATGACCCTGAAATCATGACCTGAGCTGAAATCAAGAGTTGGATGCTTAACTGACTGAGCCATCCAGGTGCCCCAAAATGTGAGAATTTTTAATGATATGTGTGTGTTTATAGAGCATTCATTCTCATTGTTACATAAAATTCAATGGTATGGGTGTGTCAAAATTTGTTTCCACTTTATCCATGGACTTTGGATAGTTTTCAGGGTTTGACTATTATGATTAGTGTTACCATGTATATTCCTGTATATATCTTATGTTAAATATACATGAATTTTTCTGCTAGGGCCATACACAGGAATAGAATCATGCTTTTTAACACTTCTTTGCTACACATTTTTTATGCATATTAAGAACTATAGAAATACCCATGACATCAGGTTCAATACAGTACAGTACAATACAAAAATGTAACTGAAAAAAAAGTTTAAAAAAATAACTTAAGTGTGATGCAGTTTGATATTTTATATCCTATTGTTTTTTAAGATTTTTTATTTGAGAGAGAGAGAGAGCAGGGAGAGGGGCAGAGAGAGAGAGAAGCAGACTCCCCACGGAGTATGGAGCCTGACACGGGGCTCGATCCCAGAACCCTGGGATCATAACCTGAGCCAAAGTCACTCAACTGAGCCACCCAGGTGCCCCTTTTGTATACCATTTTTAATGCATTCTTTTATTTTTCTTTAAACCCTAGGCTGCAGGATAAAGGCCAGAGTCTTAGAGTGGTGCCCAGTGCTGCTTCTGTCCCTGTCTATCTTGCCAGCCTCACGTCTTGCCTCTCCTTACCTTCAACTTTCTATCCTAGGAGTGTCAATTGCTTATAATTTCCTGCTTTCCCCCCAACCCCCATCCTCACTCATTTTACCTCATTTGCCTTCTGTGTACCATTTCTCATTCGCATTTCATCCAAGGAACTTCTACTTGTTCTTTGAACCTCACCTGACTCTGATAGCCTTTCACCCTTAAGTCTTCCTATAGTTGCCACCTTCTTGAAGACATGCTCCTTGACCAGGTTTTCCATTCCAAGGCAAACTGAGGTGCCCTCATGAGTATTTTATTATGTACTTTGAATATCTGTATTACTTTACCAACCATACTGTATTATCCTTATTTGTGTATCTGTGAGTTCCTTGAGGGTGGCAACTGTTTTATTCATTCCTATAACCCTAGTATTTAGCAGAAAGACTGAATAAATCATATACTCAATAAATATTAATTGTATAAATGAGTTAGCTCAAATATAGAAATCTGGGGGTTTCAGTTCCAGATCTATTATCTACTTGAATTTTGGCAGATTCCTTTTCTTAAGTGAGCATGGGATTTCTTACCTGTTAAAGAGAGATTATAATATCCATCCAACCAACTATGATAGTTAAGATCAAATAAGACAATGCAATCACACAGCCCCTTATAAGTAATATATATATAGTTATATATATAGTTTTATATATATGTGTGTGTGTATATATATATATATATATATATATAGTTATATAACTATGCTAACATATTAGATCAGAAGATTAGGTTTGTGGATTTTTTACCTTGTATTTTTTCCTCTTATTTCCTTAATTTTTTTAACTTTTTATTTAAATTGCGGTGTAATTGCAACATACAGTGTAATAGTAGTTCCAGGTATAGAAGAGAATGATTCAACACTTCCATGCAACACCCGGTGCTCATCACGAGTGCACCCCTTAATCCCCATCACTTATTTCACCCATCCCCCCACCCACCTCCCTTGCATTTTTTAAAATTTTATATCACTTGATGTTTCAGTTGGGTTGAATTTGCCTTATAAATCTTAAAATTCCCATGTTATCAGAAATATCAGAAATGGTGCTTAAATATACAGTTGGAAGAGTCATGCAGTAAAGTATTCCATCAACCAGTTGAATCTAAGACCATTTATAACTTAAAACATATAGATATTTTTGAGTTGATATTGCTTCTCCAAACCAAACCCTTGGCTTTCATTTTGTGTGGCAGGCAGTAACATATCTTGGAAGAAATTAGGATCCATGCAACATGATACTTCTGAAAAGGTTCACACTGTGTAAAAAGTCCATTTGTGCCCAGACACGACCTGATATGTAATCCCAAACCCATTTTGCATTTTTAATACAGGCAAAATACCATTAAAACAAATATATTTAAAACATGAAAGCTATTTATTATTTACTCTATTGATTGACTTAACCTTTAAGTTTTAAAAGAAAATATAGGGGCACCTGGGTGGCTCAGTTGGTTAAGCGTCCAACTCTTGATTTCAGCTCTGGTCATAATCTCATGGGTGCTGAGATAGAGCTCTGCATCGTTAGGCTCCATCCCCAGCAGAGAGTCTGCTTGAGAATTTTCTTCCTCTGTCAGTCTCCCCACTCACGTGCTCTCTCTCTTTCTCTCTCTAAAATAAATCGAAAAAGTCTTTAATAAATCAAAACAAATATAACTTCATTTTACTGGAAAGAGCCCAACAGAAGCAGGATAAAATGCAAGGTTATAAATTGAAGAATGGAAAAGGATGAAAAAAAATATCCAGATTAAAACTAGAGAAATTTAGGCCAGGGTTGTAAAATAAAATGGTTCATGCAACCAGGCAGATATTTTTGCAAATGAGCAAAGTCTGCAGGGCATTACGTTCAGGGCTTACAGCCCCTAAATGCTAGTGATTGTGGCAAAGTAGCTCATGCCCACCTTGAACAGGTCAGGCTTTATCAGTGCCTGCCAGTCTGGGCATGCAAGAATATGGATCCAGTATTGCCAGAACTTTTGACTCTTAATGAGAAATTATAAACCCTTATTTTACATGAATATTCTAGATTTTAAAATGTTATTTCCATTTGTTTAAGTTGTGCAGGCCAAAAAAAACACAGCTTTGAATCAAATCAGGCTTCTTGTCTACCAGTTTGCAAAATGTAGGCACAAGCAACAGAACAAATGGGGATATAATTGAATATAAGCTGAATGTCTTCTAACAGTACAGTATTTTTTTAAATGAAGAGAATTCTCATTGCAGTGGCTTTTAAGGCATGGTATTGTAATTAGTATTAGTCGTCTCATTAGGTTATTAGACATAATTTTTATCTTCTCATTTCAGAGAAATATATGGCAACTAGGATATGCCCAGGAAAAGCCATTCAAAATAGCATGTTTGGAAAGATTTGGAAAAAGTTACTCTGAGAAGTATCAAGACACTTACAGTTGTTTACCTAGCTTCTCATAAAAATTAAGTATGGTGTCTCATTGTCTTTGGGCTTTTGCATATTCTGATTCCTCTGCATGAAATTCTCTTTTCTCTAGTCTTTACATGGTTAATTCTGCCTGGATAACATCTCCAGAAAGCCTTCTTTGCACTCCCAAAACTCAGTCACCCTTCTGATATGTTTGTTTTGTTTTACAATATTTAGTGTATTTTCCCGTCATAGCACATCCTCCTGTATGGGTTCTTTATTTCTTTTCTACCTCAGAATCATGCATTCTTTGAGGAATTTGTCTAGATTATTTTTAAAACCTAGGACCAAGCAAAGTAGTAGACATAGACATGTAGTAGATAATTAATAAATAGTAATGAATACATATGAATCAATCAATAAATTGATCAGTGAACAGATGACTCCCTTGTTTGGCATAGTTGTACATTGGTTACTACTGTTTTTCATTCCTCACTAATTTCCATTCTACCCAGGAACCATACTTGGCCTTGCTAACATTTATAGTATGTTGACAAATGATACTTGCAGATGCGATAAGAGAATTAAAGATACTAGTTACCAACTATGTGCCATATTTCATTATATAATCCTCACAAAAACTCCAAAGGTAGGCATTATTATTCTCGTTTCACAAATAAAGAGAAATAGTTCTCAAAGAAAAAGAAATAGTTCTAGACTTTGAGAAACTTGTCTAAACTCCACATCCTGTCTCTTGGTAAGTTGAACATGAGTGGGAGAAGTACACAAATTTTCATATGAGTTTCCAGAACATTCTGAAAGGAAAGGGAATAAATAATTGAAAAAAACCCTTCGCCTTTAAAGTTGAACATCTGTAGAATGGCAATTTAGAGAAAACAACGAGGCCACTGCAATATACTGAACACTATCTAGAATTAAGAAGCTGGATTGACATGTTTCCATTTATACTCTTGTTAAGTTTGAACCAATGCTCTGCTTCTCTTATTTGCTTAGATAATGCCTACTAACCTTAAAATACTCAGTTCAGATTTTACCTGAATTAGGAAGCCTTCTATATCAGAATACAAAGAGAAAAACAGACACAAACCCCTCTGAGTATTTAAAACACAGGAAATTAATACAGGAAATCGACTTTGCATATGAAGGACAAGTTTAGGAATAACCAGGGCAGAGTGGGTCAACTCTGAGAGTAGGGAAAGCAGAAAACCATCCCTAAGTTTGACAGACAAAGGGAGAAGACAAGATTATTAGAATTAGCTAGAGGAAGCTGGAATCCTGGCAGAGCTTGCCCAGTAGGAACTGGTGTCACAAAAATAACTTGCCTCTTCGCTTCCCTCGCTTCAGTGTCAACCACAGTCCATATCTTCTAAGACATCAGCTGACTCAGGAGGCCAAGAAACAATCTATTGAGGTGAGCACTCCTGAGGTACAGAGCAGGGAAAGGATGAGGCTGTGAATGAGGTACAGAAGAGTCCCTGTTGGCTCTTCTCTCATCTGAAACAGTAGTCTCCACTTCTTCACTCGCATCCATGTTAGATGTTGTTCTTATGGTCCCGTGAAATATGACTGCATCACTTTGCATTGTGGTTAGCTATTTACTTGTGTGGGAGTGCTGAGATGCATGAGATCAGAGACTGTGAATATTTGATGACTAAATGAATAAATGAATTGGTTCTCCACAGTGCTCTCTTCACCTATTAACACACAATACCACTTCATTTTCAGTCCCATGGTGGTGATCTGTTTCCAAAAACTCATGGCTATAGCCCTTGAAGGCTAAGTCTTGCCCCATGTAATTGAACCTGAATGGATAATCAGTTGGACCTTATCCCTGGAAGTTATAGCCAAATGTAACATGAGATTTTAGCAATTCCTTTCCATCCTGTCATTCTATAAATATACTGCCATGCCTCAAGGTATTTCAAAATAGGCAGTACAAATTTTATGCCTGGGAGAGAATAAAATAGTTCGTTCATATTAGGGAGATGATAACCATAGATTTTAACGTTAATATTTTATATTATCTTATTGCAAAATCGTGGGATCTTGTTATAACATATTTTCCTTCTTTTAGATAAAAAAAGAAAATAGGAAGTCAGATCAGTAGAATAGCTTTATTCATTACAGCAGGCACTAACTTTCTTATTGTGAAGAGACATTCTATAAAGTCCTTTGGTGCCAAATATCCCTGCAGCTCAGATGTGTCTGAATTGATGCGTGACTCTTTCACAAAAGGGCTCGTAAGCTGAGAGTGTTTCCCAAACTATGTTCCATGGTATATGACTAATGCAGGGGCTTAACAGTCTGTTACCTGAATAGATAATTCTCTGGTCAAATGAATTAAGGAAATGATGAATTAAACAAGAACAGACAAGTTTCTTTTCTGAAGAAATTTTTATTATAAGATGTTAGAGTGCTTTGAATCTCCAAAAAAGAAAAAGAATTATTTTTTAGCAGAACACTTGTATAAAAGTGAGATTTTGAGATTTGTGAGAAATTCTACCAAAAAAAATACAATTTATTTTCAAATAGACAAAACAACTACTTGAGCATTGATTTTTATTGGGTAAATAAATGACTAAATAATAGTAATTAATAGAAGCTACAAATTGATTGGAGGAAAATGTCATATATTTTTAAATTCTTTAGTGCTATCTTTAAAGTAAGATTTTTCAAATTTAAGATTGTTTAATGTTCATACTTGGTTGAATTAATAAAATCTGTTTTATAGGAAAAAGTTCCATTGAATGGAAAGCTATGTTATTGCATTTGATTCTCTTACCCATATCTACAACCTTCGATTATGAGATCATACAAAAAGTGTCATCCTTCATCTGGCAAGAGTATGGCATAATATCAGTATATGAGGAGGAAACAAAAAGTTCCTGAAGTGCTAGATGTGTGATCTCTTATTTACAAAATAATCATAGTTGTCACAGTGAAAAATGAAGAATGATAAGAAAAGTCATTCATTAACTTAACAAATATTTGATTTCCTATTATGTACCAGGCATAGGTAGTTATAAACGCTTAGCTCTTTAGAATAATTATTACCTTAATATATGTGTAAATTTTCGTTTCTACAGATAAATCCTCTAGTTCCTGGAGATTTTCAGGCCCTCCGATTATAACTGTTTACTTATTTTTAAATTTTATGTCTACTGGAATATTAATCTAATAGAGAAAATTTTCTGTGTGGGTTTCTCATATTTCTAGAAGAACAGTTGAGTTATGAGACTAAGCTTCTTAGTTAACTAAAAAAGCTAGATTTTATTATGGCGACATTTCTTTCAAATGTGTATTTTCTAAAATTATAAAATGTTTATTATATTATGCTCTTTTGATATATATAAAAATATAACCACTGTCTATTTTTTAAATTTTCTTCAAAAAAACCCAAAAGTTTGAAAAGTTTGCTCTTTTAAAAGTTTGGTTTAAGCAAAAGAAGGGCTTCAAATCAAGGTTTGGTGGTAATTTGGTTATAAAATATCCCCAAGTCCCAATAAAAATATAAAGAGAAAATAGAAGAGCAAAACAAAAAACCCACAGCCAACATCTTGAATAAAATGAGGTGATAACATATCCATAAGAAATCCAGAACATGGGCAAATAGGACTAAATCAGTAATAGCAGTAAATATAAATGTTGCAGATGTTTTGGAAAGCAATTTGGCAAATTCTAACAAAGTACATATATATATTTATATATACCCTGAGACCCAGAAATCCCATTTCTAGGTATATATTTGAAAACCTAAAAAAATATTCAATAAGTGGGTAGAAACATTATTTGCAATGGCAAAAAATTAACAACAACCCAAATATCTCTCAATAAGAGACTAGATTGATGGACTTGTTGTATATTCCTACAATGAAATACAGTAGATAAAAATAATAAATTAAAGGAACATGGATAAATATGTATGATTCTCACAAACAATACCAAGCAAAAATGTTTTTAAATGCAGGTTGCAGAAGGATATTAAGGAATGATAATTTTATATGTAGTTTAAAAATTCACAATGAATATTAAATATTGTTTAAAATATGCCCTAAAGAACACACATATGTGGATATATGTATACATATATGTATGGTATACAGATACCATACATATAATATACAATATATGTTATATACATGTATCATACATTTAATATACAATATATATTACATAGATATTTACATGAAATTCATGGAAACAACAATCGTTGGGTATAGGCTATTGATTGCACTAGGACATGGAGGAGAATACTGTAGGGAAGGTTTCCACATCCATTTCAACTGCATTAGTAACATCTCATTTCTGAAGTAGGTGGTGGCTCCATCCATGAGTGATCATTGTATTACTCTTTACAGCTTTTAGTGCCTCAAATACTTTATAATAAATTCAAAAAGTCAACTAAACCATTTTTCCCTGACTCTATGAAATACAGTTCTTTAGTTACACCTGTGACCTAGAGCAAATCTCTGTATAGTCTCTTTTTATACCAACCCCCAGTGTGTATATTCCCCTGTGCCACACACAGACAGATATTGTTCTTTTGGTTTTCTTGTCAGAAGTTCATCATTATTATTTAATAACATTTGCCAAGTAGATATAAATAACTTGCTATTCAGGACCATTGTAGAACATGGTCCTTTTCAAGAAACCTCATTTTTGCCCTGAATAGTAGCCTGGCATCCAGCCATTTACAGCAAATAAAACTTTCTCTGCTCAGGACTGGAGAAAAAGAGTAAGGAATGACCCCTTGGTTCCCGGGTCTCTCACCCAATAAGACATTGTGCCCCTTTAGTGCCTAGTGATTCTCTAATGTTCTCTAAAATATCAGCACTTCACATAAGGGTTTCCACTTACCTCTCCTTTCAATTTAAAAACAGAATGACCAAATTATACAAAATTTTCACATGTGATTGCTCCATACTCTCCTTAGTCTTTAAATGGCTATCATCATGTGACTTAAAACACTGTCTCTGATTTCGGACATAACCCTTGCCATTTCTCCTTAGAGGAATAAAAAACTGTTTCATATAACATGACCCTGACCTATCTTCGTATTTCCAGTATACCCAAATTTTTCCATTCTGACATGTTTGCAATTCTGGGAGACAGTGTATACTGACATAGAGATTTATTGCCAGAAGCTTCCCAGTGGAGTCAGTGGCAGGAGATAAAATTTGGTCACAATTCACATGTGTTTGAAATGAGCATTCCAGGAGAAAATGATTAATTTCTCTTTAAAACCCAAAGGATAAAATACCATACTCACAAGCATTACTACCTCTGTGTTTGCTCAGTCTCTCCTTTGTTCATTTGCTTCTCCTTACATTTTCCTCACATTTTTTTGCTTTTTTTCAAGCAATGAACCAAGTTATTGTTATTCGGGAGAAAAAAACTTATAAATGTGTAAAGGAATTTTATTCTGCCATTGACACCTTCAGAAAAAAAATGAAGTAAAGTACAGAAGAAAAGGTAAAACTGAAGTAGAATAAAATGCTAGCACTAAAAAGTACGTTAATACTCCCAGTTCGGTATCCTCACTTTGTAAAGGGGGAAACCTAGAAAGTTTAAGTGCCTACTCCTAAGTCATTTCATTCACGCAGCGGGCTGAGAAAGAATGGGGATCCAGATTTTCCAGTTCTGAGTGTCAGGAATCTCTGACTCTTGTAGGATGATACCAGAAGTTTTATTATTAGGCTTTCATGCTCATAGTTCTATCATCAGGCTTGGCTTAAAACTCTGATCAACATTAAAATGTTTACCCCCTCTTTTCCTCCCTCCAAAAAATGTCCCCAGAACAATTAACATTTTAAGTCTTTGTCCACTATACAATGCCACAAAGCAGCTATAGATAAGAAAAAAATATGTAATAAATTATTTTAACCATCATAATATCAAATGGAAGTAACTTATAAATGTCAGATCGCCTAAATATTTCAGCTACATTAAAAAATATGTCTATATAGTCTTGCCCCATGTGTGCAAGGTAATGTACAAGGGTCAGTTAACAGTATATGTAGCAAGGTTTTTATTTATGTATTAACTATCATGTAATACTTGTCTATTTCTTTAGTATTTATATCTCACTTACTATCAAAAAGTATTTTCTGAGCCTAATAAATAGAGCATTGTTAAATAGCAAACTAGCAAAATCATTAACACAAGAATTTAAAAGAAAAAAATCTAAGAGCCACTTCCATTCAGTTCTACACCCCAAGCTCCAGCCATGGTCCTCATTCCTGAGTATAAAAAGGTGAATAAGGTCTGGTCCCAATATCATGGGGTATCTCACATCCTAATGGGCCATTATTGTAATGCAGACAACCTCTATCTGTAGACAAAATTGATTACACACTCATCAAAATATCTGCAAAGCAAGCAGGCAGACTGTGACTAGAAAGAACTTTAAAGTTCCAAAGAATTTACGGATTCCAAGAATTTCAGGATTAGAAAGGATCTTAAGAGGTCATTTATTCCTGCACTTTAAATTAGTCCTCTATCTAATGCATCTTGACTGAGTGACTTTGGGTTCTGCTTGATCAACTTCAGTTATTGGTGCTACATTCCATTTTGAAATTTCTTTAATCACTAAATTCTCCCTTAATATAAACTGAGGTACCCCAGACCATGTGTACCAGTCTGTGGATTCAAATGGGGTCCCAATTAAAACAATATCCATACTTTAGGGGCTCATGCCCCACACTGGCTCACATAGGAACCCAACTCCTTCAAAATTGTCTCCCGCAACTCCTTGTATTTCTGATTGTCCCAGAAAATGTCTCAGAAGTACTGATCAACACATCAAATCAACTGTTCAGAAAACTGTCGTGCAGAACCTGCCACTTCTGCGGGTGTGATTGTCTCCCACTACTGACTTGTCACCATCCACCCCATTGTCTGGGGTCAGCAGTAGCTGGGACAACCCTGAACTGTGCAGTAATCTGTAAAGTAGCGGGAAAGACATTGTTTATCCCACTTTTGTGGTGTACTCTGTTGTTGCTTGTATGGTCCATACCATCCCTCCCCGACCCTGCCTTCAGGGTTTTTAATTCACTGCCCAGCCTCATCTCCATTCACAGGACAGATTTGACTCCAAAAGTAGCTGAGTTCTGAGATGAGTGTGAAATGACAGATATGACACTGCATTCAGAAAAACTTTTCCTCTAAAATTGCTGAGGTGTTGCTACTGGAAGCTCCATTATTCTTGCAAATGGAGTTCTGGGATCACCTGATCAATTGATCAGTTGGGTCTATGCCCTACTGATAGTCACAGCTTAGATTCAACCTTGAATCTGTGATAGGTGGGAATTGAGTAAGGCTGTGTGTCTTGTTATATATCTAATATTCCCTACAGTTAGCACACATAGAAAAAAATCAGCAACAATGATAATAATCATAATAATAACATATACTGAGTATCACAACCTTGTAGGTAATATTTTGTTTAATCCTCACAGCAATTCTATGGATACTGTTATTATTCTTATCTTATAGATAAGTAAAGTGTGTCAGGAAAAGACTAATTAATGTGTTTACACATAATCACAAGGATAAGTGGTGGGACTGGAACTTGAAGCCAGGTAATCTAACTGCAGAGCCTGTAGGCTTAACTGTCACATGTCACCTTCTTACTCTCTACAGAAGAGGCTCAAGAAATATTTTGAGGAAATGACTGTAACTACCTCTTGTAATATGAATACATTGATTCTTGACTTCCTTTTGGAGACATAAACAGTTTGTTTCACAAAGGAAACAGTCACACATTTAAAGATAGTTCTCATGCCCCTCAGCTATCAGAGAGTTTTGCCATTTCAGTCGTAAAGAGAATGTAGGTACTGGCTACCAGGTACCCCTTGGGGTGACTTGAAGATCAGAATTCTGTGCCACTCTAAGAATCTGAAAATGTCTCCACTTCCTTTAAGTGAGTGGTTTGATCATTTAGTCAACCTTTCCTGGAAAACAGTTTTCAACACTTTGCTTCTTCTGTCCTCTCCAAACCTATTTCCCACCAGTCCTTTAAACATCTATTGGCAAATATCTAGAGATGCCCTCCTGCACAACAATCCATGTTCTTCAACTTTCCTATTCTTTTCTCCACAGTGTCTCTCCTACATCTAGACACTGGCTCATCACAGGTTCTAGGTGCATGCTATGCCGGCTCATCTCATCTTGGAAATGTTTAAAGTAGGTACATTTACACAAAGGTTGTGATTTATTAGAATTTCATGAATTGAGTCATCAGGAGGCTTTGTTTTAAAAAAGTGTTAATAACCAGAGAAGACAATGTTTAATTCGAAAGAATTAATCCCTAACAATGGACTAACAATATAGGTTTTCTTTAAAGATCTCTTTATATATTTTAGAGAGATTAAGTATGAGTGGAGGGAGGGGCAGAGGGAGAGAATCTTCAAGCTGAGTGTGGAGCCTCATGTGAGGCTTGATCTCACAACCCATGAGATCATGACCTAAGCTGAAATGAAGAGTCAGCCACTTAACCAACTGAGCCACACAGGTGCCCCTCAATGGACTAGGAGTTTTAGGGCTAAATAGGACTAAACAGTCTTCAGATAAGATATTTTATTGAAGCTCAAAAGAATAACTACAATAAATTATCATGCTCCTAAAAATTCCTTTATCGTATTTAGCACTTACAACACTTTAAGATGTAAGTATTTTGTCCACATTTTGAAAAGACAGTAAAATTTCTCAATTTGTACATCTAGTGAGAAGCATAATTGAGACTTGAACTCTGACCTGTTTGACACTTTGCTACGGCTTTATTGCCTCATTGATCTCTTATAAATTCAGTTCTTTGGTGACTTCCTAGGGTAATATCCAGTTAACCTGAAACACCATTTTGAGTTAAGATAAAAATAATATAAGGATGCCTAGCATATTTTCATTTTAGTAACAGTCTTTAAAGCATTAACCTTAAAGAAGTGATTTGGTGGCCCAGAGGAAGGGCTTATCATGGGCATGTTTGGGGGTAGTAAGTGGGACTTCCTCTCAAAGCAGTGTGGGCAAAGAGCTTGTTGACCTTAAACAAACTGAACTCTGATCTGGGAATCTGTCAGAGAAGCTGATCTGTACCTGAATGTGGAAATGGGCACTAGAAACTTGGCTGACAAAACCTCCCTCTGTCAGGAATAAGTGGTTTGATTTTACTTAGTTTGTCTGTCCCTCCATTTCCTCAACTGTAAAATGAAGATATTTGACAGGATCAGAGCACCTCAAACCTGCAAGGTCATTGGAACCAACTGGGAAGTCATCTTCCAAAATATTCATTGCTGTTTTCCTTTACTTTCTTCCAGAAATCACACTCAAAGACTCCTTGCATCCAATTAACAGGTGTTATATATAACTTCTGACTTTACCATGTTATGGTTAAACTCTGTGATGTATCATCATGCTGGACATAATAGGGAAAATAAAATCAACCAAAGCATGTCAAAGTAAATTTGTAATATCATGACTTTTTTGATTAGACACCAGTACTAGATAAAAGGTGAACAAAAAATCTATGTAATGTCAGAAATTTGGTTGACTTTATCTTTCATTTTATTAAACAGAAGATATGAGTTGACATACTATTGTCATTTAAATAATCTCCAGTTAATTTTGTCCTCTTTTTCTTATAAAGGATGGAATCGAACCACTGAGTGGGTTTTTTTAAATTAAATCAAAAGAAATATTTTAAAATTCAGACAATGATTTCTATATTGGGCACATGATGTCAAATACCATGTTTGATTAAAACTTTCATTTTACCTAGTGCTTTAGCAATATTTCTTTTCCATCTTTATTATATTCTGTCAGTAGTGTTTTAAACTCTTAATTACTGATACCGTACGTTTCATTCAGTATGTGAAACATTTGCCTCATGAGAAAAAATTCCCACTGTGGCCTGATCTCTCACCAGTTTTATGCATCTGAAGAAAAGTCTTTCTAAAAGATTGAGATGAGCGACAACAGAGCAAACTTTCAAATGGTACTGTTGATTGAGAGCACAATGGACAGTACCAAACTGTTTACAGATGTTACACTTGGCCCCTTTCCCAGTGCCAAATATTTGCATGAGAGATAAAGAGGATAATCTATTCACATATAATGGCTTTCCTCTCCAAAATCTTTTGAGGTTGGTTACATTTTAATAACCATTTGCTCTTGAAAATGGATTTCTTTCTTGAAGACCATCTGCATCTGTACAGCCAGGCACCCATTCCTTCCTTGACTTCAGTACCAAATGTTGGCTTCCCTCCACAAAGTGCATGCCCCCTACACCGTCCAGTAGATTGTGTCCTTGCCGCAGTGAAGGAAAAGGAAACTCTGAGCTCTAAGCGATGTAGCATATAGTGTTTTATTTTTTTCTACAGAGCATCATATAACCATGTGGTGAAGTGAATAAGAGGACAGATCGTGATGCTAAATGATCTTTCTTCTTATTCTGTCTTCACCAGTTGTGTGATCTTGAATGCATGACTTAACCTTTCGAAGCCCCTTTAACTCATCTTCAGAAAGAAAATAACACTACATATCTCCTTAGAGTTGTTAGGATGATTAAATGAAAAAATTTGTAAAGATTAAATGCTCAATAGAATGTAGCTGTTGTATTTCTGCAGTGTCTCAGAAACACAAGAAATGCCAATTGTGGGGGAAAGTGGCTGTTGACTCTAGTGGGGGAGGGCAGCTAATTTATTTTCTGGGAATTAAAGAATTCATGCCATTAGGTTCAAAGAGAGTGATTGGTGAGTTGATGTATATTTCTACTGTAAAAACCTTCTCTGAAGGATTACATACAGGATAGAGATGGGAGGACACAGTTTTCCAGGTACATCTCTTCTATGAGGAGCTTAGTATTCTTTAGTCCAGTAGTTCTTAAACTTATCTCATTATAAGGATCGTCTGTGAATCTGTAAAAACAAATAGAAATAACAAACTAAAACAACAAACAAAAAATATGGTTGGGCATACTCTATCAGGAGGTCAACGGGTAGAGATACAGAAGCTGATTTTTAAGAGCTCTCCATTTATTTCTGATGCACAGTAGAACATTGTTGGGATTTTAAAAATTCCCCTCTCCATATTCACAGAGTCAGATACTAATTACTACCCTGATGACTCAGGGAAGTCATATTCTTGTTAATTTACTTGTGGAAATGGAAAAAAAATGTATCTGTTTTGAGTTTTTAAATAAAATAGTGTTTCTATGAAGAAAGAAGACACTAATAAAAATGTGTCAGGAACTAATTAACTTTTAGCACTATTAACCTAGTATTTAAAATAATATAAGTGTCAGCATAGTAACAGAAATACAAAGTTAACTGAAGGCAGTAGAAAAACAGAATTACGGAAGCAGAAAGTTGAATATAATATAGAAGAAAATTTTAGAAAATTTTACATGATATAAGGGTTAAATTAAATTAATGAGACCAAGCAAAAGAGACAAAATGATACAGAGAATATATAAAAGTTAGGATCAATAAATTCAATTTAAGAAAGATTAGAAGCAAATAAAACAAACAAAAAACAATCAAATATATGACTAAAGTGATGTTCTAAATTGAAAAGAGGACAGGTTTTTAACTCAGGCAAAAAAAGAACAATAAGGTACCCATACCTTAGACATGTGGTGCAAACATCTAAAAAAAATTTAAGATTAAATAATTTTTAAATCTAAACAGATAAAAGAACAGGTTATCTACAACTTACAGAAATTGAGGTGATCTTAAAATTCCCCATAACACTAAATATCAGAATTAAATAAAATGGTTTTACGGACCATATGCTTGAATAATTTAACATACATATCCTCAGATATGTAAGAATAAATAAATAAATAAATAAATAAATAAATAAATAAATAAACGAACAAACCACTCATTAAAGTTTCTGGAAAACTTTCTTAAGAACTAACATAATATAATAAAAAAAAAACATTAAAAAAGAAAGAAATTAAAAAAAAAAAAGAATATATTCCAGGGGCACCTGGGTGGCTCAGTCGTCAAGCGTCTGCCTTCGGCTCAGGGTGTGATCCCAGAGTCCTGGGATCAAGCCCCACATCAGGCTCCTCCGCTGGGAGCCTGCTTCTTCCTCTCCCACTCCTCCTGCTTGTGTTCCCTCTCTTGCTGGCTGTCTCTGTCTCTCTCTCTGTCAAATAAATAAATAAAATCTTTTTTTAAAAAAAAAGAATATATTCCAGGGGATGAGGTGCCTGGGTGGTGCAGTCGGTTGGGCATTCTACTCTTGGTTTCAGCTCAGGTTGTGATCTTGGATTCATGGGATCGAGCCCCATGTGGGTCTCTGCGCCCAGCGCAGAGTCGGCTTGAGGCTCTTTCTTCTTCTCCCTCTGCTTCTCCACCCTTCTTTCTCTTTCTAAAATAAATGAATAAATCTTAATAATAATAATAATAATATATTCCAAGGGCACCCAGGTGCCCTTGGAATATATTATTATTATTATTAAGATTCATTTGACTCAATAACATACATGGCTAACAGACACATGAAAAATGTTCAAAATTTGCCATCAAGGAAATTCAAATCAAAACCACACTGAGATACCACCTTACGCCAGTTAGAATGGCAAAAATAGACAAGGCAGAAACAACAATTGTTGGAGAGAGGATGTGGAGAAAGGGGATCCCTCTCTACATTGTTGGTGAATGCAAGTTGGTACAGCCACTCTGAAAACAGTGTGGAGGTCCCTTAAAAAGTTAAAAATGAGCTACCCTATGATCCAGCCATTGCATTACTGGGTGTTTACCCCAAAGATACAGAGCGTAGTGAAGAGAAGGGCCATATGCACCCCAATGTTCATAGCAGCAATGTCCACAATAGCTAAATGGATGGAAGGAGCAGAGATGCCCTTCAACAGATGACTGGATTAAGTTGTGTCCATATATACAATGGAATATTACTCAGCAATCAGAAAGAACGAGTTCTCAACATTTGCTACAACATGGACGGCACTGAGGAGATAATGCTTAGTGAAATAAGTCAAGCAGAGAAAGACAACTATCATATGATTTTCTCTCATCTATGGAACATAAGAACTAGAATGATCAGTAGGGGGAAGAAAGGGATAAAGAACGGGGGGTAATCAGAAGGGGGAATGAAACATGAGAGACTATGGACTATGAGAAACAAACTGAGGGCTACAGAGGGAGGGGTGGGAATGGGATAGACCGGTGATGGGTAGTGAGGAGGGCACATATTGCATGGTGCATTGGGTGTTATACACAACTAATGAATCATCGAGCCTTACATCGAAAACCGGGGATGTACTGTATGGTGACTAACATAATATAATAAAAAATCATTATAAAAATAAATAAATAAATAAATAAATAAAACGTCCCACACTTGATTTCAGCTCAAGCCATGATCTTGGGGTCATGAGATCAAGTCCCTTCCTCAGGCTCCTGAGTGTGGAGCTTAAGATTCTTTCTCTCCCTCTCCCTCTGCCCTGACCCCCCTGCTCACGCTCACTCTGATTCTCTCTGTCTCAAAAAAGGAAAAAAAAAAAATTATAGTAAACACTGTAATCATTAAGTAAAGAAAGTAAGACTGAATAAATACTATAATGAAAAACTTGAGTGCAAATGCCATAAATAACTTTAAAACATTAACATTTCACAATATTTGTGGAAATCTGTAATTCTTTATTAAACTTATAAAATTTTATAAATGGGTGTAAGAAGGGAAGAGAGTTCTCAAACTCCAAATTTCAAATCTTATAAAATGAAAAGTCATATATTTTCTTTTCTTTTTTGCTTTGATTTTTTAAAGAAATATTTGAGTTGATTTTAAAGACAAAGATAAACATTCATGGAATGTGACTGGAAGATAACAAACAAAAACATCATATCATAAAAAGACCACAAGGAAAATAGAACAGGGCTTACAAAACAAAAAGAAAATACTCCATTAAGATGACAGAAAAATAAACCTTGCCAATAGCAATGAATAAAAGTTATTTAACCTCTTTCAATAAAGGACAAGGCAATTTGTTTAATGAACAAATTCATTTGCATGTTGCTTACAAGAGATACAAGGAAACCAAAAGGTACAATTAACTGAATATTCAATAATGACTTAAAAGGCAAATATAAATCGATGTCAGACATGGTTATAAGAAAATCCAACAAGGTAAAATTAGTGGCAAACAAACTAAAGAGACAAGAAGGATCATAAATAATATTTTGATAAAAGAATTCACAATGAAGACAAATAGTAATACATGCAAGAATAAATCGACCTCCCTCCCGAAAAAGGTAGTATTATAAATTAATATTGCTATTCATAAGTTTAGGTCAAATGTTATCAAAAAATAGCAAAGAATTTGATTAATGTAATGCTAATAAATTAAGAAATAATCATTGATGGATTAAGAAGTAAACACTGAACTCTACAAAATATATGTACATATGGTCATGAAACATACTGAAATTCTCAACAAATTGTAAATTATAGAAGTTTTTAGGTAATATTTAACCATTATATAGACATATCCAAATTTAAAAGCAAAGTTGTAAAAATAAACATCTTACTGTTTTGATATGTATTTAAATATTTTTACACAACTGAGGAAATAAAGGGAAAAAATAAATGTAATCTAATTTGATAAAAATAAGGATATTAATATCAAGATATCTAGGGTGCAATCAAAAATTATGTACACCTATGGGATTGTGTTGTTTAAAAAGATGATAATTAAGCATTCAGCCAAAAAGTCTGAGATTTTTAAAAAATCTGTTTTAGGAGAAAATAACTAAATAAAAACCGCAGCCAATTACTTAGAAAAAAGATATAAAAAAACGAAATTGATAAATGAGTCTGAGAACTAATTCCTGGGGAAAAGTAAAATAAAACATACTAAATTGACAAAATCTCATTTAAATTCTGCTCAAGAAATTAAAATCCAAGCAAATAATGTCAGAAATCAAAAAGGGGACATAATAAAAACTGAATTCATAGTAAGCTTCTTAATTCTTAGGGCTTTGTTTTGTTCATTTTATTTATTTATAACCTAGCACACACATAACCTAACATTTCATAGGTGTAGCAGGCTCTCATAAATATTTATCGAATGAATGAATATGGAAGATATTAAAAATTGTAAGAGGACACTTTGCCCAGCTGTGTACTCATTAACTCTAAAAAATATTTCCAGATTCAAAGAGTTTTATGCTTAATTTTTTCAATCTTTTGAAGTTTAAATACTTTTTTATTTGTCCTAGGATGTATAAAATATGGAAAACTTTTTAGTTCTTTATGAAAGTAGTGAAACACTAATAAAATTGGACAAAAATAGAAAATAAAAAAAACTATTACAAACCTATACAAACGCAAAACAGCAAAGCAGGCACACAAGTGAGAACAGCATCATTTATCTGCAATGCAAAAACATCAATAAGGTGCTCACAAACCTAATTAAAATATTAAAAAGATGGCTCACCATCTTAAAGTAGAGTTTCTTCCAAGGATGAAAACCTAACTTAATACAAGGCTGTATAGCCTGTGGTTATGAGCGGGACCTTGAGATCCAAGACTTGATTCAATTCCCTGTCCTCTCACTTAGTCATGGTATGACATTGAGCAAATAACCTCTCTGTGCCTTAATTTCCTCACCTGTAAAGTGGGAATAATAATAGTATTAATCTTAAAAAACTCGTTGGGAAAATTAAATGTTATGTAAAATGCTGAGCATGGCATCTGGTGTATATCAGTGTTACTATTATTATTATTATCATCATCATCATCATCACTCTCAGTATTATTTTATTTAATAATTTCAGGAGCCATCATTGTCCGATTTTTATTCCAGCGCAGTAATGTATACAACGGCTATAATGGTTGTTTTATAATATTTTGATCAGCCACATGACTAAAGAAAATTGAAGGAAGGGAGGACTCATGTGTATTATATAATAAGTGAAAATATGTCTAATTCCAATATTCTCCTTTCTGCAGGCCCAGGAAAGCTTTCCCTTGAAGTAGGTGTGCGTAACTCATTCATGGCCCATGCTTGAGTCCAGTCTGGGAAAAGCTGAAACTCTGGAGGACACCCACGCCTTTGGCCCTATGATACACTACAGTCCTGATGTACTTACACTTCATGTGGAAAGATTTTGTCAGCTAATATCTGTGATTGCTCAGTAGTGAAGGTGGAAATAAAGTCATGGATGAGATATTTTCCAAAATCTAGTGATCGATTTGGAATGGCACTGTCCCCATGATTTTAACGTCGGACTGTGTTTCCTAAGGAAAAATGGCAAGTGAAGGCGGGGGATAATTAACAAATGTCCCACTCTGTTCCCCAGGCACAGGAAAGGGCTATGGTTTTCTCTTTTAAGTTGTGTGCTTGCTTTACTGTGTAGAGTAAATTTGCCTCACCCTTTATTTTAAAATAGGAAATGAAGATCAAATTATCCTTTCCATTATTGTACACAGTTGTGCAAATGGAAAGATTGTCTTCTTCTGGGAACTCTATAGCCTACCAAGGAATCCTATGAAGTGATCTCTAATCTGATAAAGTAAGAAAAAAATCTTGACTTTGATTCATCACCACTGTGCTCACTACTATATCACTGTCCAGTAGTGTCAGAATTTCACTGCCACCCAAAACTACACTGTAGTCACTGAAAGGCAGCAGCTGGGACACTGGTGACCTGTCCAAAAACAAGAGAATTGATCAGGAAGTGGAGAAATGCCACCTCATAAATGTCACCCAACCACATTTAACAACCACCAAGAGTTTATGCTGACCAACTGTTGTATTTGCTATGGTAAATATGCCTCTTTTACAACGTTGAGGCCACTGAATTTCTCATGGACTAAAACTTCCTTCAGTGCAATTACCTCCTCTCCCTGGGAGCCTTAGGAACTCTGCCATGGTTGCAATATTCTTCTAGAGATGGACATCAATGTCAGATTTACATTGAGTACCAGCATCTCTCAGAAGAAAACGTGCAGCTACTGCTCCGACTTCAGAAGCGGATCTGGATGCCCAACAGAAATATGCCGGTAAAATTTACGGGAAATATCTGAAAGCAGAAGAAAGCACTAAAAATAAATAAGTGCTGCAAAGTTTACTATTCAAAAATAGTATTATTTGTTGTTTGAAATTGTGCTGTATTATGTTCATGGACCTAAAAAAAAGCAATTCTATCCAAAAATTACTTTCAAACTTGAAGTTTTTACTGAAAGATATATTTGTATACATTAAGGAAGGTTAAAAGATTACATTGATTATATAAACTATTAGGAATGGAATATTCTTGGCACATTTTCACATACCTTACCCATTGCTTAGCTGACTTTTGTCTCTAATACCATGTCCAGAACGAGAGGAACGTGTTTTTAAAGATATGGACTTACTATTTTTATTTTTTCCATAAAGTTGTCTATAATATTTTTGAATTAAAATTCTATGTTAAAAAATGTGAAATCATTGACATTTTCACGAAACATTTCTTTGTGAAAGAGGTAAGAAAGTATCCTTTCTAAATGTGCTGTCCAAATAATTTCTGCTAGATGAAATATACTCTCAAATCCAATTTATTTTATACTGGGGTAAATATTTCAGCCCAAATATTTTCACAGGCACTGCCTTTTTGCTTCCATTTAGAGTAGTTTCCTTCAACAAATATTTTTATAAGACAACATTTGTCAAATAAGTTGTCTCTATTTATGATTCACCTGAAAGTTTACCAAATTTAGATGCTGCAAATTGTAGGTTTTCTCAATTTTTTTCACTGCAATACAGGATATAAATTTATTTGATTAAAAATAGGAGATTTGTCAACTAATTCTTCCTGCAAATCAGACGTTCAAAAGCTTTTATGCAATTTCAAAACTAAATTTTATACACTGTCTGTGATCTCATTCTTTTAATTTTTTCAGCTTCCCTTTGCTTTTGTAGAAAATGTCTTCCCCATTGGCAAGATAATGTCTTCAATAATTTCAATTTGCTAAAAGCTTCAACCTAAAGTCATTGCTTTTCTTGCCATACCACTTTTTGAACACTTTGCTTAAAAATTTCCAGATGATTTTGAAGAAAGTGCAACCAAAATTTGGAGAAATCCTTTACAAAAATATTAGTAAGACATTAGGGCTGATTAACAAAGTAGTTATTTCAAGGCTTAAACATTGCTAACATCCCATTGAGAAGCTAGAAGGAAAGAAAGAGCATATTATAAGGCTGAAAATTTTTATTCAATATTAGTTTTACCAGTATTAGTTATTCCAGCTGTGTACTTATAAAAATATGTACAGATTTTGATAATTGTAGCTTCTATTTCAGTTGGTAGAATATTACAGCTTCTTTGGGTGAAATTATGAATTTTATGTACATTACAACCAATTCCAAATACATTTCTCCTTCACAGGTTCCTTAATTTAGTGAGAACATTGTTGTTACCATGCTGATGTGCTCTACCAAATTTTCTATTCATATTATCACCACGAAAACAAATGCTATAACCTCAGTGTTGCAGTTTCAACATTCATAATGATATCAGATGTTTGACTTTTGAGAGAATAAATTCCAAAGCTTTACTTTGATTCCAGCAACCATATGGGGGGGGGGAAGAAAAGAACGATTACTGGAATTACTGATTTTCAATTTGAAGCATCTGCTCATACAAAACTGACATCCTTTAAACTTGACAAGTTCTGCTACTAATGCAGCCACAGGATTTTCCACTATCGCTTCCAGCTTCGTGCAGGCACAAACACTTGGAACTGAAAATGAACAGTGTTAACTTCAACCAATAGTCAATTGATCTAAATGAAAACTCATGCTTCAAAGAATGACATGTGGACACACCTTTTGTGACTGCATATGTAAAATTGTCCTTTTGGGCACAGTGTTCCTAACATAACAATTTTTGGTTGATACTGCTGGCTTCCCAGAAGATATTTTTTGTCCTTTACTTCTCATCTCTTCAGTGATATCACTTGGGCTTTGAGATGAGTGGAAAATTTAGTATGTATTTTTTTAATTAAACATGGACTTTCATTTCTTGAGGTCATTGATGACAGGATTTATTGCTAAATTCAAAGAGTATTACCAAACAATATGATACATAGCTACAGATGTACAATCAGTAGATGACATCATTGTAGCAAGAGCATTTAAGCTACTTGCTACACATTTTAAACCTGAACTGCTCAGCTTCATATATATATATAAATATATAATATGTATGTGTGTATATGTGTGTGTGTATATATATATTTATATATATAACACTTGCTTCTAGGATCCTGGTGGCTTGATGAATCTTGGAGACCCCACAGCCTGCAACACAACTGGTCAGTACATCAAGGGGCTGGCTGAAGAACAGCATCTAATACATGTAATATTTCAACCACCATCAGGACAAAAGGAGTTAGCTGCCCATACCTGAATGCTCTGCACATTCTCCTTAGATCTAGAAAGGATGAAAAAATGAAAAGGATAAAGAGAGAGGCTTTTGCTGGTATCTGCCAGTGCATATGTCTTATTCCTACTGCCAGTAAGAAGATGACAGGAGCGGGAAATAAACTAGCAGTCTATCAGAGCTATCCTGACTTATTTTTATACAATCATCAATAATAATACTTGAAAAAAGTAAAATACTTGGACATATGACAACTGAACAGGACCCTGGGACCAAAAGGTGAATCAAGAGTCTCCTGTGCACACGGGGATGATCACCCTTCTAATGGTACACTTGTTTAGGGACCACTTACTGCGGGCAGGCTCTCTGGATTTTTGGAGATGAAATGGTCATCAAAATATGATCCCCACTCTCTGTTTGCCCACTTTGCCTAGCTCAGTTTTGCAAAGCATGCAGTTTTCAAACACCGTTCTCACAATGAACTCCTTTGATTCAGACGTGATTCAGGAAGCATATCATCATCTCTGCCACCCGTTTTTGAGAATCTTCCTAACCTAGAGCCCAAAGGCACGGAACGCGGGAGAGCACAGCGTGCAGCACTTCTGCTTGTGTTGTTTTGATAATACCAGCCTTCCTCAGCATCCACTGGGAGAGGCCGCCTGACGGGATATGCCATCGCTCTAAGTAGGCTTTCCCACTCCACCTCTTCGCTTGATGCCACTCAGCAGCTCTGAGAGCAGCCAAAGCCACAGGAATGTCAGGGTGATTATTGGCCAATGTCAAACTTACTTTGGAGCAGAGGCCCTTTAAGTTCAGGAGACAGATTTACCTTTCTTAAGGCCTTAATAGAATTAAGCAAATCAGCACTTCCTGCTGAAGGCGGGCTGCACAGCCACCAAGCTAGCAGTATCATTAAGAAACCACATGTGTTTAAAATAAAATTGTTTCTAACAGTAAGTCTCAAATACCTGCTCTTCTGGCATACTTTTTGATTTTTAAGATTCTGTCAAGCTGTGATGACTTTAACCTTATTCTTTGAAACACTCTCCTTTTCCCTCTCTTCCTCTATTCATCTATGAAATTGAATTTCCTCTAATGAAAAGAGAAATAGAATATATTCAAAATATACTTTAGGATCAAACTGGTGCCACTTTTTTTCTTCCTCATAAGACTTTTGCCCCCCATTTCAATCAGCAGTCCCATTATGATTCCTCTTCCCAAATAGAAAACACTGGCTTTCTCACTGCTCTCGGTTCATCTAAGTTGCCATTCTCTGGGTTTTGTCTTATTTTCCTAAGAACTGACCCTTGCGTTTTCTGTTTACTCTTCATTCCCACGCTATCTCTCCGATCTGACCCTTAAGAACCTCTTCTCTGTGAGAATGAACCCAAATTTCCACCTTTACTAGCCTAACGTTACAAGTGGGTAGAGCCAGAATGGCTGGTCAATGCCAGCTGTTACCTACTAGGTACACTTGGTCAGATTTAACCTCTATGCCTCAGTTTTTCTTCTGTAAAATGGGGCCAGTAATTGTTCTCAGAAAGGTGTTGTGAGGATTAAACGAGTTATACATAAACCACTTAAGAGGTGATTGGCTATCTCCTCAACTTTAGGAAATCAAGTAGGGCAGAGATGTCATCCATTTATAGTCAATGCAGAGAAGCTTTGAATAATGCTTAAGGTAACTCTCTTACCATAGTATAGCCAAGGTTATTGGTTTGATTGATCTAAGACCAAAATAATGTTCCTGAAAGAGACATGAATTGCTCATGTAGAAGAGATCACGGTCTTCACAAGAAAATCAATCCTCAGGGTTTGGGACATATGTTTGATTTCAGATGTGACAGAAAAAAAACCATCAGTTTATCCTAAATTTATCCTAAATCAGTTCTGCAAATGGAAAAACTAACTCTGGGGATTTCATTGAACTAACTTGGCCTTGCAAGGGATGTGGCTTGAGATAGAAATCTGAGTCCATACTGATTTGAACCTTAATCAAAGTAGGGCTTCTATTAAAATTCTGGGTGTTTACCAAAAGAAAATGAAAACACTAATTTGAAAAGATATATGCACCCCTATATTCATTGCAGCCTTATTTACAGTACCCAAGGTATAGAAGCAACCTAAGTGTTCATTGATAGATGAATGAATATAGATAGGTAGATAGATGATAGATAGATAGATAGATAGATAGATAGATAGATAGATAGATAGATAGAGATACATATACATACATACAATGGAACAATACTCAGCCATAAAAAAGAATGAAATCTTGCCATCTGCGACAACGTGGATGGACCCGGGGTGTTATGCTAAGTGAAATAAGTCAGACAGTGAAAGAAAAGTACCATATGATCTCACTTATATGTGAAATCTAAAAAAACAAAACAAATGAGCTAACAAACTAACAAAACCAGAAATAGAATAATAAATACAGAGAATAAACTGGTGGTTGCCAGAAGAGAGGGGGGTCAGGAGGATGGGCAAAATAGGTGAAAGGAATTAAGTGGTATAAACTTCCAGTTATAAAATAAATAAGTCACAGAGATGAAAAGTACAGCTTGGGGAATATAGTCAATAGTATTATAATAACAGTGTGTGGTGACAGATGGCAACTACACTTATTGTGGTGAGCACTGCATAATGCATAGAATTGTTGGATCAATATGTTGTGCACCTCAAACTAATATAACATTATATGTCAGCTGTAACCCAATAATAAAAATTTTTAAAATAAAAAGTAAAAAAATAAAATAATACAAAAAATTCTTATGCGAACATCTAACATATAAGTAATCAAAGGTAATTTTTGAATCTCCTATCTTTAGACTCTCAACAAAAAAAGTTACCAAATTCCTGTTAAATCAACTTAGTTTTTGTTAATACATGCATACATTCTTCATTGAACGTATTTAATTCATATGAAGTTAAATAAGATCAAGCTATAAGACCATTCTTGGCAATTGCTATGGATAATTGCACCCTGTATTTCTTCCATCTTTGTGCCTTTTACAGGGGCTTCACAAACTCAAGATGAGACAATTCTGTTTAACTGTGTTCTATTTTGGAGCTACTGCTTGGTGATTCTGCTGCAGCATGAGGGAGAGAGCAAGACCCTGAAGAAGGAGCAGGCATCTTGCCACGTGGGGTCCTATTGTAGGAGCCCCTGGGCTAGCCGAAGCATGTCTGGGCCTAGCCCTGCAATGCCAAGATTTCCTATGACCCCAGATGTCCTAAAAATTAAGAACAGTTTCTCTGGTTTATGCATTTCAGTCACAAAAATTTTAACACGTATTTGACAGCAGCCTAAAACAGCAACAGAGATTTGTGGGAAAAGATTTAGTCTGATCCAGAAGTCTTCATTTCTTATTTACATAAAAGTTCCCCTGCATTCTGAAATCACTGATTATTCTTCTATCTTAAGTACAATACCCTATTCTGGTTAAACACAAAATATTTTTAAACATTATTTTAAAGAATTTGCATTGCTCAACTCTAGTAGTGTGAAATAGAAGACATTCAGAAGTGAAATTAAGTACTTTTCAATGGTTAAGTTCAAATCAGGTGCTTTGGAAGATACGGTTCTGTGAAATCTAACACTTGTTTAAATCCCAAAAGCCTGAAGATAAACGGATTGCTGAAGAGAGGGGGCAGGAGTGAGCCTGGAGCTCAAGGGTTATCCTAAGGTGAGAGTGGCCAAAGTAAAAAGGCAGGTACAAGAGTCAATTCTCCATCAGAGGAGGAGAAAATCCTTGATCAGAGAAAGGAATATTTAGGAAAAGGCAGGACAGATAAGTTTGGCAAAGGAATAGCCACTAACCTTTCTTCTCTTGTGTGAAAGAACACGAGAAATCACATTCAATTCCATGAGAGAATGTGAAGAAGAAAATCAAGTGCACTGTAAAAGAAGTTTACCCACTCATAGGTGGCAAAGTGATCATCTACCCACTTCTCTTGAATTCACTACCCTAACAAAATATATATGAAAAATCTAACATATGCCAAATTTCAAAAGTACTCCAATCTAAACATATTGATTGATCTTTTTCATTTTTGGAAGTTATCATTGTTAATTGCAGCAACAGGTAGACCATTAGCTAATTCAAACCTAAACCCTAGAAACAGAGCAATCTGGCTAGACCAGAGAGAGGAAAGTCAAGCTGCGACCCATTGCCCTTGGAATACTAGAGGTTCAAGTCCTGTACCACTGACAAGAAGGGCTAGATGGTACCCTTCTCTTACAAGATGCCCATGTCATTCCTTCCTTCCTCACCAACATATCTACCCAAATGTTTTTAAACCTTCATACACTGATGTTTGTTACAACTCAGTTTTGCCCATCTTACATTGACGCCGCTAAATCACTTCTCATTTACAAAATGTCATTTTTCATCAACTACCTGATGAGTAATGATTTTGGATCTATCATCTGGTAATTTTGCTTCTTGCCTGGCAAAAAGCATCAGGCCTCCACCAAAGCAGTAGTGCATAATATCTGAGTGGGCCTGGAGGTAGTACCAGGTCTTTGCTCGGAAGAGAACCTCTGTGGCTCTTTCCTGCAATGTTTAAATTTTTTTTTAATTTTATGAATATTTAATTTATATACAATATACAATATATACAATAATGTACAGTGCAATCAATAGTTTAATATATCTACAGAGTTTTGCAACCATTACTGTTATCTAATTTTAGAACACTTTTTCACCCCCAAACAGATAGCTTGTACCTATAGTCACTCCCTATTTCCACCTTCTACTCCAAGTCCTACATAACCACTAATCTACTTTCTTTCTTTATATGCTTGTCTATTCTGGACATTCCTTATACATGAAGCCATAAAATATATGGTTATTTGTAACTGGCACTTTTCCTCCCTGTTGTAGTATATCGGTACTTAATTTCTTTTTATTTCCTAATAATATTCTGTTGTCTGGATACACCATACTTTTTCTATTCATTAGTTGATGTAGAGTCCCATTTTTTTGTCTATTATGAATAATGTAGATATGAACATTTGTGTGGACACATGTTTTAATTTCTTTTGGGTAGCTCCCTAAGAGTGGAATGGCTGGGTCTTACAGTAGCTCTATGTGTGATATTTTTAGTAACCGCCAAACTATTTTTCCAAGTGGCTGCATCATTTTACATTTCCAATTGTATTAGGATTTCCAATTTCTCTACATCCTTATCAACCCTTGCTAATATCTTTTTTTTTCTTCCATAGCTATTCTGGTGGGTATGAAGTAGTACCTCACTGGTCTTTTGCTTTGTGTTGCATATTTGATTTGTATGACTGATGAAGTTTAGCAACTTCTCAATTGCGTATTGGTGATTTGTATACCTTCCTTGAAGAAAGTTTATTCAAATACTTTGCTTTTTAAAAATTGGGTAGTTTGTCTTTATTATTGAGTTGTAATAGTTCTCTATATGGTCTGGGTACAGGTCCCTTATTAGATATATAATATGCAAATAGTTGCTTCTAGCCTGTAGGTTTTCCACTTTCTTCATAATATCTTTTGAAGCACAAAAGTTTTTAATATCAATGAAGTACATTAGTCAATCTTGTTTTTAATCAAATCACTGCCAAGTCCAAGGTCACAGTGTTGATTTTATCTGCTCCCTGTTAAAAAGGGAAAGGGACCCAGTTGAAAGGTACTGGGAATCTATACCACGACTGCTCACAAACATCAATCCTTGCATAGCTTTAATAAATGTCCTCAAGCGTGTCTGGCCTAGATTCTCCTCCCACTGCCTTGCCACCCAGAAGTCCCCAGGCACAGATGAGCAGGGCAAGAGGAGATTGGTTAAAGTAAGAAATTAGAAGAAAAGCCTTACTAAGAGGATGTCCAACAAGGTGATCAAGGGTGAATTGCAGGTGTGCAATGATAGAATGCTGCTATGGCAGGAAAATGATGCCCCTTTCCCACATTTATCTTGACAAGGAGTTATAAGAATAAAGGGTTTCTCTGCTTCCTGCAGCTGGGATTACAGAGAGGAGGACAATGGACTTTAGTAAGGTGATATATGTGGGATGACTTTATAGCAGTGACATAATTAATAATTATACAATATAAGCCTTTGTCAAGGAGTCCTAATTTTGAGACGTAATTTCAACCTTCAGGAAAGCACTGACAACTTCACAGTTGCTCACCAGCCCTAGGAGAGATGAATGGAAAGAGAAAGTGAAGGACGTTGCAAAAATTTTTATTTGCCAAAGCTGGTGTATGTCACCAGTACCCAATGACTTCTAGCTCCCAAATCTCATGTGAATGGTCCTTATCAGCAGAACCTGAACTATATCCAGATTCCTTTCAATAAGGGATTCTGGGAAATTCAGTTGCCAGGCTCCTAGGCCTTGTGATGCAGAGGGACAGAAGCAGGGTAGAATGGATAATATTTGTCAAAGACAATATCCAGCATAGAAATGTTGGGAGGAATCATCATTACTGATATCAAATATGGAATATAAAGAACAAGTTAAAGTAGGTTTTGGCGACTGTAAAGAAAAAAGAACAAATAGAAGCGTATAAAGGACCATATAGTAGATGTGGATGGCAGAGCCTAAAGATCGAGTATATACATATCGTACATTACTAAGGGGTGAGAAACAATATTGAAGAACATAATACATTTCCAATTGTATAGTAGAAGCAAATTTTCCTCATTTTCTTCATCTGAGTGTGTAGGTTGAAATTCATAAAATAAAAGAAATTCACTCCCAGATGAGCTCTAGTAAAATTTGATAATTTCAAGGATTATTTAAAAAAAGCAATAAACATGCTCAGGAAAAATTTTAAAATATAGATTACGAAATGCAAGAAATTTACACACTACAAATGAATGTGTAAATTTACACACTAACAATTTCTATGGTTGTCGTTATCTTGATAAGAAAACTACTTGTCACATACAGTTAAAAGGTAGAGACTGTTGAAACTAGTTAATTTTAGTTTTATCTGATGTATGCAGTTCCTTCAGGTTAAATTGTCAAGCATTTCTCTTTCAGGTACTATTTCTCCCTTTTCAAGGATTCTTTTTTCCTCCTTTTCCCTCAAAGGGTATGTAGGCACAGGAAAATGCAACCATATCCTCATAACAGGACAGAGGTAAGAGAGTGGCTTCTAATCTGCATCTACCCTCACTTGCTCCACTGGAAAGTAAGGTTTTTGTTCTGTTTTGTTTTGTTTTTTACCTGGTTGTTGGGCATATTGCATTGGTTTTAGCAAGTAGCTGCTGTTTTCAACTGCTTTTTTTTTTTAATTTAAATTCAATTAGCCAACATATCGTACATCATTGGTTTCAGATTACGGTATTGTGCAGACACCTGGAGCGGAAGTCTCTGACCCTGGTATAGCCTCAGTTCAAGAGATCCCTGCCTTTTGCAGGCTCCTGGTCTAGAACTCAAGGCCTTTTCCAGTCAGTTCTCTTAGCCCTGCTGTTTCTTCCCCCAATCAAGAGTTCCCTAAATGTCAAACAAAGGCAACAGAAATCTGGGATTCTAGCTCAAGGCTCTCTGTCTAGATACTTCCCTCAGGTGTCTTTACTATACCATTTGATTGACACCACTCTTCTTTTAGGAAACGCCAATTTTTCTTTTAGGAAATGCTCAGAATTTTTCTGTTTTTCAGCATTTTCGTCTACTCCTTCAAAAGGGAAATACATAAGCTTTTTGCTGAGGAACTTCTTTTAAAACCTTGCACTTATTTCTACTGTGCCACATTCCATGATGCGGTGAGACCTGACCCTAAAGCAGGGGTAAAGAATGCAAAAGAATAAATAGAAAAGTCTAATAATTCCTTGCTTCTTATCAAAGCTTCCTCTTAGAGCTTACCTTATGTGAAATCATGCTTCTCGCTCTATTTTGGTTTATAGTAAAACACAGTGATCAGGCTTCAAGATTCACTCTGAAAGCTAAAGGGAGAATTTTGGAATTTATTGAAAGTCAACAAAGCCTTCATTTGAACACTAGTGTCTCATTATAGACTCGGCTTTTAATTTGAAACTCGAAGCTGAATAATCACATCTTTATTCTAGTCTAGGCCCTCCTCTAGTCCAGAATAATGATAATTATTTTTGATTTAGTGGGTGGGAGAGCTGTGGGAAATCTAGGAAAAAATATACTTCTTAAATATGTCAAAAATTATTCCAATACATGTCCAAAGAAACAATTAGACTTGTCCCCTACAAAATGGAAGAAAATGGAATGATAAGTAACATTGTGAGAGGAAAAAAATATGACTCGAGAATTTCATAAGGAGGCAATGGAAAAATATGATCAATTCTATAAGAGATCAGTAAACATACCATTCATATCATCCTCCTGGAAAAGTTACTCAAAATCATTCTGTGACTGAAAGAGTAATTACTAATATGCATTTTAAGGGTGGGAAAATAAGGGTTTACATGACTGAATTATTGAATCCAAAGAAAAATTTTTCTTAAAATTATATCTAATTTAAAATATAATTCAGTAACAAAAACAGCCCAGCTCTATCATTCTAGATTTGACTTGCAAGGTTACCAAGTAGTAGTGGTAGGCATACTAAAAAATCACCAAATTTTTTGTTTTACAAAGTCTGTAAAAAAGTATAAATTGTTCTTTCTCTTATATTATACTTTTCTCCTTTTAACAAAATTATGAAGTTAATATATGCATATACATAATGTTAAAAACAGGTTAAAAGAAAGAAGTTATGTAGAAAAGCAGTCTTTCTTCCCCTCCATTTCTGACTAAACTTTTAATAACTACAGGCAGTTTCTTCTTGCCTTTATTTTCTTTATTTTCTTATCATTTTACGTTTTAATTTTATAAAAAGAGAAAATATAGGTTTATTTTTTGGTAATTAAAACAAGTAGAGTTAAAAACAATCAGAATTAAATTAGAATGAACAACTAGATTTAAAAATCAATATCCATGAACTTTTAAATGTAATGAACTTTCAAATACATGGGAAAAACTAGATGAACGAATTAGACATAGCTCATGTAGTAAAAGGAAAAAATAAATGTTAAAGCATGAAATAATGTCAGAGAGAAAGGCCAAATATCATCTGTGACTCTCAAAATGAACCAGTTAAATCCTCATATTTAAAGCTTTTCAGATCAGGGTAGAAAAATTCAACTCTTTGCTGCTATGCTGCAATGACATAGAATAAAAATAAAAATACAAAAATGATCAAAGACTTATTTGGCAGAAATAAAATAACGGAAAGCAGTCCTGGAGGAATCGAAGGCAAAAGCCTACATTCAGGGGAAATTTCCCAACTTTAAACATACACATTATTAAACAAGAATTAACAAAACAATGAAATAAAATAAATAAGAATAAAAGAAAAAAGAAAATAATATTGTAAAAGCAAATTTTAATGGATTAAAATCAGGAAAAAATAAATTTAATGAGCCCATGAATTATTGGCAATAAAATTAGAATAGATAGGCTTCTGGAAAATCTGATTAAGAAAAAGGAGAAAATAATTAGAACTAGAAAGAGAAATGGTACAAAAGTCAAATAGAATACAATGTATGAGATTACAATACAAGACCCTATGTATGCAGTAAATATGTAAGACTGGGTGAAATGGATGATTTTCATGAAAGATATAAACTGACAATAAAGATTTATAAAAATTAGAAAAATCTGAATTAAATAATAACCATAGGTATAATGAAAAACATTTCAAAAATTGCTCTAAACTCTCTAGGGATTGTTTTACTAGTGCATTACTTGGAACTTTAAAAGAACTAGTAAACTCAATTCTATATAATTTGTTCCAGAACATAGGAAAAAAAATATGGAAAGCAATCAAATCTATTTTATGGATACGGGATTATTCTGACATCAAAATCTGACAAACATTATACAAAAAAAAAAATAAAACTAGAGACAGATCTCTCTTATGAATAGAGATTCACAATGAATCGATATTAGGAAATACATGTGTCTGGCATTTATTAGATACTCAATAAATTCATCCTACATCACTAAGGAAAGCAAAGCTATCTAGAATGAATTTCATTGGCTTCTTGGCCCCATGTCTATACTTTTCATTCCCTATGAACCCATCCTCACCTCACTTCCCTCCAGTTCAGAAGAGGGAAAAAGGTCTTTTGTTAAAAAATGAAGTTTCCAGTTGTATTCTGGATCCTGTTCTAGAAGCAAAACCTCATCCTTGATTTGTCAGTTACTTCTTTGTCAGTTATATGTTGCCTCTTTCTATTAACTATTTCCTCTCAGCTCTTACAGAATGCTTCCTCAGTTCTGCATCCAAATGCTCTGGAAAGCCATGACCAGATTCTTGCTTTCAAAAAGCTTTCAAACTGCAGGAGTGGGCTAAATCAGCAATTGCAGGGCAACACGCTAAAATGTGGCCATGCACAGGTACTACTAGGACTCATGGGAGAGGCTTCTGGAAATGTTCCTCCAGTCAGTGCCATGCCTTTTTTATTTCTTTCACTGACTATCTTCTAAAAAAGAGTAGCTTCCACTCACCACGCCAGTATTTCATTTCCCATTGATCTCTCCGTAGATCGCTCCCTCACTGAAACCCCTTGACTGTATGTTCTTCAGCTTTTACCCCTTTGGACTTTCTTACCTCTTCTCTTTTGCAGACTCGTTCCACCTAATTTTTTATTATGGGCCATGTTTTAGAGGAACAATGGCTGCTTTTATCTCCCCAATTTGCACACTCCTTCTCAATGTACGCGCTCTCTCATCCAGCTCCATGGTTTCAGCTACTACCTAAATGTTGGTTCTCGATGTCTACCTGCAACAAGGATCTCTCTTCTGAGGTCCAGGTTCAAACACCAGTTCTCTACTGCATCTCTTCACATGAATGTCTAACTGGTGGGCCAAATACATGTCCCAAACAGATTTAGTATCTTTTCAAATCCTGCTGCTTTACTATACGCATTGTACGATGTGAGCCGGGACATCACAGAGAGATACATCACATTATCAAAATGGAAGGCTCACATGCATTCTGATTTCTTTGCTCTGATCCAAATCTCACTAAGCAATTTTTGGTAATTCTAGTGTTCTACATGGATAGAAACTTCTCTGTCCAGGATGGCACAAAGGTCTTTTCTAATTGAATTATATTTATCATAGTGAGTGAGTAAATTGGCATTTCAGTCCTTTACATCATGTTTTGTAAGGTTTGCTGGTTTGAGTGTGCGTCTTCCATTCTTCCAAGACTGGAATACTAAACAGACTGAATTATTAAGTCTGTGGGGCTGAGTCTAGACTCTGAAATGTGATGAATTCACCAGTATAAAGATGATAAAACATTACAAGGGATTGGGATAGCCTTTCCAGGTGCTACTTCTTTTGTCTCGCTCTGAGCCTGTTCACACATTGCCCTCTGTCAGCAGAAATGTCATCCTCTCAGTAAGTGTCCCCCACTGCCTTATGCAGGGTTTGTCCCTCTCTTGTGTACTCCCACAGCACTTTGTTCCTGAACACTTCTCACTTTTTCTTGCAGCTTACTTGTCTCTGCAAACTCCTTTGCCTGGCACACAATACATGCTCACAAGTGTTCATTTAATCAACTAATTCAGCTCCTAGTACAGGTATTTTGTCCAATTCTTTTTCCTTATTTCTCTTGAATTATTAGACGGCACACAAAATAGGATACTTTTGCAGGAACCAGGGCTGATCTTGTTATCAAATAAGACTTTTACAATATGGTCAGGAAATTATTCTAATTCCATCCGGAGCTAAGTGTTTTAGAAAACTGTTACTGCCTCCATTCCTTTATGTTCCAATTATTTTTAGCTTCAGTTAAACATATCAGCTCCATAGCATACTTCACTAATTCTTTTTGCCACAGGACCCAGATGTGATTATTATAGTTTTGTTTTGTTTTGTTTTGTTTTGTTTTGTTTGGGTTTGGCTTATTGCCGTTAATGCCACCAGGCTGAACCCATGTACAGTTTTGTCTCTCAGCAAAGTAGCCATTTAACAAATAATAGAGGAAGCCTTTGAGTTCTAAAAATTCTTGACTGTGTAAAATACGCTTGTAACCTGCAGCTTATAGAATCAATGCATATCCTAATGGTTGTTCAGTAGTTTAAGAGGTGTTTGAATTATTAGGTGAGGGAAGTCACTGTAACAGTTAAGCAAAATAACTAAATACATCTGAAGCCATATAATTTAATGTATTAGGAGCAGATCTTTTGAAAATTTCCAGAAAGTTATCCAATATCCTATTGACCAGCATTTTAAGACACATTTTATGGCTCAAACCCTTAACTTAAGTGCCTATGTCGTTCACTAAGGGAGAAAGAAATGGCATAATGGCAACCCTAGCCATGGAAAATATGCTGTTTCTTTAGTACACCATTATTTCCCAGTAAGTATTGTAATTGAGAAGAAACTTCCCTTAAATGTGCTAAATCAATTAATTACCCCCACACACTTGCTTTAACATCCTGCACTATTGAAACAACTTCCAGATGTTACATTTGCTAATAATTCTTTGGCCATCATGTTTCAGTGGGTTGGCTGTATCACTCCAGATACAGACGCAGAGAGGCAGAATCACAACTGTCCCACATGACAATCACTGGGTGGTGAGATGAATCTTGGCTCATTTTTTATCTTGAGTAATTAATTTAACCACTTTAAGTCTTGGCTTCCTCATCTGTAAAAATGGAAGTAGTGATGCTAAGAAAATATTAATAACAAAAATGAATATAAGCAATTCTGTGTTTTGCAAAATATATATGTGTGCGTACTAGTAATCATACTTTGATGTTCACCACGTTCTTGCATAAGAATGATCTCATTAACTTATTTTCCCATTGAGAAAGTGCGTATGGCAACATTACACTCTGTTTGCTATTAAATGCAATCTTTTTTTCATTTAAAGTCTAATGCTTGTTTTATTTTAGCACATTTAAAAAAATGTTATTTTAACATACCCAATGAGTTATACTTCTGACGTCCACTGTTGTGGAGAATCTGAATAGCATCATGTTTACCCTAATAGGTTTATTCATTAAATGTCATTTACAAGATGGAGAGATACATTTGGAATTGCTTTGCTGCCTTTAGATTTTCTAGAACCTTTAAAACCACATTAGCATTAGTTGAACTTCTTCTCAAGTTTGTCAGTTCTACTAGCATAAAGCCATGCAGCAAATTTGCTTTTAATATTTTTCTTCTAGCTTTGTGCTTTATTAGAAATAACTCATTTACAGAAAACCTTTTATTTGAATTGGTGGTGAGAATAAACACATAGTTCTCAGTGACTTTTATTATTTATTATAAAGTAATTTGGCAGGGTGTTGTGTAGGCAACTAAACAAAATAAAAGATTAATCAGAACTACCAATCTTTTCCTGATTTGCAGAGTAACAGAAAACAGCAGCCCAGCCCTGTTTTACTCCCCAAAGGTTTAGTTCAGTATGTGCCAGTGATGGAAAACATCGTCCGCCTATAAAGCAACAATTAGGGCTGGTTTCCATTGACTCAATAAGTCAAATGTAAAAATACAAAAGACCAATATAAAATAAGCCCTCTTCTGTGGGCCTTCACATGCCAGAAACGTGAACACCCTTGGATATGTGTTGCTCCTGCTATTTACCAATGCTCCACTGGAATTTTTAGGTTTAAAAGTTCATATTTTAATTGCAGAATTGAACACAGAAGGATAAAAATCAGCAGTTTTTCCCCAGGTTATAGCAGGGTTTGGAGGAAAAAAAGGCATAGCTGGAAGAAAAGAGGCTTAAATTCACTTTTTGGAGAAGGCTGTTGTCAGTGAGACTAAGTGATAAATTACTTAGTCTCTTGGTATATTCATTATATATATAATGTATTAATTCATATAAAATATTAGAAAAACTGCAGCCTACTTAAAGTTGTTGGCATTCCTGGAAGTAAGCACATTTCCCAGAATTATGTTTTAAAAGGACTATTAACATGTACATTGTCCTCCATATATTTTGAGGGTAGGGTCACAGAAAGCAATTTGTATTAATATCAATCTATCTAAGAAGGAACTCCCAAAATCAACTATAAAGAAATGTTAGAAAAGGATAGAGGAAGATATGAAATTCAGATATTTTCTGAAACAAAACAAAAAACTAAGGGGATTAATACCTGCTAGCTTGTGAAATGCTATTATACATTCACTGATAATTAAGTATTTATTATGACAAACAAACACAAAATATGTTTGAATTATACGGAACGAATTTAGGGTAGAGACAGGGAAGATTTGCCTGGCATTGAGGGTGGGGAATTGAGGGCTGCTTTTGATATCCTTGTCTCCAGTAAGAGCAAATACAATACTGCTTGAGAGGAAGGAAAGTAGGTAGGTGATGTTTAAAGGACTTCTCCAGCTAAACACTTGTTGAAGAGTGCACTTAGAAGCTGTTACAGGAATAAGATCTTTTGTGTGTCTATTAATGGTGACCTTGTGAATAACCTTTTATTCAGCTGAAATGTTGCAAAATATCAAATATTTCTATTACTACTTTAGAGGATAGGAAAAGCATTCCATCCCTATAACCTTCTTCTCCCTAACATTATGCAAAGGTAGCATATTATTTATGTTCATAAATTCTTTTTTTTAAGATTTTATTTATTTGAGAGAGAGAGAAAGAGCATGAGCACGGGGAGGAGGGGGAAGGCGGGAAGGGGAGGATAGAGGAACAAGCAGACCCCCCACCCCCGCTGAGCTAGGAGCCTAATGAGGGGCTCAATCCCAGGACCCTGAGATCATGACCTGAGCCAAAGTCAGATGCTTAACCAACTGAGCCACCCAGGCACCCTTGTGTTCATAAACTCTTAAAGGAGTATTAATTCAGCATCAGTTGCTGCCTGATGACATAAGGTTTTTGCTTCAGTTTGGTAGGAATATGTAAGGTTTTTTCATTTTTCCTGGTAGCTTGGAAGGAAGAACAGTGTCATGTTCCTGAGTCCTCTGCCACTAGGCCTGGTGTCATAAGCATCTGTCCAAATGTATTCCAAAACAAGAAATTAAAAGTGAAAGAAAGGAAATTCCTATTCTGGTTAAAATGAGAAGGGGAAGAAACTGAGAACTACCAGGCTTTGTGGTGAACCTCCGTAACTTACAGAATAAGAGTTAACACTTGTTAATGAGCTGATGATTAGCAGGCCTTTAGCTATCTGGCTTCTGTTTATCTCTCTCCCCCCATCTCTAGTCCCTGTCCTGGTTGTCCTACCGTCCTACCAGCTTCTTCCATTCTTCCTTCCATGATGTGCACATTCCTGCAATCCAACATATTTTCTAGAGTTCCTCGAACCTAAGATTCTGCGTAAAATTTAGGTTCCCTCCTTTAGATGCATCTGTGTAAGATCTGGAAGAGAAAAAGAGACAGGGGCCATGTTTCCACACTTTTCAACTGTTTCTACTGACTTACAAGGTAATGAGGGCATACATTTTTTTCTACAGTAGCACTCTAATTGCAAGGGCAACAGCGATATATTTTTATCAGATTACAGGTACTACAGAGTGTTCTTGTTTTCTATTGTTAACAATGGCAGCTCAGAGGAAAACACAATCAAGGTAATCATTTCATATTATGTAGAGGAAAGAATGACACAAAGTTTTTCGTTATTTCCAGCAGTTTCTATCAACCATGCTTATCGTTATTATAGCAATCCTTTAACCAAACTCTGTCAGACTTTGTCACGTTACAAAATTAAGGACAATATATAGAAAGTACATAGATGAAGTATGAATTACTCCAAGGTTAAGGTGTTACCCAGGGCTCATCTTTGTTGCTTGCTCCTCTAGGCAAGCCTCAATAACAAGGTATCTATGACACTTCTTTACAAGTACTATTTCTACTTAAAGAAAGAACTCTATAATTCTACCCCATATGACATTACTCAGATTTTTAACCATGTGAGGAGAATTAGCAGTCGATATTGTTTTGTATTAACGTCTGTAGGAAAAAAGAAAGAAAATTATCTACATCACCTAAACAATTTCATAATAACTCCCAATCACCTTGAATAGTAGACAGGGTGATAAGTGTCTTAACTTTCCCATTCTTCTGGGACTGAGGTCTATGAAAAACTTAACAAAGAGCAATTATGTATCATTGACTAAAATTAATAGAAGGTACCCAGGAAATGACAGGAAGCAATAGACGTGTATCACCATAAAAAGTAGACACAAAACAAAAGGAAAATCTACTAACTAAGGGGATGGAAAGCAGTAGCAGCATAAACTGTTGGACAGCCGACAGGGTGATCTTTGGGGGTATGATGGTGAGAGCAAACAGTCTAACACTTACAGTCATAAATTACCAACTTCAAAAGGCCTACTTGAAAGGATTGTTGATAGCATATATTTTAAAATGGCCACGTGATTCATTCAGTTAAACATTAAGATTTATTACTCTGTTGTGACCTTAAATTTCTCTAACTGCTGTCACTTGTGCTCTTATTTTGAAGGGCCAGTTTCTTCATGATTATTATGTTCCAATTACAGCCCTACTCCTGCACAACATCTCCTAACTCTTTCTAGGTAAAAGTATCCTATTGCTTCTGTCCTTTAATGTGTTGTAACACTTACGTTGATGGTGTCAACATCAGTAACATGCTGCCTTCACTTCGTCACTTAACTATCATATCTGAAGAGCAGGATTACTCATAATTTGTCTGATCACCCGCCCTTGTGCTGATGATAACATTACACATTTGGAATAGTTCTGGCAAACTTTATTGAATGGATAAATGCCTGGTACAGTTTGTTAGACAGAGGTAGTAAGGCATAGACTAGGAAACAAAACCCTAGATTAGGAGTGAGAGGAAGGCATCTCAGCTCTGCCAGTACCTAAATTATGAACCAAGATAGTCATTTAGGCCTCTGGGGCCTTATTTCCTCATCTATGAAGGGATCTCTAAAGTCTCTTCTAATTCAAGTCCTCTTGGAACACATGGATGTTACCCATGTATTGGAATAACACCTACAAAAAAGTATGGGAAATAAATAAGAATATGCCAGCAAAAGGAAACCATACAATTAGAGATTTACCTCCTTAGTTTGTACTTAAGATTTATGCCATGAGATATTTTGATGTATGGCACATAAATCTGAAAACAATTCCCCACTAAATATGCTACATAAGCTGTAAAACTCCTGTAGCTAAAAATGTCCCAAGTACCCTAAAGAGCCATGGAAACCAAAAGGAAAGACCTGTTCAAAGGTGTGGAAACTGATGTTAGGAAAAGGTTAATGATACACAAGTTTCTTTAGTGAATATGTTGTGTCATATCATAAGATGTCACTTCACCAAAATAAAAAAGAGGTTGCAATCCACTTATATATATATATAATTGTGTATGTGTGTGTGTGTGTATATATATATACACACACACATATAGTATCTTTTTTACTTTTCAACTATAAGACTAATGGCATAATATAATTACGAGTTGTATAAAGATTTTTTAAAAACCTATCTCATTATCAAAATATAGAAACAATATTTTCTGAGCCCTCACTTCCCCCCTCCTGCACAAATCATCTATCTATAGATCTTATATTTACTGAAATATCAGGATGATGCCCCCATCTTCCTATATCTGCTAGATATAATCTTAATATGACTTCTACCACCATAATCAGGGCAACTATACTCTTTATGGAACCTTTTAGTCAAATTTTGATGCTGTTTTTTAAGGCTATCGACCTTACCAATTCCAGAGACTGTAGTTTTGACCAGATACTGGAATTTATGTCTAGTATACATAAAGTAAAGGCTGAATGTTCTCTGAAGATCAAGGTATAGACCAAGTTGGTTACCTTGTGGCTAAAATAAGATAGATTTTAAGGACCTAGTTAATGTGTGATTTATTTATTTATTTTCCCCTCAATGGCTGAATATTAATTCTCCACTACGGGCAAACTGAAACATGGGAAACTCAACTATTTTACCAATATCATAGTCTAAGTTGAATCCTCCTTAAAACCCAAAATACAAATAGAATAGTGGAAAGAATGTGGGCCTTGAAGGCATCTAAGTCACAGGTCACACATAGAACTTACCAAATAATAGAAATGGCTAGTGTGTGTGTTTGTGTGTCATACACATGATGGAATGCTACTCAGCAATAAAAAGAAGCACATACTGACACATCTGAAAACACAGATGAATCTGAAAGCCGTTATGCTTATTCTGTATCTTGTTTTAGTTGGTAGATACCCAGGTGTATGCAATTTAGTCAGCTTCAGCTGCTGTAACAAACTACCACTGACTGGGTGGCTTAAACAATAAAAACATTTATTTAAACAATAAAAATATTTATTTCTCAAAGTTCTGGAGGCTTAGGAGTCCAACATCAGGATACCAGTCAACTCAGTTCCTAGTTTCTGGTGCAAGCTCTTTGCTAGTTTGCAGACGGCAACCTTCCTGTTGTGTTGTCACATGCATGGCAGAGAGAGAACTCTGGTGTCTCTTCCTTTCCTTATATGAGCAATTATTCTATCAAGAGAACTCCACCGTCATGACCTCATCTAAACCTAATTATCTTCCAAAGACCCCATCTCCAAATACCAGCACATTGAGGGTTAATGACTTCACCATATGAATTGGTGGGGGAAGGGGGGACCTTTAGTCCATAGCAGTAACTGTCAAAAATAATTGAGCTGACCATTAATAATTTCTTTTTTTTTTTTTTAAGATTTTATTTATTTATTTGACAGAGATAGACAGCCAGCAAGAGAAGGAACACAAGCAGGGGGAGTTGGAGAGGAAGAAGCAGGCTCATAGCGGAGGAGCCCGATGTGGGGCTCGATCCCACAACGCTGGGATCATGCCCTGAGCTGAAGGCAGATGCTTAACCGCTGTGCCACCCAGGCGCCCCTGACCATTAATAATTTCTGAATTTAATTATATGTAAATTATACCTCAATAAAAAATTGTGACACAAATAAGACTACATTTTTGGAAATATTTTGTAATTCTGACAGTCTACACCAGAGATCTCCCCAGAAAGGTCTGCTTCACAGCATTCTGCCTATAAGTAGGGTGACATATATCCAATCTACCCGGGGTCAGCCCAGTCTATGCGTGTTGTCTCAGCATGAATATTAATGGCTTTTCCTTTCACTCTGAAAAGTGTCCACCTTGGACCTGAAATTATATGTTCCCTTCCTAATAAGCACCTAGACTCAACCTCTGAGTGACAAACCTTGAAAATTCTTTCCCCTCTCTGGATTCTAGTAGTCACCAACACCAAATTGGTTGTTATGCCATACTCTTCCTCACCCATAATGCTAAGTCATGTATGACATAGATGAGCAATTCTAATACTGACTCAGACAATATCTCAATCAGGTGGCTCATTCCCACACCCAAAACTTTGAAGGTGGAAATGTAAACCAGTCCCCTTTCCATTTAATTCAGATTTCTGTTTTCATTAATTCCCTGAATTGCCATATTTTTTCCATATTTCTCCAACAGAATCTTCTCAGACATTTATGAGCTTCATGCATCAAATAACATATTATTTCTTCCATCATCACCCCATTCTAAAACTTTATTATCTGCAACTTTTAAATCTATTGTAACAGCAGAAAAGATCCTCCATCTCTTTGATCACCTCTTAGGGGTATCTGCCCTAGATTTAGAAATAAGCTGTAAATGAGTACCCCAGGGTATAATTTGGAAAATGGGATTTTTACGTTTGGATTTTGTTTAAAAATGAAAAGGAGGAAAGAGAGAGGTGAAAAGAGAAAAAGAAAAGAGGAGAGACAGAGAGAGTTTCTACATCAAATTCACTGAAGAATTTGGTCAAGCTGTAATTTCAGCCACAGCAAAAGTCGACAGACTTTTCATTGAAAGTTACCAGACACTCCTTTGTTTAACAACACATAACATGTGTTCAAAAGTGTGCCATTCAATTAGGAAAAGAAAAAGCTGACTGTCTGATTTCTTCTACATAATATGTGAAGGAATAAAAATAAAGACTCTTGATTCCCCCATTTATTCTGTGACTTTCCACTGTTTAAGATGAATAATGAAGAGGAGGAAGAGGAGGGGAACACATCAATGAGAATATCGTAAATACTTTCTGCCACTAAAAGATGGACAAGCTTTAAAAAGCTGCCCCAACTCGAAGATGAAGCAAAAGTAAGAGGCAGAGATAAATCCTTGTATATAATATGCACAGATATCCACATACATTTATTTGGTCTACTATGAATTACATGTGGTTTTTAACTATATTGAGGGCCTCTAATAAGCCAAACAATGAATCAGAGCCAATGGTACAACCAGCTGATTTAGTAAATTCATTCCAAAAGCTGATCAAATCCAATAAAACCAGAACAGAAAAATTAGCCAAGTGAGCTATTTGGCTGAAATGGTTGATTGATTGAGTAGAATAATACTCTCCACAGTACCAGGAGGACTAATACTCAGCCCCTCAGAGACCAGTTAAAGAAAGGCAGCCTCTTGTGACTGGATAAGTAATGGGTCTTTGTTCATCTCCGTCTGTTTTGGGATAGACCCAAAACAACTCCTGAGTTGCAAGGTTTATATTTTTAAAAAGAAGCTAGAACAAAATATTACATTTCGCTTAGAATTTTGATTGATGCCAAATCTCATCACTCTTCCCTCTGGTTAGCTGTCAGTTTCAAGGTTTATCTGAATATTAACTGCCATCACTAGCTCAAATTTTCAGTTGGGTTCACTGTGGCCAAAAGCATTATGATATTGAACATTCAAGATATAGATTAAACGGCATAGCAATGACTGCCTGTCATCTTAACAACATGGAGCATGCCTTTTCAGAGCATTAGCCATTGCTTGTTTCTGTGCATGAGTAGGAAATATTGGTAAAATTTGTACTGTGAATGACAAGAGTAGGAATGAAAAAGTATCATTGAATGGTTTTCTATACTGATGAAGAATGAAATTTTTATCACTTTCAGCTCTGCTCTTACATCTGTTTCCTGGAAAGAAAGAATTCAGTGCCAGTAACAAATATGCTAATTACAATTTGGGCCATAGCTTCAAAATCTTTAAGTAAATGCTGAATACTTTAGTTCAGTCAGGAAATTTGCTAAGACACATTTCTTCTGACAGCTGCCAAGGAGAATGTCTGTTTTTAATACTTGAAAGATATACCAGATTTGCACTTTTAAATAACCACACTTTTATAGCTCCTATTGGAGTCTTATTGAGCTCTTGACTACATTTTCAGCATTGAATGTCAGAAAGTAGCCCACTTCAAGTGGTTTTTTTTGGTGCCAACCATACAACTACTCTAGACAGCATTTATTTCAGAGTCAAAGAGCTAATTATTTCACTTTTTTATTCCATGTAAATTCAGCATCACTGAACAATGACAGATATAAATGTCCAACCTGTTGGTATCCAGAGTGCCTATGTTTATGAGCCCAGCAAGCCCTATTTATCATGACCATCTTCAGGGGCAATGCTGCTCTTCATACTCAAATTTATTGTGTCATGGTCCTCATTATTTTTAGATAGGCAGAAAAATCAACATTGCTATGTAATGATCTCTTTATTTCCCTCTCTTAAAACTCGCATAGTGCTCCAAATGAAGCAACCAAATTGGTGACAAATGGTAGAAAAGATTTTCCAATTATAGTTTTCCGGCACAATATGTTTATAAAGAAAGCAGTAAAGGCAAAAATAGGCTTCATTTCAAAGGACTGAATGCATTAATGTATCAAAGACTTGTGCAAATATTCCAAATAAACTTCTTTTCTAGCCTCCACCTCTTCTTCCCCATGAAGATAAAGAAACCTAACTCCTGTCCATCAAGAAAGCTTCATATTCAAATGAAAGTAGAAGAGAGGAAGGCAATTTTCTCCCAGGGAGAATAAGCTAATAAAATATGTGTCCCACATTTTGTTCTATCTAGTCCCCTAATGGCATCTGGGCTTAAAATATTGATAAACTACATTTTGAACTTTGTAAATCAGAAATCTTGTCATACATGACTCATATCACCAGAACACGGGACACAGGTAAGGGTTTCAGATTAGAAGATCTAGGAATACTACGATTGGCTGCAGACTATGTCTAACTGAAGGTTTGGTCAGAACCGACAGGCACAGCAACAAAAAAGTAGAGATGTATTATTGGAAGAATAAAGGACAGTTACTTAAAGAAGAATACCAGATTTTCAGGTCAAAGAGATTTTAACAATTATTTAGATCCATCTAATGCATGAACTTTTTAAAAAAAAAGATTTATTGATTTTAGAGAGAAAAAGAGAGAGTGAGAGAGAGAGAGAGTGCACATGGGCGGGGGGAAGGGCAGAGGGAGAGAATCTCAAGCAGACTCCTTGCTGCATGTGGAACCCCACACAGGGCTCAATCTCACCATCCTGAGATCATGACCTGAGCCAGAATAGAGAGTCAGACAATCAATGGGCTGAGCTACCCAGATGCCCCTCTAGCCAATACGCATTCATTATTTTCCTTCAAACCTCTGCTTCCTAACCTCGGAAACCTGGGCTGGATGATATTAAAATACATCTAGCATGCCTTATACTGTGATCCCTTGAAGCTAAACTAGAGCCACCTTAAACAACCAGTTTTATCTCCCTTCCCCATTGTTTTCCCTATGGCCTCCCTCATTCTTCAAAACCAAAGATGACTCCATAGGAGGAAGTTTTCCCACTCTCACTTCTCCAAAAATGAAAGGAAAAAATAAAACAGCAATGGAGGAAGGACCCACCCCCACCTAAAGTGGCATGTTGGTTGTCTTAAGATATTGAAATGCTGTGCCTTGAAAACCATATTTTGAATAGTTCTGAGGATAAAATTCATACCCAAGATTGGAAGCAGCACTAAAAGAGACTGTGGCTCAACATAAGAAAGAACTAGAGGAAAAGGACGATTGGTTTGTTTATCCTTTCAGTGCCTGGCACAGTTTACGGCATTCAGTAATTTCAAGAAATACTTGGGGATGTGTTGAATGAGTAAATAAATAAATGACTCAGAAGAGAAAATAGGCTGTTTGTCATGGTAGATATTCAAGCAAATGACCAGATGTGGTAAAGGAGTTGGTAGAAAGCCAAGGCCAAAGGTGTGACATTCTAATAACTACCTACTTTAGAGGGACAGAAATCTTACAATCAACTACATTGGCCATTCACCTCTTATTGTCCTTACATCTGATAAGCTTCTTCACTTTCTTCATGAGAAGATATAAAAGTAGATGTCAACTCCCTACTTAAATTGGCTTTTACTTTTTTTATTTAAACTACTTATTTAAACTAAAAAATACAGTTCACTCATTTCTCCCTATCTTTACCCCTTACCTCTGATAACCAACAATCTGTTTTCTGTATCTATGAACTTGGTTTTTATTTATTTATTTTAGATTCCACATATAAGAGAGATCATATGGTATTTGTCTTTGCTTTTAATTTTTTATCCCACTTCCTCATGGTCCAGAAATCCAATTAAAAAAACCCCCCAGAATATCTTGTCTTTAGAGAAGCATGATGAGTTCAACAATCCCAATTTTTTCGTATAATACTTAAAAAATGTTACTAATAAATAATCGCACACTATTACTCATGAATAACCCCAAAATAAAGGTATTGCTATTGTACTCTTGATCGTAGAAGCAGATTTCTCTCTCTTTTTTTTTTTTTTGAGAATCATAACACATGCCAATTTTCTACTTCTGTCTTATCTCACTCACTGCAATTCAGAGACTACTACATTTATCAATTTAATATTTTATTTTTTCAGTGTTGTAGTATATAAATATTCCAGATCTGTACAAATTTGGAGATTCTAGAACTCTTTGATAATGTCTTTACACTTTCTCCTTTGACTGGCCAGCACTGAATCTACCTTTGTCATATAGTGATCTATGGCCAGAAAGTCTGTATTCAAATAGGAATTAAGGTCTTATGAAGTTGGGCCTGTCTTTCTTTGAACAACTTGAAATCTTCTTTATGAGGATCTATGGAGTTCAGGAAGAATGAATCAAGAAGAGAAAAGGTCAGGAATTCAGAAGCAGCTCTCATAGAGCTAATGACAAAGTGACTATAATTCTGCTGCCTTACCCATCCTCACCATCTAGACCTGTACAGCTCCAAAGTGTTGCTCCAAGACCAGCAGCATCAGCAACTGCTTAGAGCTTGTTAGAAATACAGATTATAAAAAAAGAAAAAAGACAAAAAAAAAAAAAAAAGAAAGAAATACAGATTAGCAGGTCTCTCCTCTGATCTACTGAATGAGAATATCCAGAGGTGGGCTCCAGGAATTTGTATTTAATCAGCTTTCTAGGTGATTCTTACACAAGCTAAAGTGTGAGAACCACTATTCTATGTTAGATTCTGTAAGAATCTATCCGCAGTGACACATTCTCCATGAGGTTGTAGGGTCGTATAGGTAGGATAGAGAGCAAAGAAGGTAGTTTTTGAAAACCCAGTAAAAAATGACTGGATATTGTTTACACAATGCTGTATGTTAACTAACTCCTTTCATTCCTCAGATGTTTGGAATAGCAAATCTTCTAAGTGAGTTTAAGGTGCATTAGTGGATTGAATGCAAAATCTGGATTAAGGTTGAGATTCCCTTACTCATTGTTCAGACCTAACCCATTCTTTTTGTTTTCCTCCTCAAAATTCTTACTTGCCTTTCCTGAGTAATCCAATGGAATTGTTTTTTCCTCACTAAACTTCGGGATGTATCAGAAGCCAGATCCAGCAACATATCTTTAAAATAATTCTCCTTCGGTATTTATTATAAGATCTTGCTAAGACCTTGTTCTCCGCTGCAAAATCATGGTGATTCAGTGTTTACTGAAAGTTTGATTGAGCCAAAACAGGGATGTGCTTTAGGAGGCAGCAAAGTATGGTGGAAAGTGCATGAGTTTCAGAATCAAACAGATCTAGATGCTATTCATGGTCTGCCACTTATTAGCTGTGTAATCTTGGGTAATTTTTTTAATGTCTCTGAATTTCAATGTCCTTGTCCATTGGATATATTGTGTGATAACTAATTCTTTACTTGCTTATTTGCTTGTTTATGGATTTATTTGCATATGCCTATCTCAGTACAAACAGCTGATGAAGTAGCTAATGAGATAATGAATATGAAGTGTCTAGCCCTTTGCCTGGAGCCCACAAGATATTTAAGAGAAGTTAATTCTCTTTTGTGTGTTTTCCCTTATTTCTTTTGCTGCTGAGAATCTTTTCACCAAGAGTTAAAGCATCTGCAGAGCCAACCAAAGGTGCGCAGTAATTAGCAACCTGAATGTTACAGTTCAGATAAAAGGGTGAAAGTGTAAGGTTTGCCATTCTAACCTTTAGACCTGTGCTATCCAATAGGGTGGTCAAGTCGTCTTGAAGACTTAAAATATGCCTAGTCTAAACTGAGATGTGATAGATAGATATAATTATAAATATGTAATAATACCTGGTTTCACAGAATTCATATTAAAAATAATGTAAAATATCTCACTAATATATTTTTATGTTCTTAGGTATTGAAATGATAGTATTTCAGATATATCAGCTTAATGATAATGTTTCAGATATATCAGCTTAAATAAATGTGCTATTAATTTCACCTGTTCCCTTTTACTTTTTTAAATGTTGCTATTAGAAAATTTAATATTATATATGTGACTCACCTTTGTAGCTCTCTTAATATTTCTATTGGACAGAATTGCCCTAATTCATGGGCCTTTAGACTACATTTGCCCACCAAGTAAATAGTTTTGTATTTTAATTCTATTTGGCTACCTTAAATATAGAAAGGCCAATGGTCCCACATTAATGTACCTTCAATTTGTTTTTAATAACTACAGGGAGGACAACAAACTCTCAATGAACTTCCTTACATAGAGCTATTTAAGACATCAGAAACATAGGCTGGGCAAAGCCAATCCATGTAAAGAATCTCTACCCATCTGGTTTTTCCTAAAAGAATCTACACTTCATGGCTGGTTTAGTAAACTTCTTACATAGGTGCAAGGTCTTAATGCCCAAAGCAGAAGTTACAGCCCTGAATGGATATGTACTGGTAAGTTATCATTCTTTTAACAACAAACAGGATGGGCCAGTATTTGCATTGGTAGTACTATTTTTCAAGACATACATTGCATTAAAACTATGAATAAAATTGTCTATTTTTTCTTCACTTCTGCCCCCAAATTAAAAATGCCTATCTTCTTCACCTTCCGTTGTCTATACCTTATCAAGACCAATGTTACCTTTTATTTTGTACCTTCCCTAATCAGTTTAGCCTCTCTGTCTTTGGCAATCCTGTAACACTTGTTATTTGCAATACATATATTAGCCTTTCATTGAACATGATTTTGTTGGTTTTCTGTTTTTTGTGTAGGTATTATCTATTTATCCATGCCCTGATCTCCAACGAGGGAAGAGACATATTTTATGTGTCTTTGTGTCCCTCGCAGCCTGTGTTTAAGCAAAGCAAGTAGGTAATGTTGACTATTTAATAATGATGAAGGTCACAAAGAACACTATAAAACTAACCCCTATGAAAATGTGCAATATGATGACAAGCTCCTTATGAACAAGAAATGTACATTGTGCATTTTGACCTTAATGTTATTTCTACGTCTCAAATTCATCAGGGCTAAAATTAATTCACTAATTTCCCTTCCTTAACTTACTTCTGCTTTGATTCCTATTTCAGTAACTGGTGTTACTGACTCAAGTTTGAAATGTATATATCCTTAACTTACTCTCCTCTCCAAACAGTCCACAAGTCTTATTGATATCCCTCAAATCCATTCAGCTATTTCAATCCTCACTGTTAATATCCTATCTTGTGCCTCCTGTCTTTCCCCAGTCCCCTGGCCCAGTCAGTCTGAGCTATGAAAACACAAATATGAGCATTCCATTCCTCTGCTTAAAATCCTGATTCTTTTCCAAGGGATAAAAATCTCAATTCCCTACTAGGATTGATGCAGTTTTTCATTACAGTGCGGTCCATTTATACTACTTCAACATTAAGTCTCACACCTCTTCTCCTTACCCCAAATTATACCAACATTATTTTGTCTCTTCTAATCAGGCTTTCCTTCCTTTACCTCTGGGCCTTTGCACATACCATTCCCTTCACAGAAAGCATTCATTCTCTGTTACTTGGTTAACTCCCCCCACCAGCTCTAGTCTGTTTCTTCCACTGAAATGTGAACAGAGAAGTCAGGGTATATCTTTTTTGCCATTATATTTGTTACCTCCAGCAACTGTATCTGGTCCATGAAGGGGCTCAATATTTTTTGAAGAAAGAAAAAAGAGGTAAGGGGAGGGTGTGTGAAAGAAATAGGGAGGTATGGAGAAAATGAGAAAGAAAGAAATTTATTTTACTACTCTGCTCGTTTTCAAGTATTTGAGGGTCATTCCTGAACCACTATTTTAGAGAATACTCTGAGGCTGTTGCTTTTTACTCTTGATTCAATTACAGTCTCCTTCTTGCAACTACTCTCACACTTTTGTGAGGAGGTTGGTTGAATACAACAGCCAACATTCATAAATCAAATTATTCCACCGTGGGATCAACACCCACCCAACCCCAGTGGACAACCACACTATGCTTTTACAAACTGAGCTCATTGGCCCACTCTAAATACCCATTTATTACGTCCATGGAGTCAGCCAATAGCCAAGTGAACTCAATCAATTAAAAATTTAATGGATGTTTGTTATACACTCAGTACTGTAGTAAGCACTCAACAAATAGTAAATGAATATGAGTCTTGAGAATCTGGAACATGCTGTTAAGAAACTTTGTCTAACTAAGAAAATAAAGCTAAACAAAATATAAGAAGTAATCATAGAGAAATAATGTGCCAAATATATGCTTCTGAATTCATGCATCAGAGTAGCTTAGAAAGAAACATCAAATTGATATTTGACCAATGAATATCAAAGAAACAGCAACACCAACTAGAACTTCAAAATGAGAAAGTACAAAATATTAACCTACAAAAATGCCCAATGGAGTTAACAACTAGGTAGATGTTTACTCACCCAAATCTCTCAGTCAATAAAGGAACAGTCGTGAAGGCCTGCTCTGTTCTCCCTACTATTTACATGAAAAGTAGAATGCCAAATACAGGGCATTCAGCAATCACTGACTCAAGCCATCGTCCTCAGCCAAAAACATCTCCCACATGTGTGGGGGCAGCAGCCAAGGTGTTTTGGTCAGGCACTGTGAAATTGCCTTGGCTGACTAGGCTCTGTGTGATTCCAGCAAGGAAATAATACCCTGTCTTGTTGCTCTACCACATGTGCTCCAAAGGAAGAGATGATATCCAAGATTCCAAAGCATCTTATCGCATTTTGTGCTCAAACTTACAAACATTACAAGGTAAAAAAAAAAAAAAAAAAAAGTGTAAATGCTTTTGGCCACTTTTTCCAGCCAATAAAAGACAATATTTGTTAAACTGTTGAAAGAAAACATGGCGGCTTATATAATAGGTTTAAGCAAGTGAAAAGCCTCTTGGACGGGGACATTTCATTCTATAAACATTGAGTTTGTTTAGAAGCCACAGTTAATTCTACTACCTATAGAGATTTCTAATATTGGGAGTTAGGTGTGCAATGGAATGATGCCATACTGAGTAAAAATAGAAAGAAAAGGGCAAGAGCAGAGAATATGTCCTGACTATACACTATGTTGGTTTAGTCATTAAGGTTATTTCTTGACTGGAGTTAAACATTTCAAATACCTTATTTTCTTCTTTTAATAGTATAAGTAAGGGGCCCTGGGTGGCTCAGTTGGTTAAACATCTGACTCTTGGTTTCAGCTCAGGTCATGATCTCAGGGTCCTGGGATAGGGCTTCCTGTCAGGCTCCCCACTCAGAAGGGAGTCTAATTGGGATTCTCTTTCTCTCCCTCTCCCTCTGTCTCTCCTCTGCTCACAGACATATACACGTGTGTACTCTCTCTCAAATAAATAAATACATTTTAAAAAATAGTATAAGTGAAGCTTATTATGAGACCAATAATGAAGAAAAAAAAAACTGTCTAGCTAGCATACTTTGTGGTCCCCATTTGCTATCAAATTAAATGATACAAGGGATTATGGTAAAGCAATAAAGAGAAGAAATCTAGAGTTAGTCTTGCATCTTGGCTCTGCCAGTGTTTACTCTCAGGCAGTTTATCTGAGGCTCTCCAAGTCTCAGTTTCCACATTAGTAAAATGGGACTGATAATAATATCTACCTCACACAGTCATTAGGAGAATTAAATGAGAACAAATCTTTTTGGTACAATGTCTAGTGCGTTATAAGCTTTACTATATATTAATAATTTATTAACATATTTATACCTTTCCTTATTCCTAGTTCTTCAACATTATCTGTAGTCTGAAATATGAATCAATTTCAAGACTCTGGGGCCTTTGGTCTTCCGTTAGAAAGAAAGAGGCTACCCTCAGCTTCTTTCTGAGTATGGAGAGACTGCTTCCAAAAAAGCCCACCTTCAGATCACCTAAGATCTGTATCACATGAATAACATATATGTGCAAATACCCCAGTGATAACTACTCATTTTATGTCTTTCTTTGGTAAACCTAGGATTTCTTATAGATGATATCTAGCCTACCTAATTTAGTTTCATAATATTTCTAACACTAGTAAGCAATGGAGAAATGTGTGGTTTTGAGGTGGGGGGAAGAAAAACTTAGGGGCACTGGCATTAGTGACTCTGGAGAAGAAAAAAAAAGAAACTAAACATTAAAATGTATGAATAACTCCACATGCTAGAAATAAGAATTTGTAAATATTTAGTGCTGGGATGGATCCATTTAGCTCAATTCCCCTTTCAACCCCACACACCCCAGGAAAATGAGACTCAGCAAAGTTAAGTGACATGCCCAGATTCACACAGTTAGGTCAGGATAGAAAGCAGTTCCAGCAATTTCTGGAGTGTGTTCTATTACAGTGTCTCTAACAGCTGGGAAACTGTTTTCTTAAATAGCTCAAATTGAGCATTTACAACAAAACTGTTTTATTTGAAGCAGATTTAAAATGTAGAGTCAATATTTTCCCCCTGACTTTTAATTAGACATTTTTTCCCCCTGAACATTATAAATGTGAATATCTTAGTTCATTCAGTCTGCTATAACAAAATACCTTAGACTGGGTGGTTTATAAACAACAAACTTATTTTTCACAGTTCTAGAGGCAAGGAAGGCCAAGATCAAGGCATGAGCAGATTTGGTATGTGGTGAAGGCTTGCTTCCTGGTTCATAGACAGCGTATTTTCAGGGTCCTCACACGGTGGAAGAAGCAAAGGAGCTCTGTGGGGTCTCTTTTATAAGGGCACTAATCCCATTCACTAGGGCTCCATTCTCATGACCTAGTCACCTCCCAAAGACCCCGCCTCCTAATACCATCACATTGGGGGTTAAGATTTCAATATATAAATTTTGGTGGTGACACATTCAGACCTCAGCAGTGAGTGATCAACAAATTAATAACAGGGGTTCCTTCCCTGCTTTGAGACTTGAATGAAAATGAGTAAAATGGATTTTTTTAAACGTATCTCTTCATTATTCCTTCGCTATGTATTTGGTTCTAATATTCTCTCTACCTAGCATATCCTCTCTTCCTTCCTCATGTGTCTGAAGCCTCTTTTCTTTACAAATTAGTTCAAATTAGCATCTTTAAATCAACAGCTGATCCTTCCAAGTTTTTGAAGAGATGTCACTCTTTTGAACTCCCATTTCTCTTTATTGGTGTTTCGCTCAAGGTACTTTTCACTTGTAACACTACTAAATATTTTTATATCCCCTACATTCTCAAGTATGGTGTCTTGCTCATAGTAGTTGTTCAGTATTAAAAAAAAAAAGAAAGCAACCAAGTCTGTATCTTAGTTTAAAATTCCCTGACCCAACTAGAAATGGCCATTGCTAATAATACAGATCCTTTCATTTGTGACAGAAATCCCAGGTTCATGAACCTGAAGCACTCTCTTTAGGGGAATACCACAAGAAAATATGTTTATGCAAATAAAATACTTTTTAAATTTTAACTTTTCTTATTATTTGATTAAAACTTGACATTGTCAGGCACCTGGGTGGCTCAGTTGTTAAGCGTCTGCCTTCGGCTCAGGTCATGATCCCAGAGTCCTGGGATCAAGCCCCACATTGGGCTCCCTGCTTGGCAGGAAGCCTGATTCTCCCTCTCCCACTCCCCCTGCTTGTCTTCCCTCTCTCGCTGTTTCTCTCTGTCAAATAAAATCTTAAAAAAACAACAACTTGACATTATCATTTAATATCAAGAAATCACTAGAAAATAGTAAAGCCCTTGATAACAATGTCACCTATTAATCATCTTTGCTGTAATGTAATTGTGTATCTTAACTTTATTATAGTATTTATAGAAACCCAGTTAAGCTGATACTAATTTGGTTTAGGATTGTGAACCTTCTTGCATTTCGAAGGATGAGAACAGGGATAGGAGAAAAGTACACCCAAGGCAACCAGAGAGTACAAAGCCTCATTGCAAGCTCTATTTTGCAGAAGACTGAGATACAGAAAAATTAACTTATTTATTCAAGGTCATACAGCTAGTGAATCCCAGCCTTGATATTAGAACCTATGTCCCCTGACGCACAGCCTTGGAATCTTTCTACTACTCTATTTTGACTTAAGTAAAATTGTACCATTGTACATTTTTATATTTCAGTACCTAAAAAACCCCTCATGAGTAGCAAAAGTAGAAGTAACAATACCAGTTGTTGCTGTTGTAATAAATTGAGCCATCTTCAAATGTCTTTAAATCCCTCATTAGACTTTGTAAGAGTGAATTGACTTTCAAAGAGCCCCAGTGTTTTCCTTGAGCTTAATTTTAGAGGATGTCTTTTTTCCTTTTCAAGTATACTGGACATGTTCGATTGCTTTAGAGAAATTTAAGAATGGTGAACACTTAATTTCTGGCCAGAGTAGATATGAAGGGACTTCAAGAACAACAACAATAAAAATGTCTTTCACATAACATATACTTAGTGTATTCTGCTTTCATAAATGAAGCCATTAACAAACTCATTTCTACTTGGCTGGGATTGTAGGCAAAAATCACTGGTTCCCTCCCACTTAAAATTCTCTGTTTCAAAAGTAACTTCTCCAAAAATAAAGAAATCAAAGCATTAGGAAGATTTCCATGACCACAGCTGATCATATTAAGTGCCACTTTTGTTAATTTATGCAGCATTTACAGTCTATACAGATGACTCTTGAACAGCATGGGTGTGAACCGCACAGGTCCACTTACACACATTTTAAAATGAATACAGTATAGTACTGTAAATGTATTTTCTCTTGGGATCTTATTAATAACATTTTCTTTTCTCTAGCTTACTTTATTGTAAGAATACAGTACATAATACGTATACAAGATATGTGTTGACTGTTAATGCTATCAGTAAAGCTTTCAGTCAATAGTAGACTATTAGTAATAAAGTTTTGGGGGAGTCAAAAGTTATACATGGCCAACTGTATTACTATTTTTGTATACCTATCTTGGAATAGGTCTTTTTCTCTATATCCCCCAACAAAATTTTATTTTTTGAGTGTAGGATCACACATTAATTCACAGTAAAATATAATCTATGAAGTATATACTCCTCTTGATATGTGGGAAGAGGATTGATTGACAGCATTTTGTTAGTAATGCTGTCAAAGTGTAATCCTTAGATCATGTGAGTCATAAGCACTTGGTGTTTGTTAACCATGTAGCACCAGACTTTGAATCAGAATCACTCTGTGGATTCTAGGACCTCTGTGGAAGCCCTGGAATCTGAGTCTGGTACACACTAGGGTTTGAAAATCAGTGAACTAGAGGATAAGGGTGGGGGCACAAGAAGCTACAAATACAGACACAGAATGGCTTATAGTTAGGGCCGCCTAAAGAAAGGCAATGCACCAAAACCAGACTGCTCATCTCTAAACTTTGCCTGACTGCTTCTCAATTTCCTGCTCTGCAGGTTCATAGCACAAGTCATTTCTCACCAAAGATTATTAACTTTCCTTATGTGATGAGATTTCACTGGAAATGTGAAATTGTTCTGCCAGAAACATTATCAGTGGGTTCTGAAGGAGCCAGCTCCAGACAGCCTGCTGGCTGAACGACCATGTGGACAGTTATAACTGGATTCCCCATGGGCTCAAGAAAGGGCTGTAGGTTGGGTGGTCTCTGTGAACAGTAGTTCAAGGAGTAGAACAGAAAACACTGAATGTAATTTAATATAGCACACAGTCTCAACTCTGACAAGGCTCAGGTCTGATCTGTGTGAAGATCAAATTACCTCTCTGTCCAGAGAGGGACACCCCTTCCCACCAGCGCCATTGGCAGAGTCTGTGGGAAAACTTACTAGCAGCTGTGCTACCTTATCTAGTCAAAGGAAAGAAAGAGGTCATCAGATTCCAGGGCTGCCAGTTGTTAAACCTTTATAAGAACCACAAGGAGGGGGGAGAAAGGCCTAGAGGGTTTTAAGGAATAGATACACACAAATAGTTCTAATTCTTTTGAGAACATAATCCAGGATTTATTTTCTGAAATAAAAATCTGGAAGGAAAAACAAACACACATTAAACTATTAATGACCAAATATCACTTAGGGACTTGACTATTTTTTCCTTCCTATACTAATGTTATGGAGTTAAAGCCAAAATACGCAGAAAGACTAATTGCAAATGAAATTGAGACTGATAAGCATTTGATTAACTTCTATCATATTTATTTAATATATTATATTGGGCTGCATTAGCAAAAAAAATTAAATAAAACATAAAAATCTTAATCTAACAAAGAAAACATTGGACATTAAATGGACCTACAAAAAAGTCTTGGCATCACAAATCAATCCACCCATAAGATCTTCAAAACCAAATTAGCAGTCAACCTGGCCTAACTAGTGATAAATCTCATCTATAGAATGTTAACTGAAGCTAAAACAAACCACACTTTAAAGTGATCGTTTTGTTTTCAACTTTCCCTGTGAAAGCCTGAAACTAAAACCTCAAACTCTCCGCTATTGTTGTGTTGCAAAGTTACTACAGGTTTTCTAGAAGTCAGTGTACTTCACAAAGCACTGCAAGTGAATAATGTCACTCAGCTTGCCAACGGTCTCCAGACTGATCCTTCTACAACCTTGAGACCAACTCTGTTTTACTGTTATCTTACAAGTGTTTACCCCTATCTTAAAGCTTAAGCTTCTCAGGTCAAGGACCCTGTCTTTGGTGGTTTATACTTTCTGAAGCAATATACTCCTCTGTAAATAATTGTGTTTGATCATTACAAGACACTTCAATTGGATTTTCCCATAAAAGAGAAAGTTCTTTAAAGGGTACTTTATAGTTAAAACATAACAGAACACTTTTTGAGCCTTTTTCTATGAGGCCTATCAATACATATACGAGCTGAAAAGCTCAAGGCACAGCAAAGCACAATCAAGGAAGGCCTAAGTGTCTCTCAGAGCCCAAATTATGGTCATAGCACTGCGGGCAGAACCCTCCAAATTAGGTAAATCTGTTAATTATTGTATTTTGTCTATTTGAGACTAAATATCTGGGGTTTTTTTCAGTGAAATGACTATTATTTGTGATATTAAAGATACAGCTAGACCTTTGTTCACTATTAGAGATATTATGATAGGACATGTTAGATGAATTTCACTTTCTCTTTCTCTAGCATGTATTTATGTTGTGATTTCAAACTTAGCAGGGCATCAGAATCCCTAAGAAACATTTTAAAGGAGTTAAAATTAAAATAACAGGCAGATGTTAGAGCTTTGTCTACCCACTGGTGGGATCTGGGAATCCATATATGTGCAAAGCCCCAGAGGTGAGTCTGATTTCTGATGCTCTGCTGAGTGGGAGATCCCTAATACCCAAAGAGTGGATCCTCATGAGGTGATTCCCTACACCTCTTCAAAGTACCTGGTATGCAAGAGGAGAGTCTGGAGCCCCATTCTCAGAATTCAGATGCTCCCTCAATTCATCAGCACATAGTTACCTTATATTAGAAGATTATAGCCCCAAGACCTAGTTACAGAAACAACTAAAATTTTCTTATAACTTTGGAGACAGTTGGAAAGTTGATAAAGACATGTGTCTTTTTCACACGACTGTCCAATAAAGTCACATGGGAAGCTTTATAAAAATAATCATGCCTGGTCTCTATCCCAAGAGATTTTGGTTTAACTGGTCTAAAGGAGGCCCTGGCATCAGTATGTTTAAAAAACTCCCCAGGTGATTTTAATGTCTAGCCAAATTTGAGACCCACTGAAAAGGATGAAATGATAATTGTACCAAGAGCATCAATGAAGTATTTATATAACCTGTTACATTGCCTAGATTTTGATATCATAACAATAATTTGAGGTAAGTAGTAAAATTCTCATTAAGCTGGTGAAAAAGCAGAAAATATGCTAGAGTCTTTCTACTCAAAGCATAGTCCATGTATCAGCAACACCAGCATCACCTGGAAGGTTGTTCAAAATGCAGAATACCAGGACCCTAGTGGTTTTCTGAATCAGAATCTAGTATTTTAACAGGATTCCCCAGTGATTTATCTACGTATTAAAGTTTGAAAGTCCCACTGCTCTAGGGAGGATTCATACCCATGAGGCTTCTCATGGGAGTGAATGGCCCTCCCCTGCACACTGCCTGCCTTGCATATGAGAGTTACATCACTTAGTTCCAATAGGAAGATTTCCCTCATGTGAGCATAACTGAAGTGGGGCTATTATCACCTGATCTCCTCACCTTGAGTTTTTCAGTCAAATAAATACATATTACTTAATAAACAGTATGTATGCTACAGCATCTAAAACAAGAATGGAATCATCCATAAGAGATTGACTTTTGTCAGATGTCCTGAACTAATGGCTTATGTGTTACTTACTTTGACCTTTGGCCCCATGTCTGATACCTCAACCCTTGTTTGAACCCTCAACTTCTGGCCTTGACCCTGTCTCTCCCTAAATCTCAGCAGAGCAAAGGATAAAAGGATCTTAATTTCTACATACAGATGAGGTACTTGTGTTAGGTAGTATTAATTCACTCATTGTTCACTAACACTGCACTGGGTGTTATAATCCAAAGATGAATAGGACAGCATTCCTGATTGTAACTAATTAATAAATTAATGAGAGAGACAGACAGTTACAGATCATTACAGCATGTGTGACAAATGAGGATACCATATGTTAGTGAAGGCATAAGATCCATACTTTGTACACTGCTTGTTAGTGTATGAGTTACCACAACATTCCTGCAAGCAATTTGGTAATATGTATTAAGTCTTAAAATACTCTTGAATGTGAATAGTTTATACATGACACATTAAGGAAAACTTGCATGAGGATTAGTAGGGAGGATGGGACCCGATTTATATTTTGGAAATTTTACTTTGGCTTAATGTAGGGAATGGATTGGAGGGGTGCAAGACTGGAATCGGGAGTTTAATTAATAGGCTGTTGTAACAACCTAACATTTTTCTAATCTAAGAAAAGATGAACACCTGGAATAGGGCCATGCTTATGTCTGGCTTCTTTGAACCTAACATGCTTCTAATCTTACCTCAGAAGCACCTTTACTAGGAAATAATCAGAGATGGATAATTACAAGCAAAGTCTACAAAGGTGTTTACTGTTTTGATGTTTGTGATAGTGAAAAACAAAACAAAACAATACCTAAATACCCAACACCCAAGTTATCCTTAAACAAATCATGATATATTAATTTTACAGAATGTAGTCATTAAAATAGTATTTATGAAAATTTTTAATGAAGTGGAAGTAGGCATATGATATAATGTAACATCAGGCAAAATCCTGTGATCAAAATTATCCAAACATCAAATATGGTCTACAAATTCATTCAAACTCTAATCTCTACCTAACTTGTCATATGCCCATGATACTTCCACTGTACTGAAATGCTGGTTATTCTTTAAATGTAGCATATTCCATCACAATCCCATGCTATTAAATAAGCTATATTTGTTTTTGTATATTGTTGTTGCTTACAAAAGTACTTTTTTTCCTTTACAGTTCTGAGGTATCCATAATCACTTCTACTCTTCTGTCCCCAAGAACAGTCCAGGTCCCTGGAGTTGTCTTTTATATTACTTAATGATCTATTTAATTGTCCCCTATAAATATTTTATGAGCATAAGTGGCAACTTACTTTCCCTCAGCTTAGCTCTGGTGGGTACACTCTACCATAAAACTTATAACTGTATATTTTCCATGCTCATCTCCAATTTCTCATTCAAAGCCTCTTCTTCATGCAGATTAATTACCTTACAGGAATAAAAGACTTCTTAGAGGAGCCAGACCTTTTCCTCTTGAAAATATGAAAGCCACCAAACAGCACAGAATCTATCTTAAATATGCTGTTCGGACATAAGTTGGTAAGTAAATATGTTGATAAAATAGAGGGACAATTTTTGGCAAACAGCTTCATGATAAATAAAAATTTCATTATTAAAAATATTGTGCAGAAGAAATTTCTTTCTTATCAGAGAACAAAAATTTTAAGGGGCCTCGATGAAGAGACTAGACTTCAGAAGTTGGATATTAGGGGAAAATGCAATCTTAAGAGAGAACACAACTTAAGGAAAAGTCTGAAAGTGGGATATTGCCAAGCATGTTTGTGGAAAGCCAGTGGTGGAGAAATTAGATGGAAAAGTCTATAAAGGGCTAAATTTTGGTGTTTGATGCCCATGCTGAAGTATTAAAACTCTATTTTTCATATTCTAGGGATTTATTGAAGATTTTTGTATATAGGCAAAGACATTATTATATCTGTACATTGTAATGATAACTGAAAGTATGTGATAAATTTAGCAGGAAATAGAACCTAGAGATCTGATAGTTCCTAAATTGATGTCTTCTGTACAGACTTTCACCTGAACTCTAGACCCATAAACTGATCTGCTACAGGGCAGTCTCATATACTTACACCAAACTCATCATGCCTGAAATAGCGTTTACCAAAGTTATTTGTTTTTCCCATGAACTAAACTGTACATGAATTGCTGAACATATACATGTAATTAAAAAAAAAAAATTCTAAAGATGTCAATTTCCCCAACTAATTAGAATTAGGGGATCCAGAGTACTCTACTGGGGCTCTTATGTCCTTGGAACTGAGAACAGTTGAAGATGAGGGATATCACTTGCCAGTTGCTATAGGGCTTAGATGTAAGGAGAAAAATACAGAAGGCCATGTCTTGAGGTGAACTTCATTTGATCTGGACAGACTTCCCATCCAAGTTAACCTTGTAAAGGGCTAATCAGAAAGGGATAATCTGGAAAAGAAGGGAAAGCAAATGAGGGCAAGGGGATCTGAAGAAGAGGTGGGAAGAATGCCCTGGGGCGAATAAAGAGGAAGGCTCTAAGGATGACTGTGGAAACTCTCCATAGAGGACTTTCACCCATAAAGCATGGCTAGCACACATGTCAAATCTCTGTCCTTACTTGCAGTGCGTTATTCTTTCGTCCCTTTTTTTCCCTGCTTCATTCTATTTCAGTTTCTTCTCACTTTCCTTTCCCTGTCATATTTGTGACATCTCAATATATAGGCCTTTAAGTTTGAGTTTTCCTTCCACCGATATTGGTTTCTGATTTGTGGTACGCACAACTAAGAGTTTTCTAGATCAAAAACCACTATGGAAATGAGGTAGTGCTCTACTACATGTAAGAGGGCTAAGCCATGCCATGAACCTTTGTCTTCTTGGCTGGAGCAAGGTATCCTCTAAGCCTTTCCCAAATTCTCTCCTGAGCAAATATCCTTTGCCATCAGGCATTGCATGGGTCATTCTACAAATCACTGACCACTCAGACTTTCAACACTGAATTTTGCAGGAGATAAGAGCTGTGATACTCTACCATCCACATGCTAAGTGTTACAGAAAGCAATAGGGACACAGGGTAACCAAGACTTCTGTCTTTTAGACAGTCTTCCAGGAGTTATCCAACAACAATATATGTCATTACAATATGGTATAATAGATAAATAGATAGATAGATAGATAGATAGATAGATAGATGATATAGATATACACACACACATACATGCATTACCTATATATTGCATTAATATTTTTTAAGCTGCATCATGAATTGAGTTCTCAGTCTTGCACACATGCAGTCACTTCCTCCTAGGATAGCCACACTTAGTTCCAGTGTGGGACCAGTGCCTCAGTGTATATGTATACTTATACATCAGTGAGTGACCTAATTCCTATTTAACTTAAGCATTTTCATTTGGTGAGTAAATTAGAGCTCTGTTATACTGGCAATAGATGCATACACTGGACTGTAAATTATGCATTGGTTTCTTTCTTTTTTTTTTTTTGGTCCCCAGATTTTTACCACTTATTGAACTCACACCCTTATAAATATGAAAGGGAAAGAATTATTTCCCTAGAAGAGAAAAAAAAATGCTAAAATCAAGAAAACGTCATACAATCCGCATAAAATGGCTGCTTGTAAAGACTTTTGTGATTTTGATGCCTCCATTAGCAATTCCTCAGTCCACACCAATGAGATCATATGAAAGTAGAGCTATGGCACTTCCGCTGATACTTGGGTAGGAAGAGTTGATTCTTCTTTCTTTCCTTTGTGTTGTGAGTGTTTAAGGCCTTGGTTTGCATTTAGAGCAACTGTGGGTCTTCCAAAATCAGCCCTTCATATTTAGTGAAAAGTAAAGCGTATATTGTAATAATATTATTACCACTGCCTAAGTCATCTTTACATAGTGTTTGACAAGTAACAAACTGGTTCTCTAATATTATGTTATTTGATTATCACAGTAGCCCTGTAACATGAATAAAGCTGAAATTTTTATATTCTTTTTGCTTATAAGAAAATCTGGCTTGCTAAAGGCCACACAATTGACAAAATCCACAACTGGCAAAATCCAGATCTAGGATTTTCATACAGATGTATAACTATCCATATTTGGAAGTTTGAGAATTCTTGTATTGTTCAATAACATTTTTCCCATTTACAGTGTATGTCTTCTCCGAGCTCCACATGTCTTTTATTTCCTAGGTTTGTAAGAGGGACAATAACCTACACACTGAGGTTTTCTTACAAGAGAAATATTATTTCAATGCATTGTTCTAAAGAGCTCTATTCTGATTCTGAAGAGAAATAAAACATGCCTTATTTTTACTTTCTTAATAAAGTACTTACAGGAAATGGGAAAACAGACAAAACAAAAACACATCCAAAATAAAGAAAACTTCCATATTTTTTTCTGAAATATTATATCTTGACAGACAGCATAGGTCTGTGGATGAAGCCTGAGTTTAGAAGTTAGTTATGCTGCCAGACCCAATTCCTCCCACCTTGTTCCAATTTTCTTTTTACCAGTAGCTCTCATCACCTTTCTCACATACCACAAAATTTATATTTTAATTATTTTGACTTATTGTCTCTCCCCTCCAATTTGAATGTAAGTTCCAAGTGGGCAGGGATCTCTCTTTCACCCTCTGTGAACATTAGCATAGTGTCTGTCATATACTAGGAACACAGCAGTTTGCTGATTGAATGAATGAAGACATGCCTGGGTTGGAATTCTCACCTTACCATTTACCAATAGCAGAAATTTAGGAATGTTATTTAACTTTTCTGAGTGTGTGTGTGGTGAAATATACATAACATAACATTTACCATTTTGGCCATTTTTAAGTGTACAGTTCTGTGATATTAAGTACATTTGCATTGTTTTACAACTATCCCCACCATCCACCTCCAGAACTTTGTCTTTCCCAACTGAAACTCTATACCTAGTAAACAACAACCCATTCCCTCCTCCTCTCAGCCCCTGGCAAACATGGGTCTACTTTTTGTCTCTCTGAATTTGACTACTCTAAGTAACTCACATTAATGGAATCATACAGTATTTATATTTTTGTGACTGGCTTATTTCACTTAGCATAATGTCCTCAACGTTCACCCATGTTGTAGCTTGTGTCAGAATTTCTTTTCTTTTTAAGGCTGTATCATATTCCATTCTATGTATATACCACATTTTGTTTATCTATTCCTCTGTTGATAGATACTTGGGTTGCATCCACCTTTGGCTATTATGAATAATGCTGTTAAAAACATGAGTATACAAATATTTGTTTGAGTGTCTGTTTTTAATTCTTTTGGTTATATACTCAAAAGTAGAGTTGCTGGATCATATGATAATTCTATTTTTAATTTTTTAAGGAACCACTATACTGTTTTACACAGTGGCCACACCATTTTCATTCCTACCAGCAATGAACAAGAGTTCTGATTTCTCTACATCCTTGCTAACACTTATTATTTTCTTTCTGGTTTGTTTGTTTGTTTTTAATACTAGCCATCTTAATAAATGTGAAGGGAATCTTTCTGAATTTTAATAGCTTCATCTATACAGTGAGGATATATACAGAGACTTACTGACTAGCACAGTTCTAGCACAGAATTTCTTTAACTGAAAGGAGAATTTCTTTTGTTTACTGTTATATTTGGGAAGAAAACTTCCACATAAATATTAAAAGTCACTTCCACTTTTCCTGTTATTATCTAAAATTCACTCAGAGTGGCATAGACATAAATCAAACATAACATATAGGAAAAAATAGGAAAGTCTTATTTTTAATTTTTTCTCTTTTCACCCATGAAAGAGACCACTACTGCCTGGATCCAGTGGAAGTAGTTCAAATAATTAAAAACTGAGACATAACTTCAGTGATTTATATTTTCTTTTAGTGAGAAAGACTTGTGAGGAAAATTAAAGAACTGAGGACCATCTGATTCATGCATAAAAATACTACCCTTTAACTAAAACATGGTATTATTTCAGCTGATCAAATTGTTGATTTGCACATTTTTAAAAAAATCACTGAAATTAGTTACCTGATTCAGTGAGCTATTATTTGATTGATTTCATCTTATTATTTAAGAAAAGTTATGATTCTCTCTATGAATCTCTCTCCAGAGATTCATGCTTAGTCTAGATGTAATAAACAAAATTTTTGGTGCTTAGGGAACTTTAATATTCAATTTAACTCGTTTTAATTCAGCAGAAGTTTATCAAACATGTCATGTACAAAGAAAATATGGAAAACAGAAGATTCAACATGTACTTTTTAAGAGCTTGTGATCCAGATGAGTAAACTGGGTAATCATTATTTTAACAGTTAACAAAATAGTGAGAGCATTAGATCAATATGGCAGGATGAATATACATTTCCACCTCTTCATATACCTAAGTTACCATAAAAGAAAAGAAAAATAATATTTACTTATATGTCTAACTATATCTACACCTATATCTACCTATGAGTACAATAAGAAAGGGAATATGATAATCTTTAACAATTTCAAAGTACTTAAAAGAGGATTAGATCAATACAGAGAAAGGAATACATAGATCTAGCTGCTATTTTGTCTAAAATATCACAAAATAATATCACCATATCTAAAAATATCTATATTTAAAATAATAAATCTACAGTGATTCATGAAAATAGGAAAGAGGTCCGTAAGTAGTTATATAATTTGAAGTATTTTCACCTCAAATCACTATAGAGCTTATGATAAACATAACTAGAAGCCATATTCTAGTAGACAGGGATACTTAAATAAAAAATTTTCAGAAAACAAAAGGATTACCAATAATTTCAGAAAACCAAAACCAAGAAACTTCATGAAAGCAAACAACAATAACTGTAAAAAGAGAACAATGAAAAAGAGACAGGTTAAATAAAACAAACTTTTAAAAGTATCCTCAGTTCTTTGAGAATTCTGTATCCATAAAAAAGGAAATAGTCTTTGTGGAAATGAAAGCTAAGGAAGTTGAAGTGTTTAAAGCAAACAAACAAACAAACAAACAAACAAGCAAGCAAAAAAACCCCACCAAACTCTGTAGATGGATTGAATAGAGAATGGGCACAACTAGATAATAAATCCATGAGCAGAGGATGGCGTCAAGGAAATCTACCAGAACACGGCACTAAAGAGCAAAGAAATGGAAAGAATGAGAGAAAAGTTAATAGACGAGAAAAAACAAATTCCAACATCCATTTATTAAGAGCTCCAGAACGGGGCACCTGGGTGGCTCAGTTGGTTGAGCATCTGATTCTTGATCTCGGCTCAGGTCTTGAGCTCATGGGAGTTCAGGCCCCACACTGGGCTCTGCACTGGGCATGGAGCTTACTTAAAAAAAAAAAAAAAAAAAAAAAAAAAAAAAGAAAAGAAAAGAAAAGAAAAGAAAAGAAAAGAAAAGAAGAAAAGAAAAGAAGAAAAGAAAAGAAAAGAAAAGAAAAGAAAAGAAAAGAAAAGAAAAGAAAAGAGCTCCAACAAGAACAAAGAGGCTGGCATGGGAGAAATGACAAAGAAATCACATAAATTATAGAAGAAAATGTTGGATCTAACGGCACAATGGAAAGAACTTATGGAGAACCAAGATGAATAAAAATAGAAATATATCTAGGCCATCATGCTGAGGTTCCAGAATCCCAAAGATAAAAAGAAAAATCCTGCAGGATTTTAGAGTGAAAAAAAATAGGCTATTAACAAAAAGGACAAAAATCATCTAGGCAACACTAAGAGCCAGAAGATAATGAGGCTATCTTTAATGTTATCACTAAAACACTGGTTTTAAACCTAAAATACTACACTTAAACTAATATTCAAATTGTAGACAATATAATGATATTTTCTGGTGTCCTACGATTCAGGAAGTTTACCAACCGCAGTTATTTTCTAAAAAATCACTCTTAAGTATAACACAGGAAAGAGAAGTCCAAGAAGTGGGAAATACTAGGCCACCAGAAAAAGTGGTGAGCAAAGAAACCAATAATCCTAGTTAAGTTTAAATATTTGTTGAAGCATAAGGTGAAAAATCAAACAGGATCAAATTTTTGGAACTAAAATCTCTGGTGATTTGATTTGATTTGATTTTTTTTAAAGATTTTATTTATTCATTTGAGAGAGAGAGCACAAGTAGGGGTAGCAGCAGAGGGAAAAGGAGAAGCAGACTCCCTGCTGAGCAGGGAGCCTGCTGCAGGGCTTGATCCCAGGATCCTGAGACCAGGACAGGAGCTAAAGGCAGTCACTTAACTGACTGAGCCACCCACACACCCCTCCTTCTTTTTTAAAGATTTTATCTATTCATTTGAGAGAGAGCACAAGCAGGGGGAGCAGCATAGGGAGAAGGAAAAGCAGACTACCCGCTGAGCAGGGAGCCTTCTGGTGATTTTAACTTAACATTGGTAGAGGGCTGGGAGTATGAGCATGAGGGAGGGAGTCAATTTATAATGTCCTAAGTTTCTTACCTTTTCACAGAGATTATATAAATTCAACTAAATGAATATATATGGATATATAGATATGATTATATATATAAAATTATGGTAAATGATAAAATTATATAATACACCCAAGCAAAAACAGACATAAGGTCAACATAAGTTAAGACTTTATGAATAATTAATATTAAAAACAAATTAGTTGTATAAATTGCCAAAATCACTAGTGAAAAAAGAATCATGTGGCAAAAACACGTAATCCATTTAATAAAAGAGAGGGAAAGAGAAAGCACAGTAATTTGACGAATAAGTGCAAACATCATTAATTACAAACACGTAATGCACAAAATAAACATGTACAAAATAAAATTATATATACTTAATTAGGCTTGTGGAATTCAATACCCAATGAATAATAAGCAATTATTGAATTTAATTGATAGGTCTCAAATACCTAAAACATATGGAGCCTATTCTTTACACTACAGAATGGTATGTTATCACACATGAAAGCTGTGTTTGCTATCAAGCCTGTGATATGAGAAAAAGTTTTAAAAAGGCAATTTAGTGGATAAGACTGCTCTAGTGTACAATAACAAAATTAGAAACTTTGAGCAAAGTGTCAGTAAAGATATTGAAGAGGATTTAGTCCATAGTATCAAACTCATTGTAACAGGAACTCTACTAATTTATTGGCTTATCGGATATTATCATCAGTGATCATATAACTGTTCTCAAATATTTATCAACGATTTTGCATTGTGAAGCTCCAAATCAAATGAGAGAAAATACAAATTTCCATATAAATCATTGCAACTAGATACAGAACAAAAGAAAAACTTTTTGACAGAAATTGCAAAGTGGTTATATTGATGATATCATCTAGACCCTTGCTGACATGGCACAACTCACTCTTCAAGGTCACGACCTGTACATTTTTATTCTATGAGCATTTCTTGATTAAAAGAAAGCATTGTCCTGACATGTCTACTTAGTCCTGCCTTTCCAAATAATGTAATAGTAAATAACGACTGCACCTCACCTCAGTAAGATCTAAGAACATAATAAGGCAGAGAGTTCACTCCAAAGGGTAGTGCTATGGACTGAATTATGTTTCCCCAAGATTTTTGTATGTTGAAGCCCTCACTTTCAATGTGATGGTATCTGGAAGTGGGGCCTTAAGAAGGTATTAGGTTGATGAGGTCATGAGGCTCTCATGATGAAATTAGGTATCTTTATAAGGAGAGACATAAAAGAACTTCTGTTCTCTCCTCTCTCTCTGTCTCTCTCTCATCAAGGAAAGGCCATGTGAACACACAGTGAGATGGTGGCTGTCTCCAAGGCAAGGAAAGGAATCTCATCAGAACCCAACCATTCTGGTTCCCTGATCTCAGACTTCTAGCCTCTAGTGCTGTGAAAAAATAAATTTGCATTGTTTAAGTCACCCTGTATATGATATTTTGTTAGCATCTTGTGCTAAGACAGGTAGTATCATAAACCAATAAAGGATGAGCGAAATGTTCTGGGTCAACTTACTTTTTGTATATAGGGATGAGCTTATATAGATGTATACTCATATATCAAATATATTTTATAACTCATCAGGTACCAGGAAAAGCCCCAATAGGATAGTGTCAGAAAATACAAGGACAGGTCCTTAAATGCTAAGCTCTTTGGTAAACTTCTGGATTTCTCTAATCAAGTGGGATAGTATAGATCCCATGTCACATACCAGAACTTCATAAACTGCTCTTGGCCAAATTCCCAGTAGATCCTTTCACCCAGCTTCTGTATGAAACCCTAGAAATGGCTCACTTAACCTATACAAACCCTCAGTAAAAATACAGTTCCAAGAAGCTGTTACCAGCATTCTTTCTTTTTCTAGTTTTCACACAGATATAAAAGAGATAAAGTCCCAGAGGCACAGCAAGTCCATTAATTCTGCTTCTGTGGTCAACCAAATAGAATGGGATCTTCCTGACAGAGGGTACATTCTATACCACTTGGCCCTCAGTCATCCTTCTCTCTTCGCACTTGGAAATAAACTTTACCCTTGGAAATAAACCTAGATGCCTATGACTGAGAAATATGCCCTTTTTACTTGAATCTTTGCTATACTTCTTATCCTCATTTCCATCTCTTCTCTTTTTTCCATGGTTCTATATTTAATAAGCCTCTTATAGTATTTCTCCTCTTTCTTACCCATGATCTTTCTATATATATTTTTCTTTTTTTCCAATCCATTTTAACTAACCTAGTTTTTTGGCTTAACATTTTTTTCTTTCTCTTCATCCACAAATTTCAAAGTGTCCTGCACTGTTAGAAAAAAATGTAACTGGTTGTATCCCATCTTACTATAAATGACCTACATCTTTTTCCATCACTCCAAGAATGCCCACTCAGTCCTCTAGCTGTCATGACCCACAAAGCTCCAAATGTTTCTTAGACTTGGACTAATAAAGACAACCTGCCCTACCTAGCTAGAGCAAGATTAAAGACCAGGAGTAGAGCAGGATGAATAAGCGGTTGAGGCTGAAGGAGGGAATGAAGTAAGAAAGAAGGGGGAGATGCCCCTCATCATGGAAAGGGTGTCTACTAGGGTATTAGAGAAGACTTGACAGATAAATGGTGAATGTCCATTCCCACTGCCACCATGCTAAAGCCCACATCCCCTCTGAACCCAATTAAAGATGTGTGACTTGAGAATATTCTTCATAGAAGTGATAATTTGGTTTAAAAACATTTCCTAAATATGTACACTTTACCATGGACAGCTTAGTTGCAATAACATTGATGAAAAAATAACTCAGAAAATCTGTAGTCTCTTGGTCTGGGACTTACTATAAAATGAAAAAAAAAATAGACTTTTAAAGCTCTTATTCTTACCAAAACTCAAATGCTTTATGTTTTAACATCCAGAATCTCCTGAAAGACTGTGTAAAACTTTGGTTGCTTGTCAATAAGTGATACTGGAACATTGACTGTTACTCTAGACCATAGAGACTCCCAGATTCTGAGATATAACTTTGGTCATTTGTCTGACTAACAAAATACGTTGGACTAATAGTTACATTTCACACTGGCTAAGTTTATCCAACTACAAAAAGTTGATAATCTAGCATAGTGAAGAAGTATGTACAGTGATTGGACCAAATGCTGCCAACATTCCAATCTTGGTTCTGACCCCTTCATTTATCTGCTCTGTGACTTTGCACAAGTTACTTATCTTAGCCTTAGTTTCCTCATCTAAAAAATAACCAGTTGCAGGTACTTAGAATTTTTAGAGAATTTAAGGAGTTAATACATAAATACAACTTAGAACAGTTCCTGGTACATAAGAAGCACTCAATAATTAATTTATCTATTGTTATTTTTTTAAAAAAATATTTTATTTATTTATTTGACAGAGAGAGAGACAGCCAGCGAGAGAGGGAACACAAGCAGGGGGAGTGGGAGAGGAAGAAGCAGGCTCCCAGCGGAGGAGCCTGATGTGGGGCTCGATCCCATAACGCCGGGATCACTCCCTGAGCCGAAGGCAGACGCTTAACCACTGTGCCACCCAGGCGCCCCTATCTATTGTTCTTAAGAACATCTCAGTCACTTCCTTTAAATCTACACTGAGTGAGTTCCCCAGGCATCATTTGGTAATTCTGCTCAGTTATTCGGAGTTAGAAATTCTTCAATACTCACATTAAAGAGGTTAGCACCTGTATAGAAGTCAAACAACATAAAAGCAAATGTCCTGCAACATGGTTTTGTGACCCTGAAGACAGAGAAATCTGGAATCAGAAATTCTGGTGTTTTAACTTAAAAAAAAAAAAACAACAAGTTGTGCCCATTCAGCAAGCATTTTTATTCCTTAATTTCAGCATTTATAAAATATGAAACATAGAGGCTAGCCAAATTGAGAAACTATACAGCATGAGCTTTAAATTATGAACACTGGTCATTTATACATAGATTTTGTTATTCTTTAAAATTAAAATCACAGTAGCGTATTTAATCCTTACATAATGACAAGTTGCTGGGTAGTTATGCTGTGAGGTTGTTATGCATAAATAATACATTAATCTGTTAACACTGCTTTTATAATGCTGTATTACAATTTAGCTTTTTGTTAATATTTGGTGGCACTGCATGGATTTAAGCTAGCAGACATTTGAAACCATTCTCCATTACCTACCAACTAGCACGAGCTCAAGCAACTTACTTAACCCTTCTGTCTACCTCAGTTCCCTCATTGAAAAATGGAGAAATGGCTAAATCTCCTCATTGTATTGTGGTAAGAACTAAATTATATAGTATATGTAAAGCACCTAGAATAGGGGCAGGCACCATAGTAAACACCCAAAAATTGTCAGCGTGAAATTGAAATATATTTATTTCTCATTTGTCATTTTTTCATTCTTTATTTTTTTATTTAGTCACATAATTTACACCAAAAAACAAAAAAATGGGTTAAGGCACAGTGGTTTGGGAACTTACTTGAAAATTAAAGTGACTTCTTTTGGTCATTTCCATGATCCATGACTGTCTCTCCCTGGGCACCATTTGTTTGAGTTCTGTCCACCCTCTCTTCTCCAAAGAGATTTACTGAGTGTGTACTTTGGGCTCAGTGCTGCAGGATCAAGTATTTGAGGGCAGGAGGGCTCAAGGTAGCAGATTCTTGGAATCCCTGAACTTTGAGTCTATCAATTTCCTTCCACGGATGGTCTGCAAATTTAGACATGCTGAGAAAACAGAAGGAAAAGTGCAGAGATCTGAGATGGAGAAAAAAGAATAGAGAATACAGGAAAAATATGCTTAGAATTAAGGCAGCATTACTTAAAGCTAAAGTTAAGAAGAGGAAAAGAAAAATAAGAAAAAGAAAGGGCCTTACCAGCCCTGGCATCTTTTGGATACTTCTGATCAACCGGCCTCCAAACATTCTCAGACTAAGCAAATTCAGATTTATGGCTAGGTGCTGGAGAGTATGTGTTATCCTTCCCTTACTTTAGTTCTCTGGTCATTTTTCAGTCATCAATTCATCCAATACACTGTAACACTTCTCTGGGCTAAATCTTCATTGTATTAGACATTAGGACCAGGAAAATGGAAAGGTGGTTACCAAGAAGAAAAAAGTCATGATTCTTGACCTCAAAGAGTTTTTAGTCTGTGGAAGAAACTGAAAAAGGCCCAGAAACATTACAATAGAGCCCTGAGTTAATGAATATAAGTACTAGGGGCTCATAGAAGAAGGAATGATGAGTTCTGCCTGGGGAGTCAGGGACATTTTCACAGAGGATTTAACACTTGAGTAAGTTCCTAAGGACAGCTAGGTACTCCCCGGCCTGAAATAAATCGTATTTTGTAGAGCATGAGGCATGCAGAAACATAATGTGTTCGGGAAATAGTCATTCACTGTGGCTGGGAGGGTGTATGGGTGGAGGCAGAGACGTAGAGGAAGCGATGAGGGTAGTTGAGAAATCATGTGCCCAAATAGGTTTAATATGTCTCTTTCATCTCTTCCTCCCACCGCCCCACCCCCAGCTTCCCTAGTATGACTAAATGAGTGATGCTTGGAAGTTTCTGTTTCTGGTTCTGGGGAAGGCAGTGAATCCATGCAACTCTGAGAAAAATGGCCCTGAGTGACCTGAGCATCTGGAAGGGCCATTTTCAGTCTTAAAGCGGGGACAGTTGAGTGGCTAGTAGTGTCAGCAAGTGACTCAGCTGGATTGGGCTATTATTAAATTTTATCATGTCACAGCCAATAGTATCAGTAAAACATAAAGCATTACTTAGAAATTATTGTCAGATGGAATTTCTGTAGTTGATTTGCTGAAAATATCCATGTATGCCGCATCAGTATAGATAGCCAGCCCTCTGTGTGTGTGTGCATGTGCACGCACACGTGCATGCTGTGTATGTTAGTTTTTATAGCCTGGAGTCCCCAGGAGTCCTAAAGAACAAGTATGCTCTCTTAGTATTCTTATTTGCTCATATATCTGTATATTCAAGACAAATGTACAATAGGGGCTTTTTGTGCCCATGGAAGTGTCATAACAAGGATGAGGGGACCAGGAGATGCTGACAGTCTAATGAGACATGTCCAGTAGTTTCTTCTCTGGTGACAAAAGTGTGGCAAGGGCTCCGCTTTTCTGCAGCCAATCCTCTTCCCGGCCCAGGCTTTTAGGTATGGTTGAAACAAATACTCCTTTCTCTTGTGTGTTCTAGTCTAGATAGTGCAAAATCCCTCAGTCTGGCAGAAAAAGACAATTCAACCCAGAGAATTCTTTGCCCCTGTTTTCCTGGGACTCTCCCCAGTAACACTTCCTGGAAATTCTGCCTGCCAAGGCTATATGAGAACACTGAATAGCTTAGCAGGGAAGGAAACTGATATGAAAAGTGGACAGGGAGTTGCCAAAAGAGGTCTCTCTTGAATATAAGCATAAAAACGTAAAAAGGCACAATTAATTAACTGGTTTCCTAACATGTTAGGAAATAATCTCTGGCTACCTGGAATCGTATTAAAATAAGAGGAAAAAAATTAACACATTAATTTATACAATATGCGGTGCATATTAAATCTACTTGATGGTGATGCGCCACAAAATAAACTTCCCATATTTCAATATGATTTGCTCTTAAGGTATCAGAAACTAAACCTGAATACACTTTCCATTGGCATCTTATAAAAAGTTCTTACAGAATCTCAGTCTAATAGTTCAGCACCAGCAGCACCAATTTTGTGCAGTTCTCCTGAAAGCTTTCGGCAGTAAATCTCTAAAAATGTCCACTTAAGCAGTAGAGGTCATAAATACTTTGCAAGAGCAATAAAATAGAACAGAATTTTGGAAGTTATAATTTTAGTGGATATAACTGCACTATAAAAGAAGGGCCTCTGGGACCCAGAATAAATGCAAAACACTGTCTAAGTGAACTGCAGTGCTAACCCATCTGCAAGTGGTAAATTATCCCCAGTCCCAGGTGTGGTGCATTATCCTAAGGGTGTCCAGTGATTAAAGGTAAGAACGTGGCTAAAATCCAAGGGAGCACTGAACATTAATGACGGCTGGAAATTGTCGACAATTTCTCTGGAAGTTTGATTTGGTCCTATTTGCTCACATTAGCCAGGTCCAAAGTTCAGCAGAGAGCCTATGATCAGTACAGATACTCCAGTGCAAGAGGCCCAGAGGGTGAAAAGAAGACTTTGGCTCTTCATTTGCCGCAGAAGGAGTTCACACAGATGAAAGTAGAACCATAATCCTATTACCTATAAGCTCTTTAAGTTGCAGCAAAGAACAGACACCTACTGAGGCCATTGTCCTAAAATTCAAATGATAGTTGCACAGCAACATAAAAATTTCATTAGATTTGTTCTCTTTCTGGTACATCACTTATTCTCATTAGTACACATTTGCATATGTGTTCTTTTACAGTTAAATCTGCGTTAGGGTCTTGGAAGCTTCCAAAGGGTCAAGGATATGTTTAATTGATTTCCCAAGCTCTTCCCCTATCACACACACCCATATGCAGATAAAGAACGCTGTGCATTCCTGAATGCAAGTGACTATTTCATGATTACATTCATAATTTTTTATAATGTTTGGGTTCGAAAGTCCCCATCTTTTATACTTTTCCACCAAGTTCTTGAATTGCCCCATGCCCCAATCTAGTTTTGACCAGTACAATCTAGAAAACTGATGAGTACAATATTGAATGAAGGTGGCAAGGATAAGAAAGTTACATCTGAGGAGCAGATGAAGAAAATTTTCATGCAAGGAAGCCCAAGCTTCCAATTTTTAATCAACATTTGATTGTGGCCTATTAAAATGCCAAATCACTTTGCAATATTGTGCTATGTCTTCACAGCTTAAAATAGTCACTGTGAAATAGTCATCCCAACCCATTTTCCCATCTGAAAATAATAACACATTGTACCTTTTGCTGTTGCTTCTAATTTTTGGGCTTTTATGATTGTGTAACTGAAATGTCATCCTCCTGCATCTAAGGGTCACCTTCTAGTTTATTTGGAAAATAAAAGAACAAGAGGGTTTGTCCCATGTCAACTCCTGAGTCATCCACTTGGCAGTTGTTGTCTATATCATGTGCTCCTCTCAGCCTTGCTTTCTGCATGGCCGTTGGTCACTGCTCTGTTCACTGCTGTTTACTAACTGGAACTTGGGTCTTCCTTGGTGGTATGGTGCCGATTCCAGAGGGCCACACTTTCCATCACTAATCTGTCACTTTGCTCCCATTAATACCTCACCACAAAGTTTATGGCTGTTAAGGATTTTGCTGCAGGTTTGGGGATTGTTCCAAGTAAAACTCTCTAGTTCTCTCTCAAAAAAAAAAATAAAAAATAAAAAATTGCCTGATACCTATGTGGATTGGTTTTACCCATGGCTTGTTCTTAACCTGGGCACTCCGGGGCTGCAATAATCATCCCACAGGGCATTTCCCAAAGCCTGAGATAGGGAGTTCAAAGTAAGACCATGACAACAGTAAGTGGGAGTTGCATTTGGGGGGAGAAGGGCACACAGAAAATAGTCTATGGTAACTTCTACAGTCTGGTTACCATTCAGGCCTTGCAGCCAGTGTGCAGTGAAACCACCGCAGGCTGCTGGGTGGACCTGTGTTGTTCCTGCATACCTAGTATCACTCTCCTTACTCTTGTAATAGTGTTCTGACTTTCCTTGGGGATCGACCTCCACCCACTTTCATTCCATGTGGTTTAGGTGGGGCTAGCCCAACCCCTGAAATCAGAGGTGAGCTCATGACCCAGATCTGGTCAATTGGTATTGTGGTCTGGCCATGGTGATTGATTAATCACTCTTCGCTCTAATCAAAGTAATCCTAGGAATTTTTCTGGAGCAACTCAGAAAGACGTTTTGTTTTTGGGAGTTTTTTCTAAGAGTGCTAGCAGAGAGGATGAAGTAAGTCTGAACTTCCATCAGGCACCATAAAATCATAAAAATAAGGCCAATCAAGGGGAAAGCAGGGCAGAGATATAAAGATAGATTGCCTCTAATGATGGCATTTGAGACTCTTGGATCCAGACATGATTAAAGTTGGTAGTGCTGGAATTTTCAGTATGGAAACCAAGATTTTTGTTTTAACTTAAGCCAATTTGAGTTGATTTCCTGTCACAATCCAAAGGTTCTTGAATAATATATTCTTGAATTTTTCCTATGGCACCAGGTCTCCCATGGATACCAGAATAAACACACACACACACACACACACACACACACACACATATACACATTTATCCCTCCCAAGGATAAACTATAATTTAAAAAATATTGCAGTCTAAATCCACAGTAAAAGTGGGAAGCACTTTTTTGGGGGCAAATATAATAAAATCTATACAGATAGCTTTGTGAACAATAACTATAATACTTTGTTATTATGTACAAAGTTTTAGTGTCCATCTCTTTCTAGACAATAATCCTAAATCTTAGTGAAGCAAGAGAAAACAGCTCCATTAGATTTCCATGACAAATAGCAAAACTACATATTTCATTAGTTATTTAAACATCTGGAATTGAAATTAAAATATTTGAAATTCAAAGGCAATTTAATAGTCAGGCATCCCCCCCACCCCATCTCACTCTACATCTCTATAACCAGTAGTTCTGGTATAGAATTTATTTTCCTGATCCAATTCCTCAGGTAAAGGAATGAGACAGAGATAGGGCAGGAGGCTGGTTCTTCCAGTGACATCTTTAATTTAGGCAACTTTAAGCAAGGATTATAAAGAACACAAAAGGGGAGCTTGGGTGGCTCAGTCGGTTAAGCATCTGCCTTTGACTCAGGTGATGATATCAGGGTCCTGGGACCGAGCCCCAATTTGGGCTCTCTGCTCAGTGCCAAGTCTACTTCTCCCTCTGCCTCTGTGATCCCTCTCCCTCTGTGAGGGCTTTCGCACCCTCTCAAATAAATAAATAAAATCTTCAAAAAAAAAGAAAGAACACAAAATCTATTTACATTTTTCCAAATTCATTTATGACCTTTCTTGATACACGTATACTCATCTCCATTAATGAAGGAAGAGTGGTTTATATTAGAAATATACCAATGGAGGGGTGCCTGCGTGGCTCAGTCAGTTAAGCAGCCCACTCTTGATATCGGTTCAGGTCATGATCTCTGGGTGGTGAGGTCGAGTCTCTTGTTGGGCTCCATGTTCATCAGGGAGTGTGCTTCTCTCCCTCTCCCTCTGCCCTTCCCCCCCAACTCTCTCTCTCAAATAAATAAATAAATCCTTAAAAAATAAAAGAAATAAACCAGTGGTGGAAGGAAAAGTTGAGAGATCACTATACTACTCTAGAACAGATGGTATTTGTTGAGAAATCTTTATCATTGAGTTAAAGACATAATTATGTTAAATTTGAAAGATTTCCAAATTCTCTTACTTTACGTGGAGAATATTTGTCTAAAGTCTAAATACTTCAGTAAATCAGAATTTGAATCTCATAATTATTAACATTTTGCTGGTGTGATGCATGTGTGTGTGTGTGTGTGTGTGTGTGTGTGTGTGTGTATGCCTGGTGAAGGCAAAAGAGGGAAGGCAAGAACCATTGTATTATCTTGGTATCTCTCCCTTGAAGGAGAATGAAGTTGGTGAATAAGAAATGGAATCCCAGTTTGGGTATCAGAAAAAATTATTTCTGTTCCAAAAGACTCCAGTCTATGTTTCACATTTATATACTACCAAATAACATGGACTTCTTTTCACGGTCAGCGAGGATTAATGCACTACCTGCCTCTAGGAACCTGGCAGCAATATGGAAATTGGCTTAGCTAATCAATAGTTGGCTCTCAGTCCAGTATGCATTCTGATTCAACATATCTATTTAGTTTAGCTGTTTTTTTTTAATTTAAAAAATTTTTTTATTATTTTTTGTTTTTTAAAAGATATATCAAAGTACTGAGGTATCAGGAACAATGAATTTGTGTCTTCTCCAATACCCCTTCTGCTTTCTGGCACCCCATTTCATTAATTCCTTTTAGCCAATCTAAAGTAGATATAAGGCATTTAGGGTAAAATACAAAGTTATTTACTTACTTTAGGCATTTTTAACTGCCTGGATATTAATCTCTGGAAGATTGTTGACTTTAGCCTAATCTGTGGTACTAACCATTCTTTGGGATAAAAACCCTTCCCCTTCCCGGGTAAGGAGGTCTGTTCCAGTGCCATGAGTTGTTACCTGTTTGGTTTGACTACTCACTGAGGACTATTTGTTCTTTTCCTAGGCTTCCCCACTTATAATAGGCCCATCACTGGCTCTGCTTTACCTCCCAGAGCAAAATCCAAACTCTTTAACATAATATATGAAAACCTCCATCATCTTGAATTCTGGTTTTATTAGATTGAACTATCTATATTTACCACCCACTCAGACTTCCATATTCCTGGTTTTAAATGTTGAGGAGATTCTTAATTTATATAAAATCATACACAAATATGTGATCATTTTAACTTTTTAGTGATTGTTGCCTAATAAAATATTTTTGATTTTTCCTACTAATGAGTGGGATTCTGCTAATAGTTTTCCTATGTTATACAAGCTTGTTTTTTAGAATAAACCCCACAAGGTCACAGCAAATAATTATTTCAATGTGATATATTCTGTTTTAAAACCTTATAGTTTTCATTAAAATATTCATAAAGAAAGTTGAATTATATAATTTTTTGACCTTTTTGACTTTTGGTACTAAAGCTAAATATATTTCATAATGTGGAAGGGATAGTAACATATTTCACTTTTCTATTTTTTCAAGCCCATGTAATGTAAGGAACATTTATCCCATGACAGGTTTTGGAGCAAAGTCTTTAGGAAATCAAGTTAAAATAATAGTTTTAGAGATAATTCAATTTCTTTTTCATGCATCAATTTGGTAATTTGATATTCTTTTTTTTAAAGATTTTATTTATTTATTTCAGAGAGAGAGAGAGAAAGAGAGAGAACAAGCAGGAGAGGGGCAGAGGGAGAGGAGAAGGAGACTCCTGTGAGGAGCCTGAGGTGGGGCTCAATCTCGGGACCCTGAGATCATGCTGAATTGAAGGCAGATGCTGAACTGACTGAGCCACACAGGTGCCCTGGTAATTTGATATTCTTTAAAGGATCTGTTCTAGTTATAAAATTGTCACATTTATTCAACTATTTTTTTTAATAAGAATAGCCTTTGCCTTTCTTAATGACTGGCTGGCACATCTATCTAACATGCTACAGTGTTTAACAACACAGAATCCCCAAACCAGACCTCTTCCATTTATTATGGTCAGTTAGTTAAGTATTAAACCTTGTTAAAGTATTAAATCTTAAAATGGGGATGATGATGATAATAGTACTTTTATTGCAAAGTTGCTATGAAGATTAAATGAGGTAGTATATTAAGAGCACTTAAAAATGCTTTGTGTGTAGAAATTGTTAGTGATTTCTTTATCCACTGATTGTTTAATAAGCACCTCAAACTTAAGAGGTGCAACACAGAATTCTGATCTACTACGATCCTCCAAATCTGCTCCTTCTTCTATAATCTCCTCCTAAGTAAAAAATACTACATTTTCACAAAGTTACTTGGTCCAAAAAACTACTAGCTATCATTGATTCCTCTCTTTCCATCATCTTTCACATCTAATTCTTCAGTACATCTTATCATCTGTCAATTTAAATATCTTCTAAATTGGAGAGCTTCTCACTACTTCTATTATTGCTGTCCAAGTCCACAGCACTATCTTCTAGACTACTGCCATGGACTCTTAGATGATCTCTCTGGCCCTACTCATATTCCACTTCATTCTGTCCTCTGCCCAGCAGCCAGTATCTCCTCTCTAAAAGACAAATCAGATCAAATTATCTCCCTGCTAAAAATTGCTTGGTTCTTCCAATAAAAATTAGAATAAAATCCAAATTCTTTACCCTGACCTTAAAGGCTGCATACACTGGCCCCCGTGTCATCCCAACCTCATTCCCTATCAAGTCCTGTACATTCCATGCACAGGATCTTCTTACCAGTGGTTGTCTTCAAAACATGCTAAACTATTTTTTATTGTGGATGTGTTAAAATGTGAGGGGAGAGGAAGTATTCTTTCATTCTATGATTAGGTCTCAATCTTTTGGTGAGCTTGTGCTCCTGGACTTTGAACATCACCTTTGCTTCTCATTTTCCCTTCTCCCGTTAGGCAGAGCAGGATAGCTGGAGGGAGCTGGAGTTGTGCGTATCCCTTTCCCAACAAGGAAGACTGGAGGAAGGTGGATTGTGTATTTTCCTTCTACCATGTAGAAGGCTATTGCTGACTAGAGTTGGGTATTTCTCTTCCCCTAGAGAGGTCAGGCTCAGATAAAACCCCAGCAGATTAGACTGTAGTAAAATAGTTTTTCCAGAGGATTGCCTTCTTAAGAAGAACACAGCCCTGTAGCATATTTCAAAATGGTTCCTTTCCCCCTTTTTCTGCTGGAAGCATGATGGGCTTTTTCTCTGATATTCACTGTGAGGACCTGGTGTTTCTCCTGGAGCCAAAAGTAACAAAAGTGTGGGAGTCCTCTGATGACTGGGTACTCCTGATTTTTTAACTCCCAGACTCATCCACCCTAAGCTTCCAACAATTTGTCAATTACAATTCAATTTTTCCTATCCTGGCACGTGTTCATGGGGAGGTTTCTGCTCTGGTATATTGAGAGTCTCTGTATCCTCCATCTGTCTCTTCAATTTTGGGAGCAGCAATTTGCCCTATGATCTCATTTCTTGGACAGATCTGTGTCATTGGTTTTTCAGTTTGTTCAGCTTTTGACTTGTTAAGATGAGTGGCAAATTCTGTGCCCCTTACATGCTGGACTGGAAATTGGAATCCCTCTTTGTTGGATGTGTGTAGAGGTAGCTTTTTCCAAATCTGAATTTCTTTTAAGTTCTTTGTACAACTTATAAAGTAAGAGAAAGCATTGTAGTAGAAAAATGTTATTAACCATTGAAAAAAACAAAAGCGTTAAAAGGATTGCACTGAACTGGTATTTAACTCCAGCTGTAGAAATATTGGGCATACAGAGGATCTTCTAAAGGAGATTTAAATTCTGTAATCATATATTTGAGCAGGGGACTTGCAAAATATTACAATGATATTTACATAGCACTTAGCATGGTTTAAGTGAGAGATTTATTTATTTATTTATTTATTTATTTATTTTTATGTGACAGAGAGACAGCCAGCGAGAGAGGGAACACAAGCAGGGGAGTGGGAGAGGAAGAAGCAGGCTCCTAGCCAAGGAGCCCAATGTGGGGCTCGATCCCGGAACGCCGGGATCACGCCCTCAGCCGAAGGCAGACGCTTAACGACTACCCAGGCGCCCCTAAGTGAGAGATTTATTGAACATAAAATCAGGCTATTTGTAATCCCAGTAATATGGGTAAAGAAACCTGGACATAGGAAAATTGAGTAACCATCCAAGGTCACCCTTTGATCACCTGCTATATACTATAATAAATCTGAACATCTGAACATTAATAGTCTTGTTTCTTCCGTGAAAATCGATTCAGAAATATACCTTTCTTAATTGCTTCCCCACAGGATTTATCTCCTACTGATAGGTACAAGATGAATTAGGGCACTTGGAGGCAAAGTTTAAGTATCTCACACCTCAGGCATGTTTCTCACCTATTTCATAAACACAGACACCATTGGAAAACCCCCAACTACCAGATTCATCAACATATTCACTGGGGATGCAAAGAAAGGTGTGGAATACATGGCTAAATTCTATAATTAAGGGCAAATTACTTAATTATTTCACAAAATGTAATTTGAATGAATAAACATATATATTTATTTATATAAATAACCATGCCTAAAATATCACATTAAAACAGTTCCTAAATGAGGGCAAAGATCCAAAGTATTTTGAGAGCCTGGTAGGTCTCCTATAGAATTGTAAAGGAGAAACAGGGCCCATAAGTAATATTTCTCAACGATGGTTAGCAGCAACAACAAAGATAAATACACACACTTGAGCCTCCTTTGGCTGCTAAAGGTTTAATTTAATTCAGTCCTTTTACCATGAAAATAGAGTCAGTTCACAACACAGGGCAGAGAAGAGGTGCTGGAAAGAATCCTTTCCCCTTTTGCCAAAATAAAGTTACCACTGAGACAGGTATGATTCTCCTCAAAAGGCTTGTTTTACACATCATTAGACACTCTCTGATAGTTATTGGAGATATTGAGAGTGAAAATGATGTGGGAGAATACGCAAAGAACCTAGACAGTATAGGGGAAAGATAACTCAATAGCTCAAAATCTGTAGTGTAATATAAGAATATCCGACTTTAAAAGGACAGACATAACTTTATACTATTTTAAAGCACTCATCTCCTTTATTGTAACTGTGTTTGCATCAATGTCTGTCTCTCTCCAGGGGCCTTTCTAATGGCTTGGATAACGGCTTTTTATCTTTGTTGTCTCAATTTCCAATCTAAGTTGTTTGCCCTCAAATTTGTAACCACAAAAATGTACTAAATGAGTAAATGAAGGAATACCTGCATCTGTAAGTCAAAGAAGTATTTTTTCTCCTTTGGTGAAAATTATTTAGCATTTCTGAAGTTTTTGGAATTTTTTACTCTTTTATCTAATATAGAGAAGAGTTGCCACCATTACTTAGAAACATCATAAGTAGTTGATAAAATAAAATACAACTGCTTAAAATTATTTTAGATGATTAGGATATGAGGAAGAAAGCATTGGTATAATAGAAAAGGGAACAAAATGTTGAAACTTGATACTGAAGTTGCTTTTTTTCCCAAGCACAGTTAACACAAATCCATGAATTTACCGTTGCTTTCTACTCTCAAGGAAATACAAATTAGTTAAGGATCATAAAACCAACATTCAGCTTCATGTTTGTGGGTTGAGTTGCTACATGGAATCAGAATGTATTTTCTGTGGCATAATATTTTTATAGTGAAGCAGCCAAAATACCACAAATGCATAGCACGAGCTGCAAGTATTCTGGCCCTTCCAGGCATTTCTGTGGCTTGGCGTTGATAAATGTAGGTGAGATATAGGTTGCAGTTAGGATCAAATTACGACAAATACGGAGTTTTCCAAAAATATAAGAGTTGCTAAAATAGCTTCCCTATTACCTTGGGAGAGGATGCCTGTCCATCAACAAGCTGAGACTTCAGAGCAAGTTCTCACAATTGGATCTTTTGAGCCCACTCAAAATAAAAGCAATTATAAAAGACCTTTCCCTCACATTTCCACAATAGCTTTGTGTGGAAAGCACTAATACACAGTGGGACTTGCTTTTCCCCCTTCCTTCTTATTTCTTAATTGGGTATTTTTTCCTGTTATTGAATTTAAAATAATTGGGTGATCCCTTAACTTCAGAAATGATCAAAAAGTACTAAGACAAGTGTGGATATTTATTCCATAGAACATTACTTTGTTGGCCCACCTAATAATCACGTTTATTGCTTATGTGATTTCCTAATGTATAGGTAATCATTTATAAGCATGGGTTTTTTTCCTTTGTAGTTTTTCCCATCAATTTCTCCCTAATTTGGTTACATCGGATAATGACATAATGTAGCTTGGAAAACACAGTGTGTGGCACATATGATATGCACAGTACCTTGTAGATATTAATAAGACATCTAAACATAAGATACTTCTTAAGATTAAAGAAAAATAGAGCCTCTGATTTTTTTATATACTCACATGATTTTGATTTGTTTTTCTGGTATAATAAATGTGAAGTATATTCAGTAATTCTCCAATGTTATTACCATAGCTGCACACTAGACTTTCAACTCTTCTTTGTGATTGATAGTATAACATGAAATTTGTGTTTTGAAATAATGTGGCTTTTCTGAAGTTTTTATGTTTTAATGTTCATCATGTCTTATATGGGTCAATTTCTCAGTATTTTGAGAATATACCTTGATAATAAGAATTTATGTGGGTTTTGACGTAGCAACTAAGACTCTTGTTTCATTTCAAACAATGAACCAAATATTATGGGGTCCATATATTTGGATCATAGAAAATTAAACTGTGCTATACTTAGTTCTACTTTATAAGAAAAACATTTAAAAACGGTGCTGAAAACGATACGAAAACTTTTAGATCATTCTTACAGAATGAAGCCCTCAACACATCATCAATCATTTTCTTTTGTTTCCCAGCTCTATGATGTCCCTTCATACCACTTGCAATGAACTCCCTGTGGATATTTTGACCTTAAGACAACTGCCACCATTCTTATAGCTACACAAAAAGACATTTATTACAGTCAGATCAATGCAAAACTGATGCAGTTAAACCATTTTCTAATTAGTTCCCTTTCCAATTAATCTCTGATGAATGCTTTCCACTAATTCAAAGGTTCCAATCAACTGATGTTTTGTTCTTTTGTTTTATTTTGACAAGGACAAACTGAATTTCTCATTAATACACTTGCAACCATCACAATTATTTATATTTGCACTGGTAAATATTTCAGCCCTGCAGAACATTTAGTAATAAAGGACCTCTCATGTTGGAAACAGTAGAAAGACAGTTACCACATAGTCTCATTTCAGCCTTTGTATTGAACATTTCCATTAGCAATGTAGAAGATGGTATAAGTTGCTTGTAATCAAATTGAAAATGTGAATCAAATGGGACAGGATAGATATTGGGCAATGAAACAGCTTTCTAACTTCCACACCACTTATGTGGCCCTATGAAGTCTGATGGATTCTAATGATTCATTGCCTTCTGATATTGGAACCAAGCACTTGGGTCCTGAAGTTAGGAAAGAGTCTGGGTAGCTCAGACATAGTTTTGACAATGCCAAAACAAGCTTGGAAAGGGAAACAGTTTAACCAAGGATTTGGCAGCATAAAAACCCAACAAATATGTTAATTGATGTTTGTTTTAATATTGAATATAGTCAAATCCTTTTTATGTAAAACCAACCCATTAAAGAAGACACCCTCTGAAGGAGAACAGTTGAGCAACAGAGGTCAAAATGTCAACTGAGCCATTCTTTGTTAGAAGTCACAGAAAGAGGCTGAAACATTTTGATGAGGGTTCAAAATGAGATGGAAGGGAGAAGTATATAAAAATTATGCTTCCCTTTAGATTGCATATGTCAGCATTAGTTACGATTTGTAGGGTAAGAAAATTTTCCTCACCAAATTTTGGTGCTCAAAAGCTGTAAAACATAAATGTATTAGCCAAACATCTGCAAAAGGCCTTTAAAAGACTAAAATATTAACACTTTATTTTCACAATGAGGATCCATATAGTTGTGAAATGTTATGCACTGAAATTTTGGTTTTGGGAATTCATCTGCATTGAAACGAAGCTTGTTTTTCTCTTAAGACTTTCTCTGGGTTATAATTACCAACATGTTGTGAGATATATAAATTCAGTTGATAAAACCATGGCAGGTATAGGTACCCTGCTAATTTGTAAACATATCCATTATATTGAAAACAAACAGACAAATACATTATGTTTGATACATGGCTGGCTATAGCTCATTCTATTGTTAAGTTCTACTAATCAATACCTCCTGATAAAACAAGGTGAAAGTTATATATCAGAAAACACATATCAAAGCTAACAGCACTTCCATTTAACTGGGAATGAGGTGGAATGTAATTATGATGATAATAATAATAACCACGTATGGAGAACCCACTCAATATCTGGCTCACAATACTGGCAATTTGGATATTCTCTTCTATTTAATTATTAAACAAATCTTAAGGCTAGTATTATCATTCCCATCTTATAAATAAGGAAACTTGTTAAGCAGCCTGCCCAAAAAAATCACACAATTAATATGAAGTCGAAACCAAGATCCAGATCTGACTGTACTAAAAGCCTATGGACTTTTCACTCAGCAATCCTGCCTAAAAAAATAATAATAAAGTGAAACACCAGGGCTAAAGAGAGAATATGATATCTCTGGTCAAGCCCATGTTGTGATTTCATGCTTTGAGGTCATATTCTCTCATTCCCATCCCACTCCAAACACAGCAGTTATAAAAAAGCATTTTCAGGGAAAACAATTAAATAATAAAACCAAATTAAAGAAAATTCAGACAGAGATCTCTGTGGACCTGAAGTGGAAGAGAAATCACCAAGGACTAGTGGGTATGTGTGTTTGTACGTGGGGGTGGGGGTAGGGTAGGTATGATGGTCATTTGTTTCTGCTCAAATCTATTCCCTGCCTTTCTTCTGTCTATATCGCAGGTATCCACATTTCCCAGGCTCTCTTGACAGCCGGCTTTGGCTAGGTTGGGCCAATGAGAAGCAATAACAAGAAATTGGAGAACAGGAAAAAAAGGAAAAGCTAGGTTATCTGGCCTCCTATCTCTGTCTCCCTGGCATCTGGCAGTGACTGTGTCTCTCTAGTGGTTCATGGTCTTGCCAGACCCATTCCTCCCATGGTCCCACCTACCCCCCACCCAGGGTGGTTCTGGTTTCTGTCCAGTGGCACTGGTGGCTAGTCTCTGATAACAGCAGCTACAATGATGTAAGACATGGTGCTGGAGCAGATGTCCTAGGATGGAGGACAGACTCAGAGGAGAAAACTGTAAGCAAGAAATGGATAAACAGAGACAGATAGACAGAGAGAGAGAAAAGAAGAGAGAAACAACCTTATCCGGATGAGAATCAAAACTAAAATTTCAAACTGATTAGAATTAAATAACCCTAAGAGAGGCTGCCTGAACTTTCAGGATGTTAATACACTATAGATAAAATGGGGAGCAAATAGAACAATCTCAAATAAGCTATTATAAATCTATAAAATTAAGATCATTAAAGAAATAAATAACAAATAAGATCAACTAAAAAGAGAAAATTATAGGAACAGATTGTGAAACTAGAACTGATGGTTATGAAAAATAATAATTGGTAGAAATAATAGATATATACCTCATTCCCCTCAAATCTTGAAATATCAGAATTATCAAATACATATTATAAACAAATATAATGACTACGTTTTATGCCACTCTAGTGGGGGAATCCAAACAAATTTAGCATACTATCATTTCTCTCCTTCTGATATTACCATACAGCAGGTCAATTCATTGGGAACTGAGAAGAACCAACTCATATTGGTGGGCTCTCTTACTTAACCAAACCAAATGTGGTGGGAGTACATTTTTCAGATTTTAAATGGCCATGGGTGACATGTCATGGCTTTTGTTTTGAAATATGTGCAAGTGGAAATCAACTCAGCTATATCTCAAGTTGCCAACCTTTGAGGATTTACTGTTTATTCATATACTGTAGAGGATGATAGATCAATCGATCGATTGATCGATCGATCGATCTACTCATTTATTTATGCCTAAAGGCAGTCCTGGAACTGTCTGATGATACTAGTGTGGCCAGCTTCTGTTCCCAGAGGCTTAACTATCTTTTTACACAAGCGTCCTGGTTTGCATCCTCAATTTTCACAATAAATGTATCAGCTCTATCATTTACTTCACTTTTGTAAATAAATTGCATTTCTATGGATCAACAATACAGAATATCTGGATTGCAAGCCTGTGTCAGAGAATAAATATTCAACTATTTTTCATTCTATATTTATCAAAAACCGTATTGAGAGAAAACATATTTATGGAGGGAAACATCAAAGAGAAATAATTCTCTAGTCTAAGTGGTTTACTTAATTCACCCTGCACCATTTGAAAGCCGTAAACACCAGAGTACATTATCATAGCTCCCTACAGACCTACCTTTACTGAATTGTACATTGGTGTTGTACACTAGACCTGTACTGAGGACTGCTATAAGAAAAACAAAATGAAAACCTTTTTGATTAGGGTAGGCTAAACTGCTTTAACAAATAGATTCAAACATCTATAAGCGTCTCAAACACAGCAGAAGCTTATTTCCCATTCACACAGCAGTCCAAAAATGGGTGCTCCTGGCAGGTGCACAATTTTCATCCATGCCATGATTTGGGAATATTTTGTGGCTCTGTCATGCCCTAGTTAGTCATCATCATGTGCATCCAACTGGTAGAAGATGATGGAAAGTCTGGTTAAAAGCCTTAGCCAAAAATAGCACTCATAAACTTATGCTCACTTTCCGTTGGTGGGAATTAGATAAACAGTCATACGTCTTTTGCAAGGAGTGCTGGGATATGTGGTTCCTAGCTAGGCAGCATCTTCCTATTGATGATTATATATTTTGGAAAAGCAGGATAAAATTTGGTGGACAAAGGTACACTCTCTGCCACACTGTTATCTGTTCTAATCACAGCAATGTGTAGAGGACATTGATCATGACTAAAAAAATAAACGTGTTAAGTTTCTTTCAAACATACGCCAGAGTAAAATTTTCTTTCCTTAAGAAACTGGTATACCTTTCTTTTTGAATGATATAATCATGTAAATGATCATGATTTTGTTGGTTGGTTGTTCAATTATTATTTCCTTAATTTTCTGTTTGCTTTGATGTAAGGGAAACTTAAATCAAATTGTGGTTAAAATTTAATAACTGTGCAGGATCTTATGACTTGCATAAAAGAAAAATAAAATTCATGCATTTATTGTATAGGTATTATATGAACATGGTAAAGCACTCAAAAGGACAAAATGATGTCAACATTTGGGCACCTCTTCCCAGAGCCAACAACTTTTATAAGGTTCTTTAGGACCCTTCCAGAGCTATTTCCTGCATCTATAATCACATGCAGGTTTTTTTTTTTATCATTTTCCTAAAACATGTGTTTCCTCTATCTAAACACGCACATCTTACATGTTTCTTGTTAATTTTATTCCTAATTATTTTCTCTTTTGTTTTAAATGGGGTCATGGGGCCTTTTCTCTATTACATATTTTAATTGTTTATTATATGATAGGTGAATGCTACTAGTTTTCAGCTGAACCTCAGGTTTTACAAGTATACAGGGTTATAAAATCTTCTATAATAATTATAATTTTACTCTGATCTTAACACTTATATTCCTATTCTCTTATTTAAGTTAGCGAGTACTTCTAGAACAATCTTAAATAATAGCTACGATAGCATATTTTTCTTGTCCCAACGTAAGTGGGAATGTTTTGAGAGTTCCCCTTTTAGCATTTCTCCATTGGTTTAAGATTTTTTCCTTTTTATTGTAGAATTTATTTACTTTATATTTAGTAATTTTTAATTCACTTTGAGGGCTATTTGCTATCAGGTTTGGTTATAAAAGTGATGCTAAGTTGATTAAACAATTCAGAAATTTAGTTTCTTTTTTTATGCTCTAGAGCACTCAAATAAATTAGAGTTTTCTGTTCCATACACGAAGAAATAATCTTGGCCTAATGCTTTCAGGTAGAGAGGGTAGTTAAACAATATAAATTCTTCCTTAGCTTTTATGACAATTGAACTACTTATTTTGGGGGTGGGGTTGCTTTGTAAACATATCTTTTCCTAGAAAATCTCCCATTTTATCAAGATTTACAAAGTTACTTGAATAAAGTTAAGTAACATCATGTTGTCCTTTTACACTTCTCCCAATCTATAGTTATTTCCCCCTTCTCGATTCTTAATTATGTATTTGTGCTTTCTCTTTTTATTTTTCCTTGAAAAATTGCTTACCCAATTTTTAAATACCTTGTTCTTGGATTTATTCAGTAGTTCTATACTTTTTCTACTTTCTTGTTTATTAATTTTTGCTTTTCTCTTACTACTATACTCCTTCTACTTTTCTTAGAATTATTTTGTTGCTGGGGCACCTGAGTGGCTCAGTCGGTTAAGCCTCTGACTCCTGATTTCAGCTCAGGTCACGGTCTCAGGGTCATGAGATCAAGCCCCTTGTGGGGTTCCACGTTGAGCGTGGAGCCTGCTTAAGATTCTCTCTCTCCCTCTCACCATCCCCCTCCCCACATGCATGTTCTCTCTCCAAAAAAAAAAAAAAAAAAAATTTGTCCTTGTTTTTAATTTTTTAAAATTTGCCCATAGTTTTTTAGTTGACACTTTTTCATTGTTACAAAAGGAAAGGTGTTGAGGATATAGAAAGAAAGGCTGTGCATACAAAGGAACACAACACAGCATCACTTTAGATTTCAGAAAGCAGTGAGCACCTCTCTGATGGTTCTTTGGGGAAATCGGAAAAGGGGGAAACCAATAAAGAGAAAGACCAACTTAGAGACAAAAAGAGGCTAAGAAATGGAACATCTTCCTGGAACCACAGTAGAGAGGCTAAATGAGGTCTTCATTTCCTTTTCAGGGATCATAAAATCTCACCCACTGCTTGCTCTGGAATCCCTGCTCTCGCTCCGCCTCCATCTGTGCCTCCTCTGTTGCCTGCTTCAGATGGTGGGCCTTCTTCTTTCTGGCATCTGCCACCTTCTCAGCTGCCTGCTTCTCAGCTTGCAGGAGCTGCTGGCTACCCTGGGACTGGCCATTTCTGTCGTTACATCTGATGCTGTTTCAGATGCTGTTTTTAATTTTTATTATTGATGTGTAATTGACATACATTGCTGTATTAGTTTTAGGTGTACAACATATTGATTTGACAATTCTATGCATGACGCAATGCTCACCATGATAAGTGTAGTTACCATCTGTCACCATACCAAGTTATTACAATATTATTGATAGTTGTTCCATTCTAACTCCCTAAGATACTCACTTCTTTTATTATTATTATTTCTTCTTTATTAGTATAAAGGCTGAGAATTTTCCAGAGTTTAGCTGTACTTCATACTTTCTGATATAAGTGCTTTCATGTCATTTTCCAGGTATTTTTCATTTTGGTTTTGATTTTTCTCATTCAAAAAAGGTTTTGGTTGGGGCACCTGGGTGGCTCAGTCAGTTAATCATCTGCCTTCGGCTCAGGTCATGATCCTAGGGTCCTGCAATCGAGCCCTGCATTGGGCTCCCTGCTCAGCAGGGAGTCTGCTTCTCCCTCTCCAACTGCATCATCCCCTCCTCCCCACCTCACCCTGTAGTGGCTCATACTCTCTCTCACACACCCTCTCTCTCAAATAAATAAATAAAATCTTTTTTTAAAAAAAGGTGCTTTTTTTGTTTTTAATTTGTAAGTGGAAGCATTTGTCATTTTCCAACTTGGTTATTATTTCTGTTTGTGGTACGCTGTGATCAGAGAATGTTGTCTGTATTATTTCTCCTATTTTGCATGTATTGACATATTTTCAATGTCCTACATATAATTAAATCCTGTAAATGGTCACTGTACTTGTAATAAAGGCACATAGTTTGTTTCCAAGGTAATCCAGAGTTTGTCATGTTAGCATTATCTCATCCCTTGTTTTGTTTTATTTAGGGCTTCAGTACCCTTAAAAATCTTTCTCTAATAAATGCATCAAGGACTAAGAGGAATGAATAAAAATAAGGTATCAATGTTGTCTGTTTTCGTATGTGTTTGAGTTTGTTTTTGCTTTAAGAATGTCGATGCTATGTTTTTGGCAAAAAGATATTCACAGATGTCATATTTTCACTGCAGAGTGCACACTGTCATCATTAAGGACTCTTCTAAGTTTCATTTAGTGTTTGTGTGCCAATTTCAACCATGTCTGATATAATGATATATGTCCTTGTATTTTATTTTCATTTGTTTGGTATGTTCTTTTTTATCATTAAATTTTTGATCTTTCTGAGTCACATTGTGTTGCATAGATCTCTTGTTTTTGCTGGTTTTGCTTTGTAATCCAATTTGAGAATGCTTTTCTCTTAATTGACTCCAGTTCGTTTGCATTTGTTAATATGACTTTTATGTTTATTCTTAGCTGTGTCATCATACTTTACATTCTGTTTTCTGTTTTATAATATATTTTAAACTTCCCAATGTTTTATTAGTTGTATTTTCTTCGGCTCTGGTATGTTTTTGGGTACATTGTTAAACACTGCTTAAAATACATTGTGGTATAAGGTAGAGAAAAATAAATATTTACATAGGTAGATGTGTGCACACAGAATATATACATATTTATGTACATGTATCCATTTATAAATTTCTCTGTCAAATGAAAAATTTTACATTGCTCATATCACAAATGGCCAGAGGAACAATTCTACAATAGAAAGAACACTCAAATAAGACTCAAAAAACCTGGCTTCTTCTTCTGGGTCCTTCTTGTACTAGCCAGAATACTTTAGGGATATTATTAAGTTTCTCTATAATGTTAAGATAATATTTCTCTTATGGTGAAATTCTTTAAAAGGTAAAGTATTTTTAAATGTACTTTTAGAATTACCAGCTCTGTCTTTATTTTTTTAATATTTCTCAAATAATCACCCAAAACAACAAAATGAAAAGTCAAAACTTTAACCTTGACATTGCAAGTGAATGTGATTTGGAAATCTCCATAGACACGAGTTCAGAAACACAAACATTCTATAACCCCACTGTATTTTATAAGATTAGTGACCTTCTGCAATGATTTTGACATTTGCCCATTCAGAAGTCACCCTAATGGTGCATGTAATCCGCATAAATGCTTCTGGTGTGACTTTTAAGTACAAATGACAGAGGCACCTGATGATCACCATGATGAGAACACATTATTGAGTCTGTTATGCAATGGTGGCAGGTGGCTGTAGACCTGGAAAGAAATAGGGTGGGAGGTCCTCCATCATTTAGAATTAGTCATGAGGCTGCAGGAAGAGGCTACATGTATGACAACATGAAAATAAAATAGCAAATGTTCCTCACACAATAAAGAAATGAGAAGATGGGTCAGAGTGTGAAATGTAATGTGAGCTTAGCTGGTGTCTGGGCTAGTACGTCATCCCTCTGTCCTTTGTTGTGCCTCAAAATAGAAAACAAAGGCCACCGGCACCTCCTGTGCAACAATCTAAACCTACATTAATTTACAATCTCAGTTCCCTTGTCACCTAGGAACCTCATGGGCATAAATCATCTCTGTAATGTTACTGTAAATAACAGCCCACTGGGCTGTTGTAGATTCATTAACTTCTCACTGTTTCTAACACTCCATTTCATGACACAGGGGATCTCCACAGGCATAAAGAAAAAGGTTATAAGTCTCTTTAAGCACACCTCACTGTACATTAAATGTAAAGCTGCACTCTTCTTTTAGATATTATAGTTTTTAGAGGTATATTAAACTAATTGTCTATAATAATTGGAAAAGTTATTATATCTCTAAATTAATATGTGTACAAGAAAAACATATACCTTGGAAAACACAAGATACTTCTATTGAATTAAAAATTTAAATTCTACTCAAGGGTAGAAAGAAAGTAGCAATTATTTAGTGCCTTCTAAGTGCACTTCAATGTGCTCTCTTTTTGTATCCTTACAGCAAGCTTGCACAGAATGCGTTAATGTTCTTATCTTAGAAGTGAGAAAACTGAGGAACAGAAAGGTAAGTATGTTTCCTATAGCCATTTAGCTCAGGAACTGCAAATACAGGAATCAAGCCATGGTGTGTCTGACTCCAAAGCCCTCCCTTTTCTTTTCTCCAGTGTATCACGCTATTTTCTCTAGGGCATATTACATAAGAGGTACCAAATTATGCAATGTAGTGTACTTAAAACAGATAATGCAGGGTCTATTACACTAATTATCTTTAAAATTAACAGATTCGAGTTCACAAGTATATGCAAGACAAAATATGAGGAGAGGTTTAAGACAGTAGTAAGGGACTGAAATAAAATCAATATCAAATCTGACTTACAAAATTCAGAAAAGAGCTCATCACAAAGATGACATTTCAAATAGTTTTTAAAGGATTGCAAAAAATTATAAAGAAAAACTGCATCATTAAGCATATCTTATAAACTGTATGAAGTTGAGTGTGCTCTTTACTTTCTTTTGTAGATACGTGGCCATTTTACCCGGTGTGTTTCTGAAAGCAGTCTTTGGCAGATAAGAAATTATTGCAGGTAAGATTCATTACATCTACACTGAAAAGATGTCTGGGAAAAATTTGGAGGCTTTTTTTAAAATGAGTTTATCATATTTGTTTATTAGCCAAATTTAAAGTAACAAATCTGTTCTCATTTATAAAAGAACACACCAAGAAAGGATTCAACAAACCACCGATCATGAACAAGAATTTAGCAGAAAGGTATGTCAATTAGAGGTCTAAGGTATATATTACAAAGTGTATATATTTAACAACTGGAAAGCATGTTGACATGTGTTCTTGGGAAATTGCACCAGCCGTCTAAAATTCAACTGTGTTGAGGTTTGGGGTTAGGATTGGACTCAAAAGACCCCCAAAATGGGTAATCTTTAGGAGAGTGGGCCAAATTCTTACACATAACTGCCACTGACATCAGAGAAAGGAATCAGACTTCAGCGGAAGGTGACCTTGAATGATTTGGAGCAGCACTTGTCCCCAAATCCACTATTAAATTCATTTGAAGTGAACTTAACCCACAGAAGAAAGCAAAGTCATGTTTCACCACCATGAATAAATAATATTCTGCATCTGTAGGAATCCGTCCAGAACAACATGAGTTAGTGGAAGTACTGCCATCTGCTTGGATTACTGCTCATGACAGGAATCACAGTACTCTCCAAAGAAGTCTAGAGCATGGTGAGATACTTCTTGTTACGGAATGATATCTTCTATTTAACTTTTTTTAAAAAAAATCATAATTTCCTAACTGTTTTAGGTTTAAATTTTTTTTTAAAGATTTTATTTATTTATTCGACAGAGATAGAGACAGCCAGCGAGAGAGGGAACACAAGCAGGGGGAGTGGGAGAGGAAGAAGCAGGCTCATAGCAGAAGAGCCTGATGTGGGGCTCGATCCCAGATCGCCGGGATCACGCCCTGAGCCGAAGGCAGACGCTTAACCACTGTGCCACCCAGGCGCCCCCTGTTTTAGGTTTAGACTAAACTATATTTTAACTTTTTCCAGGGTAGCTTTCTTTTTTGTTTAGTTTTGTCATTTATGTTCCTCATGTGTTACTTGCTTTTATAAATATATTTTCATTGATGTAGCAATGGCATTACCTCTTTCTTAACTGCAAAAGAAGATATACAGACTTTCAATGGGATAAGATAACACGTACTTATTGCTTGTTTCTTTGTCTATTTCTGCCACTTTCATATATCTGGAAGCTGAACACAGTGGCAGCTGAGCGCAACATTTAATGTTTTAAAGCACACTGGGCAGGTGAAGTGCATTTCTGTAGGAATCGGGAAGCTCCATAAATATATCTATGAACAGTAGATGCGCAACGGAAGTTCCTGACCAAATTCACATCTACAAGCATCCTGTTCCTTTGGGGACCTCAACTCTTGCTCTTCTCTCCTTACTCTAAATGATCCAGACAAACAGAACTGCCTTCAGTTCCTATCAGTCATTTCCATTCTCACCTTTAATCCTTTTTATGTGCCTTTACTCAGACACCACTTATTTCAAATGGCTAACTCTACTACTAACCATTCAGATTTCAGTCTAACCATCATCCTCCTCTTCCCTACTCCTTTTCCCCATGCCTCCCAAGAGGCTCAGTTAAAAGCCCTTTGCACTACTGTACCTTACATACTATCCTTCTTCAGCACTTAAAATTGCCCGCTTACTTCTCTGAATCTTACCTCTCAATGTAAGCTCACTGAGAGAGGCACATTTTGTTGGTCTTGTTCACAATTATATATCTCACAGTGTCTGGCACATATCAGGTAATCAATATTTACTAAATGAATAAATGAGTAAGTGAATGAATGAATGACTTTCATGCAGTACCTATATGAGGTATGGCAAGGTATATTTGCTAACTTCATATATAATGATTGATATTCCTTAAATCTGTTATCATTGTGTAAGCAGACAAATAATATACAACAATATCACAACTTTTGAACAAGCCAGATAATTGGTAAGCAATTTGGGCCTCGGTGGAATTACCTAAACAGGTGGGATTCTTAACATTAGCCTTCCTGATATTTCTAAATTTATCCAATTATTCTAAAGTGCATCTGGTCTAGTCTTTCTTAAGTTATTAAACATTCCAGAGTAGTTCAACAGGAGATTAAGTCCATTGAACATGTGTACTGACTGCTTACCCTGGCCTACAATGCTGGATAGAAAAGTGACGGCTTCAGGACCACACACCTGAGATAGTATTCTTTTTCAATACTCACCTGTAACTATGCCTAGCCAGAATGTTTGTGACTGCTTCTCGTTGATAGAGTTATGTCAGGCATCTAGCCATATAGATCACTTTTAAAAGCTCCAGTGCACTCCTGGCTAAATACTGATGGATTGGATGAGACATCTTTAACCTTTACCATTCTTTCTACTTTCTGACATCTGTGAATGACACATTCAAAAATTTAATGCAATTTTAACTCTCAGATAGACTGGAATGTAGAATATTTTGGGATCTTGGGGCTAAGGAAGGGGAAGAAAAAGATGTTGGAATTAAAAAAAATAAAAAAGGACTGTGAATGGAAAGGGACCAGGGCGGCAGGGGAGTAAGGTTGTCACATATAATGAAGATTTAGAGCTTCAGCAATAAATATAATTCAGCTAGAAGAGCATGCTGCCAAAACACTGTGCAAGAAATACCCCCAAGGTATCCAAAGGGTCTCTTTAAATCCTGTTCACCTCACATTGCATATTTGAACACAGACAGTTGGAGTTCAGAGAGCACACATCTGGGTCACTGTGCAAATCCCCACTCTCCTTTAAAAAAAAAAAAAACATGCACTCCACCTACTTTAGACTTACTCTACTGCTGAGTCTGCCAAGGAAAACTATTCCATTTTGGAATACAAAAGCCAAAACACAAAGTGGAACCAACCCACATGGAGTCATGCTCTGCTACTTTATGTATCCAAAGAAAGAAAAATATTCAAGGCACAAATTCTGAGATTACTACTCCCACAGACCACTGTACCTATGATTTTTTTTTTTTAATTATCGTTGTCTTCTCCAATGAGGACCAGAAATCTTCAAGAAATCATGAGCTTTGATAAGAATATTCAGCACCATCTACTTCTCTTGCACTTAATGTAGAATTAAGCTCTCTATCGTAGTTTGGCATATATGCTATTTGTACATTATTCTTAGGTTCATCCTGATGATGTAAGGAGAAGGGCTTTGTAAATTTTAAAATGCTACCTCTGTAAAAGGGAAAGGCTATATGATTATAAGTTGCTTTCTTTTCATGTTTACTTTATACCTTGATACCTTAATACAAGAAAGCAAATATGCATGATTGTCTCATTTTAAGATTCTCAAGCCCAATTCTGTATATGTAAATTGCTGTATGGAAATAGATCTTCTGATCTTGAACTAAAATATATCCTATGCATTTCTCAAAATTATTCAGTTAAAGAAAAAATGGTATATAAGCAGGTGCTTGCTAAGGGAATTTCACAATTATTATAGTAACAGAGAGAACTAAGCTAAAGCAAATCAACTGTTGTTCCAAATGGGGTGATCTAGGGTATAAATTAGTTTTTGCAGGTTTTTTAAATTTAAATTGAAGTTAGTTAACATATAGTTTAGTATTGATTTTGGAGTAGAATTTAGTGATTGATCACTTACATATAACATTCGGTGCTCATCAAAACAAGTGCCCTCCTTAATGTCTATCACCCATTTAGCCCATCCCTCCACCCGCCTCCCCTCCAGCAACCCTCAGTTTGTTCCCTATAGTTAATAGTCTCTTATGCTTTGTCTTCCACTCTGTTTCTATCTTATTTTATTTTTCCTTCCCTACCCCTATGTTCATCTGTTTCTTTTGTTTCTTAAATTCCACATATGAGTGAAATCATATGGTATTTGTCTTTCTCTAACTGACTTATTTCACTCTAGTTCTACCTATGTAGATAAATGACAAGATTCTATTCTTTTGACAGTTGGATTCATATGCAAGTTCTAACAGTTTTTCATAGAGCCTTTGGAGTTTTTATTGTATAGTATCATGTCATCTCCAAATAGTGACAGCTTTACTTCTTCCTTCCCAATCCAGATGCCTTTTTTTTCTTTTTCTTGCCTAACTGCTCTGGCAAGGACTTCCAATACTATGTTGAATGAAAGTGGCCAGAGTGGCATCCTTGTCTTATTCCTGATCTTAGAGGAAATATTTTCAGCTTGTCATTATTAAATATGATGTTAGCTGTGGGTTTGTTATATATGGCACCTATTATGTTGAGGTATGCTCCTTTTATACCCACTTTGTGGAGAGTTTTCATCAAAAATGGATGTTGAATTTTGTCAAGTGCTTTTTCTGCATCTATTGAGGAAATAATATGATTTGTATACTTCACTGCATTAATGTGGTGTATCATGTTAATTATTTTGCAGATGTTGAATCATCCTTGCATCCCTGGAATAAATCCCACTTGATCATGGTATATGATCTTTTTAATGTATTGTTGAATTTGGTTTGCTCATATTTTGTTGAGAATTTTTGCATCTATATCCATCAGGTATATTGGCCTGTAACTTTTTTGTGTGTGTGGTGTCTTTGTCTGGTTCTGGTATCAGTCGTAAAAAATTGTCTGGAAGCTTTCCCCTCTTCTCAATATTTTGGAAGAGTTTGAGAAGGATAGCTATTAAAGCTTCTTTAAATGTTTGGTAGAACTCATCAGGGAAGCCATCTGGTCCTCGACATTTGTTTGTTCTGAGGTTTTTGATTACTGATTCAATCTCCTTACTAGTAATTGGTCTATCAGATTTTATAGTCTTTGAAGATTGTAAATCTCCAGAAATTTATCCATTTCTTCTAGGTTGTCCAATTTATTGGCATATAATTGTTAATAGTAATCTCTTATGATCCTGTGTATTTCTTTGGCATTATTTTTAACCACTCTTCTTTCATTTCTGATTCTATTTATTTGATCTCTCTTTTTCTCTTGGTCAGTCTAGTTAAAGGTTGGTCAATTTTGTTTATCTTTTTGAAGAACCAGCTCTTAGTTTTATTGATCTCCTCTATTATCTTTTTAGTTTCTATTTCATTTATTTCTGCTCCAATATCTATTTTCTTTTTTCTACTAACTTTGGACTTTGTTTTTCTTGTTTTAGTTTCAACAGGTGTAAATTTAAATTGTTTGAGAAATGTTTTGTTCTTGAGGTAAGCCTAAATTGTTATGAATTTCCTTTTTAGAACCACTTTTGCTGCATCCCGTAGATTTTGGTATGTCATATTTCTGTTTTTATTTGTCCGTAGGTATTTTTTTAAATTTCTCCACTGATTTTTTTCTATGACTCAGTAGTTTTTCAGTAACATGTTGCTTAATCTCCATGTATTTGTAGTTTTTCCAGTGTTCTTGTTATTGATTTCTAGTTTCATATCATTGTGGTCAGAAAAGATGCTTGATATGATTTCAATTTTCTTTAATTTATTGAGACTTGTTTTGTGTGATCTATCCTGGAGAATGTTCCATGTGCACTTGAGAAAAGAGTGTATTCTGCTGTTTTTGAATAAAACGTTCTGTATATACCTATTAAGTCCATATGGGCTAATGTGTCATTTAACGCCAATGTTTCTTCATTGATTTTCTGTCTGGATCACCTATTGATGTAAGTGGGGTGTTAAAATTCCCTACTATTATTATATTACTGTCAATTTCTCCCTTTAGATATCATAATATTTGCTTTTATATTTTGGTCCCCCTACGTTGGGTGCATATATATTTATAAATGTTATGTTTTTTTTGAATTGACTCTTCTATCATTATGTAGTGCCCCTCTTTGTCTTTTATTACAATCTTTGTTTTAAAGTCTGTTTTGTCTGACATAAGTACAGCTCTGTCAGCTTTCTCTTTGTTGCAATTTGCATGAAATATCTTTTTCCATTCCTTCACTTTCAGTCTGTTTGTGCCCTTACTTCTGAAATGAGTATCTTGTAAGCAGCATATGGATATGTCTTTTTTTTTTTAAATCCATTCAGCCATTCTATGTCTTTTGATTGGATTATTTGGTCCATTTACATTTAAAGTAATTATTGATAGATATGTACTTATGCCATTTCGTTAATTGTTTTTTGGCTGTTTTGGTAGATCTCTGTTCCTTTTTTCTCTTTCTCTCTTTCGGTTTGATGATTTCCTTTAGTGTTATGTTTAGATTCTCTTCTCATTTCCTTTTGTGTATTTACTATAAGTGTTTGCTTTATGGTTACCGTGAGGGTCACATATACCATCCTTCATAAATAACAGTCTATTTTAAGTTGGTAGCAACTTAACTTTGAACACGTTCCAAAACGCTACACATTTACTTCCTCACCCCCATTTTATACTTCTGATATCACTTTTCACATCTTTTTATTTTATGTATCCTTTAATTATTGTAGTTTTAGTTAATTTTACTACCTTTTTCTTTTAAACTTCTTAGTAGCTTTATAAGTAATTGATACACTACCTTTACTATATATTTACATTTTCCAACTTTTGTATGTTTTCTTGTTATTAATTAGTGCCATTTCTTTTCAGCTTAAAAAAGTCCCTTTAAATGTCTTGTAAGATCACTTTAGTAGTGAGGAGCTCCTTTAGCTTTTGTTTAACTGGAAAATTTGGTATTTCTCCTTCAAATTTGAATGATAATCTTGCTATCGTAGAGTATTCTTGCTTGGATTTTTTTTTTTTTTTCCCTTTCAGTACTTCAGATAAATCATGCCCCTCCCTTCTGGTTTGTAGTTTCTGCTGAGAAACCTGATACCCATATATGTTTTCCTTTATATATAACAATTTGTTTTTCTCTTGCTACTTTTAAGATTCTCTCTTTATCCTTTTTGACAATTTAAATATATTGTGTCTTGGTGTGACTCTCTTTGGCTTCACTTTATTTGGAATTTTCTGGGCTTCCTCAGTGTGAATATCTTCCCTACGTTAGGAAAGTTTTCAGCTGTTATTTCATCAAATAAGTATTCTGCCCCTTTCTCTCTCTCTCTCTTCTCCTCTAGGACACCTAAAATGCAAAAATATTCCACCTGATGTTGTTGTAGAGTTCCCTTAAGTGATCTTCATTTTAATCTTTTTTTCTTTGTTGCTTTGTCTAGATGTTATTGCTTTATATTCCAGCTTGTTCATCCATACTTCTACTTTATTCAGTCCATTGTTGAACCCCTCCACTGTACTTTCAGTTCAGTTATTGTATTCTTTATCTCTCTTTGTCACTTTTGTATGTTTGTTACTTCTGTTTGTCACTTTTTTATGTTTCCAAATCTTTGCTGAAATCCTCACTGTGTTCATCCATTCTTCTCCTGAGTTTAGTGAGGATCTTTATGACCATTGCTTTGAATTCTTTATCAGGTAGTTTACTTATCTCCATATTATTAAGTCTTTTTCTGAGGCTTTGTAATGTTCTTTCATTTGGTACATATTTCCCTGTTTTCTCATTTTGCTAGATTCTGTGTTTGTTTCTATGTATTAGGTGAAACAGCTACCTCTCCTAGTCTTGAAGGAGTGGCCTTGTGTAGGTAAAAATCCTCATTCTACATTGTCCTAGCTTTTGGTCACCTCTCAAACCTTTGTGATTGTCTAAACTGCCTCATTTATTCTTGACATCCCCCATTGTTGGGAAATGTCAAGACGTGTTGGTGATCCAAAGGGAGCATTCTTATTTAGCACCTAGTTCAGAATGACTGGAAGTCAGATCCTCAGGCAGCAGTGTTTCAAGTATGTAAATATATTTAGTCTTGTGGTCCACAATCATAATCCCTGCTGGCCTCTAGACCAAAGATCTGAAGGAATCCCCTGGAGAATTGTTGCAAAAAAAAAAAAAAAAATGGAGCTCTTTTCTAGGAAGTCTCATCAAGCTGTACTGAGGCCAAGGAAGTGTACAAGGATGCTATCTCCCTGCTTGTTTTCTGGAAGCACCTCCCTAGCTTTTAAATATGTGGGAAACCTGAAGCCTGTTCCTCAGGGCAAAGCTCCAGGCTAAGTAAATAGGTCTTTTTCATAGGAAAACTTGGGTTGTGTTTTAGTCTGATATTTTTGCAGTGCCCTGGGAGTGGTAGCCTGCCAAGAGCTGTCTTTCTAATTTTTTCAGTCCTGTGGAGCTCTAGAATGCCAGCCCTCTTGACCACCAGAGCCAAGCAAAGAGGTATCCCCATCTTTTTTTCTTTTAATTATAATTTTGTATTATGTTATGTTAGTCAACATACAGTACATCCCAAGTTTTTCATGTAAAGTTCCATGATTCATTACTTGCGTATAACACCCAGGGCACCATGCAATACGTGCCCTCCTTAATACCCATCACTGGCCTATCCCAACCCCCCCCCTTCTAAAGCCCACAGTTTGTTTCCCAGAGTCCATAGTCTCTCATGGTTCATTCCCCCTTCTGTTCTTCCTTCTTCCCTCCCTTCTTCCCTTTCTTCTCTTACCGATCTTCCTACTTCTTATGTTCCATAAATGAGTGAAACCATATGATAACTGTCTTTCTCTGCTTGACTTATTTTGCTTAGCTTTATCTCCTCCAGTCCCATCCATGTTGCTGCAAATGTAAAATCATTCTTTTTGATGGCTGAGTAATATTCCATTGTATATATGGACCACATCTTCTTAATCCAGTCTAAATTGTGGAAGCAGCCGAGATGCCCTTCAACAGAGGTATCACCTGTCTTAATCGTGTACTCCCACTGGCTTTAGCAAGGCAGCTGGGACATGTTCACCAGTTTCAAAAGGGCATCAGGAAAATGTCTTTTCTGCGCATGCCCATGGGCTTTAGCAATTCAGTGGGAGAATGCCTTATGTGTGCATGTGTGCCAGCTTTAGCCTGGAAATAGAAGAATGACATGACTGCTTGCACTTGTCAGCCCCAGCCAGGGGCCCAAGGAGTTTTCAACCACCCATTCTCACAGACTTAGCTAGGGATTAGAAGAACCTCATGACCATTTGCAGTTGTCCATCCAAGCCAGGGAGCAGAGAAGTACTGAAACCACCCATGCTCTCTGTTCTCAGCAAGTGCCACCACCACTCACCTTTGCCCATCCCAGCAAGGCAGTGAAAGGCACTGTGTCCAAGCTTGCACACCTGTGTTAGCAAACTGTGTGGAGAATGCAACAATGGCATCCCCCCTTGACTCTATCTCCAGGGAACATCTCCAAAGTCCATCTTCCCTTTAGTCAATGCCCCCAGATCAGCAAATGAATCGCCTTCACATATAATACAGGCACTTTTCAAAATGCTGTTTTTTTCTGGGTCTTGGGGTGAGTAAGACCATACATGAATCTTCCAAGAGGAGAATCCCAGTTTCCTATAGCACTTTGGGACCCCTGGACATCAGCTCCATTGACCTTCCAATGACATTCTGGCAGCTCATCTTTTTGGGGCAGATCCCTGGGGCCAGGGTGCCTGATCTGTTGTACTAACCTTTCACTCCACCAGGAGAGGTATCTTTGGTGAAATCCCTCTCTACTGTGTATTGCTACATGGGGATTGGGATTTTTTTGTGAGACCACATCTCTGCTTCTCCTCCCATCACAATGTGGCCCTTTTAGCCTTTGTTGTGTAGGGCAGTTCATCTAGTTTTCAGATCTTTTTCAGAGGGAAATGATCTACCTATAGCTATGGATTTGGTGTCTGTGAGAGAAGGTGAGTTCAGGATCTCCTCCAGCAACAAATTGGTCCCCCCTGTTGGGCACTTTCAATATCTCCAGTTAAAATATGGAAGAACTAAGTTAGAGTCAAAATTTTAGCCTTGGCCTATGCAGGGTCCAGAGGCTTCCTCTGTAATCACCTATGCATGTTTTGGGCATGTTGGCTTATATTAATAGGCAGAGGCAATTCATAACAAAAATTTGACAACTATATATTAGATTCAATTTTGAACCTATTTCTAACATTATTCTGTAGTATAACTTGATAGCTTGCTACATATCGAAGTTAGCCTATAATCACTTTACCATTTGACCTCAAAATAAAAGAAATCATGTTCATATAAAATATTGGAAAAGCTTTCGAAAATAAGGATTTCAGTTATACACAGAGTTTGCAGGTATTTTTTAATTCTAAGTTAGATAAAGCAAAACCAGATTGACCTCTAGTAAGATAACAAAATAAGGCTCTAGGTTTCAAATGATTTTATAATGGTTGGAGAACACTTTCTAATTTTATCAACTATGAATTTCTAAAAGGAATCCAAATTTTTAAAAAAATCAGGAACCATATTCAAAATCTTGCTTAGTCTAATCAAAATAAAATTCACTATGGAAAACATTGTGTTTCTACTCTTCTAACAAACAGTACTGTGGTTAATTAACAACTATCATATCTACAGTAGGTAAAATACAAAAATAATCAACATACAATTTCTCATTCTTGAAAGAGAATTCAAGTCCCATATATATTCCAGTCTCACATATTCTTTAACCTTCTTGTGCCCTAAAGAGTTTTCAATTAACTCCAAAATAACTAAAAATTTTCCTTAGCTATAACAGAGGTCTATGAGCCAAAAGTTCCTCAAAATCACACAAATTCCTTAATTGTACCAATAAAAATTCATATTCAGTAGTTTTGGATGGCACTGGAATATTCATATTTTTTAAAACTCCCCAGCTTTTATCCTATGTAACAATCTGGTATCAGTGAGGGGAGCTGCATCTGTAAACTCCTGAAGTAGAACATTTCATTACCTGACCATGCTGATGAACTAGGTGTTATATTTATAGTGCAAATAAATCTAACATCAACAATTTACGGATAGAATTTTATGGTGGATTAGTTTATGGTGGATTAGTTTATGTGTGATAATGCAAATCTTATTTTAACATGATAAATATTGGGATTATTGTTTTATTCTGGATCTTCCATCTGGTATTAGCCAAATTCACCACAAACACCACACTGACTCAACTACAAAGTAATTATCTTTATGCTGTAAAAAACATTTTCTGCCTTACTTTTAGTTATTTTACTAGTAATCAATATAACAATACAGGCATTGATAAAAACATAAATGAATCAAGGTAATATATAAAAAGATAAAATTGGACAGGCTTCATATAACTAAACAGAGAAGTTTGGGCTTAAATGGAACTACCAAAGGTTAAGTTCAGTTTTAGAGAGGAAATGGGCATGATTGAACTTGTGTTTTAGAAGAGCATTCAAGAGGCAATTGTGGAGGGTGGACTTGAGGGGAAAGAGATTAGCAGCAAAAGAAACAATAAGTAATAGGTGACGGGAATCAAAAGTCATAGCAGAGGGGATAGAGAGGCAAAGAAATAATAATAACTAGCATTAAATAATGCTTACTGTGGGGGCACCTGGATGTCTCAGTTGGTTAAGCATCCAACTCTTGATCTCAGCTCAGGTCTTGATCTCAGGGTCATGAGTTCAGGCCCTGTGTTGGGGTCCACACTGGGCATGGAGCCAAATAAATAAATAAATAAATAAATAAATAAATAAATAAATAAAATTAATAATGCTTACTGTGTAGTAGACAAAGTTTTAAGCACTTTATACATATTAACTCATTTAATCTTCACTATAACCCTATGAAATAGTGTTATCAATTGACTTTTTCTGTACTTTAAAATAACAATCATTTGTTTAGCACACAAGTCACTAAATTGGTAGTTCTTCTGATTTGGCTAGCATTACACATACTCTTTAGTCATTGCCAGGTTGGCTGGGGACTGGCTGATCTATGATGGCCTCAGTCAGGAAGGTTTGTCTCTAACTTACATTGTGTCTCTGTTCCCAGAAGACTGGCTCAGTCTTGTTCACATAATAGTTGGGCAAGTTTTCAGAGACCAGTAGCATTAACTGCCTCTTAAGACCTGATACACACAATATCTTCTTCACTCTATTGACCAAGCAGGTCACAGTCCAGCCCTGATTTCAAGATGGGAAAATTAATCTCATCTGTTGCTGATAGATACTGCAAAGTTACATTGCAAAGGGAAGGGTATGTATTACTATTATCTTGCCTATTTTGTAGATAGTGAAACAGAAACACAGAGTTGTTAATTAATTTACCTTAGATCATTCACTAAACAGTGCAGCATCACTGTTGTCAGAGGAACTGACCTATGTGTCTGTAAGGTTTTAAAAAAAGGGTGGATGACTAGAGAAGTATTAGGAAGAAAAATCAGTATGATTTAATGATTAATTACATTGGGAGCAGAAAGTCAGAGAAAGAATAAGAGAGGATCCAAATTTGGAAAAATGGTGATATTATTAAGAGATGATAGCATTTGTTGATGACGCTATCCAAAAATTAAGTAATATAGCAGCATGATTAAGTCCTAGACAGGGATAGGAATAGGCCTAATAAAAATGTTGATTACACATTAAAGACTGAGCTGTCTTCAAGTTGTTTAGGTGGACACGTCTAGTGAGCTAGTGGAGATAGAGTGTTTCACTCTTTTTCTTTTGAGATAAGGATACAGATTGGGGGGGCGCCTGGGTGGCACAGTGGTTAAGCGTCTGCCTTCGGCTCAGGGCATGATCCCGACATTATGGGATCGAGCCCCACATCAGGCTCCTCCACTATGAGCCTGCTTCTTCCTCTCCCACTCCCCCTGCTTGTGTTTCCTCTCTCGCTGGCTGTCTCTATCTCTGTCAAATAAATAAATAAAATCTTAAAAAAAAAAAAAAGATACAGATTTGGGCTCCATACAGTTGGTCTGGTAATTGAAAGCCTATGACTAGATGAAAAGACTTGGAAAGATTTCAAAAGGAAGACCATAGACATAGTTCTGGAGAGGCACAGAGGTGGTGCAGAAGAAAAGGAGCCTTCCAAGAAATTTTTAGATGATAAAACCAAGAAATAGCAATATCAAAAGCAGTAAGGTAACAGTAAGGTATTCCCACTAATGGGAGATGAAGCCATTTGTATTTCACTAAAAAAATCAGAAAATCTACATAAAGTATTTTAAAAACCAAAGAATCACATCCTTAAATAAATCAGAGAACCAACATGACAGTAACAGATCTAAAATAAGGAGAGAGGCCCATGAAAGTAAGCACAGAATTTAGGGTTACTTTATCCTGGGAGAGTTTGACAATTACAAAGAAAGCTTCTGAGAGTTTGGGCTGTGCTTTTGACAACCTCACAGGTCTAAGAGAACTAAAGTTGAGTCCAGAGTCTACCAATGGAAATGGCTTCAGTGATCCTTTACACTTCAGTCTGGGACCTTACAAAGCTGCCCTCTAGGTATAAGAGTAAACCAAAAGTTGACCATTCTCAGAGCACTGCAGTTTCTCTGAATCACCTGTCTCTTAAATTAGATTAAAGAAATTTATTAATGGTGTATCACCCTTAATATCACCAGGCATCCTCCAGAGCATAAGCTCTTGGCAAAAACACATGCAAATTTAGATCCTTTTTGTGACATGATAACATTGTCCTAGCCTTCAGGTTATATCTACAAAATACTTAAATTTGAGATCCTCCACATAATCAAAATAACCAGTCATACTAGAAGACAAGGCAATATGATCAAAAGCAAAACAGCAATAAAAAAGAAAAAGCAAACAACAGAAAAAGACCCACAGGGGATTCAGAAAATGGCACTCACGGACAGACATTTTAAAATAATTTCAAATGCTGTCTAAGAGATAAAAGACAAAATAGAAATTGATGAAAGAACTTGAAAATATTAAAAGCATCCAGATAGAAATTCTAAAACTCAGAAACTCAATAAACAAAATTAAGAATATAATAGGTGGCTTTGCCAACAGATCAACACAATTAAAGAGACAATTAATAGCCTGAAAGAAAGATCAGGAAAAGAACAGCCAGAATAAGAGCTTAAGATGTGTAAGATACAAAAAAGTATAGAGGAAACAATGGTAAGGACTACATATAATGTTTTGGAATACCAGAGAAAAGAAAGTTACTTCAAAGAACAGGTACTTCAAAAAGATAACATCCAAGTGACCAATAGACATTGTTAAAGTGTTTAACTTTACTAATATTCAGGAAAATGCAAACTGAAAATACAATGAGATAACCACTACATACCAAAATGACTAAAACTTTAAAAGACAAAAGTACCAAGTGTGGCAAGAATGTGAAGTAAGAAGAATTCACATACCCTTCTAGACATGTAAGGAAAAAAGGAAGCCATTGATGAACAAGACCTAGGAATTGGAAAGAAGCAAATACCCAAGTGGAAGTTTACTTGTAAATTATCAGAGGAGAAATCTACCTTTCTTTTGAGAGGAAGAAAGGATGGATAGAGATTTAGATTGTTTTGGAGCCAAAATTTTGAGGAAGTTCTGAGTGTATTCTATGTTCTTTGTCCATGAAATTGAGGCCATTGATTCAAGGGAGGAAAGTAAAGCTGGGTTAGAGAGTTTTCAAATGTTGCAGAGAATTTTAGAATGGCTGTCATGTTGAAGTTGGAGTTGACAAGGCATATGTAAAAAAATAACAGACTACTGAGAACTAGGTGTATAATGAAAGCAATGCAATGTGGGTGATTCCAATTTTAGCATTTTAGTGATTTCTATGGTCTCAGTGAGGCAGGGACTATCTTGGTTTATGAAGTCTGTCATAAGTATCATTCTAGGTGTCTCTGAAGTCAATTTCTTCATTTAGTGAGAAGTAGAAATACTGTACTCACTATAAAGGAGCATTATACATCTGTTCAGAAACAATTGTACGTAGTTATACAGAAAAACATGCCAAGAGAGTGAAAACAAAGCATTTATTTACATTGAATCTGGACTAGAGTGGTGACCTTGCCCGTGGAATGGTGTTTAATCCACATACTTTCCTAGAAACAGTTGGCATTTAAACTATTTTAGGCACTCTAGCATCCATGTCCCCTAAAGCCATCTCAAGCAAAATGATGCAGGTCCTCAAATGTTACTAAACTTCCAGCAAGAGAGACCCAGCCAACTTCCTTTGTGGACCATTCTAGTTTCTCCCAATTCTCATGGCCTGGGCATACTTTCTTACATGTTTCATGGTCTATTTAACTTTCCCTGGAGTCTGGAAAACCTCAAAAGCCTGTTGACAGCAAGGATTTTTAAAAGTCTTTCCTAAGACAGCCAAAACTATAGCTCATAGCCAGCACAGAAATGATTTTTTACAAGCAGACCAGTGATATAGGTTTCCCTCCCACTCAATTACATTCCCTCATTTCAGTTCAGCTTTGCATATGAGTTTTACAAAGCTGAGTTTGACGAGATGAAATGTTGTTAGGAACTAAAAGGCAGGATCATGGAAACACCTCACCAGAGATATATTTAATTAAAATGACTCACCATAACAGCAAAAGAATAGGCAATTTTGTAGGTTGTCTCCCCAACTTTCTCCTTACCTTACCACCAAACCTCATGTGGTCTTAAAAAAAAAAAAATCCCAACAAAGGGTAGATCGAATCTTGAAAGGAATACATGTTAGCTTGGTGCTCTTTTGCATTTTGTTATCCCTCTAAACACCAGAACAGGCAGGACCAAGTTTGGAAGCCCAAGAGACACTTTCAACAGCAACCTTATCTTGTTGGAAAGTTTGCTCTGAGGTCACATGGGGCGAGCCAGAGCCCAGTTGACAGTGTGTCAAAAGGCCTCAAGCTAGCAAAAGAAAGCACTATGAGTGCACAAAGGTCGAGCATCTTTGGAAGTGGGTAAATTGGAACAATATGATATGCCTTGTCTAAAAACATATCCCATTTTCTAACTGCAAAAAGCAGTTTGTGATCTGGATTCTTAGCAGCAGAGGAAATGAAAATGAATAAAATTAATTTAATGTCAGAAGTGCTGGATTTTTGTAGTTGCTGCTCACAGTGGTATTAAAAATGAAAATAACAAAAGCACATGCCTAAATATATAGACAGCAATTCCTTCAAAACCCTGAAAACTTTGGGCAAGCCCAAACAGCATGCACCTACCATCCAATTCAGGGGGAACCAGGACAGCATTGGATTTCACAGATAGCACCACAGACAGCTATTAAGCTCTAATTCGGTGTCACATTTCTGCCCAGTGCTGGCTGACTACTAGCCCAATTTGCTGGCTTCACTCTCTCTGTGTTTCTTCATTGTTTCAAACCAGGCAGAGACTTATCTTAATAATGGGTCAATCCTCAGCCAAATGTGTTCAATTGAAGGCCACCATGGGAGAATGGCAGGATATTGTCTTTCCAACAGCAAGCGAATTGCAGGCAGCTTAAGGCAATATCCATTTCACTATAATGCTGGTTTATGTTACAGCCCTTTTCAAACTTCTAATTGCTCTGTATTGCTGACATTTATAGACATGCCCTATTTTAAATGAAAACACAACACTGAGGTCAGGAGGAGGTTCTGGGACAGCAGAGACCCCAGGTGAAGCCAAAGGGGGAAATTACTTTAAAACTTCTAAATGCCAAACATGTTTGAGAAAAGAAGGAAAAAAAATAAAGTCTTGGGGCAGAAAAAACATTAATCATGGCCCCATGATATAAATTAATAATAACTATATTTAATTTTCCTATGTAAACATTCTATGGTTGGATTATATAATTTTTAAATGAAAGCAAATATTATTCATTGGGCCTGGTAAGTCTGGTAAGTCTCAGTTTATATGGAATAACTTTGGATATGATTTTTTTCTCCCAATTTCACTTTGATTTGTTAAAAGCAAATACACCAAGCTAACAAGGTTTGTCAGCTGCTTTTGGCAATAATGATATGTTATGAGTCTTTCAGATTATTCTAAAAGTTACAATGAATAAAATAATATATCACATTTATGTGGGACTTTTCACCTAGTATCTCATATGGTTTTATAAACAGTAAATCATTCATTCCAGAATTGCAACTAAGGAGTCTCAAATAAAGTTCTAATAAGTAATTTCTCCCAGGTAGCTCCAGAAAAAGAAAGGCATATAAAGACTACAATCATTTTCATTTGTTTATTCATACATTCAATCACTGAGTTATTGAGTCATTGATACATATCCTGAGCAAGTATTTATGTCATGTTCATGTATATTTAACACTGTGTAGATTTCAGGCTCTATAGAGAACTATTAAAGAGCTTACACTCTAGTTGGGTCCTGGTTAGGAAATCAATTGTTTAAGATCCTACTCTAAATTGCCAAAACAAATTCTTTTCAACATTATGCTTACTTAACTCCCTATGAATGTCTTACTGAGGAATAAGAAATTATCAAGGAATATTCAACAGTACTGTTTTCTTTTTACATATTATATATATTTATAGAAAAAAATTTAGAAAAAATAAAAATCACCATTTAAAATTTAAAAATCATTATTAATTCCACTATGCAGAGATAAATATTGTTAACAATTTGGCACACAGATTTCTTGTCTGTTTTTAATTTTTCTGTGTGTGTGCAGAATATATATACTTTTTACATAAATAAGATCATGACACACATGCCAATTTATAATTAACTTTTTCTCAGTTAATAATACATTATGAATATTTTCCAACGTGATTAAATTTGAGTTTTTGGCATTATGAAGTCAGACATAATGACCACATGATTTTTGTTATTAATTCCACTTCAAGTTGTGAAGGACATTAAACTACAAGTCAAATTCACATGAAGAAATAAAAAACACAAATAAAGTTAACTACATAGATAAATATAAGAGATAGTATAAATATATTTTTGTTTGTAACTCCTTTTTTTCCTGTGGTCTAAAAAAACCTGAAAAAAAGAATAATTATAAACCTAAGTTGATAAACACACAATGTAGAGATACATGACTATACAGCATTAAAAAGTGGGGAAACAGAACTATATAGGAACAAAGTTTTTGAAACACTATCAAAATTATATTGGAATTAATCTGAACTAGATTATAGTAAATTAAAAGTTATAGTAACATCTAAGCCGCTAAGAAAATAATTCAAAAATATATTGTCAAAGAAGCAACAAAATAATTAAAATCTCATACTAGAAAACATTTATCTACTTGACACAAAAGAAGACAGTTATGGAAGAAATGAGGAGGGAGACAAATATACATAGAAAATAAATAGCAAAATGACAGATGTAAATTTTACCTTATCGATAATTAGATTAAATGTAAGTGGATTAAACTCTTTAATCAAAAGGTAGAGATTGGCAAAATGGGGGTAGAGGGGATGATCTAATTCTATTCTGTCAACAAGAGACTCACTCTGGATTCAAAACCACACAAAGACACAAAGAAAGTAAAAGAATGCAAAAAAGACATATAGTAGACCCCCTTATCTGCAGTGTCACCTTCCACAGTTTTAGTTACCCACAACCAACGTGGTCCAGAAGTAGATGATTTTCCTTCTGATATATCATCAGAAGGTCAACAGTAGCCTAACACTGTGTCACAGTGCCTACATCACTTACCTCACTTCATCTCATCACATAGACATTTTGTTAGCTCATATTATTACAAGAAAAAGAAGGGTGAGCATAGTGTAGTGAGATATTTTGAGTGAAAGCCCACATTCACATAACTTTTATTACAGTATACTGTTATAATTATTCTATTTTATTATTAGTTATTGTTGTTAGTCTCTTACTGTGCCTAATTTCTAAGTTAAATTTTATCATAGGTATGTTTGTGTAGGGAAAAAACATAGTACGTATAGGACTTGGTACTACTATTCATGGTTTCAGGTATTCACTAGGGGTCTTGGAACATATTCCGCAAGGATAAGGGGGGACTACTGTACCAAGCAAACAACAACCAAAAGAAAACTGGGGTGACTAACTATACTTACAGCAGATGAAATAGATTTTAAATCAAGAATTAACAGGGACAGAGAAAGACATTTTATCATGATAAAAGGGTCAACCAAGAAGATATATATGTAACAATTACAAGCACACATGTACCTAACAGCAGACACCCAACATACCTGAAGGAAAAAGTAACTGAATTGAAAGGAGAAATAGAAAATTCAACAATAATAGTTGGAGACTTAAATGTGCTACTTTCAGTAATGAACAGAATGACTAGGCAAAGGATTAGAAAGAAATATAAAACTTGAACAACACTAGAACTCAACTAACCTAACAGACATCTATAGAATACATCACCCATAACAGCAGAATACTCATTATTTTTAAGCACATGGAATATTATCTAGAATAGATGATATGCTAGTTCACATACCAAGTCTCAATAAATATGAAAGGATGAAAGCATACAAAATGTGTTCTCTGACCATAATGAAATGAAATTAGAAATCAATAATAGACAGAAACTTGGGAAATTCACAAATATGTGGAAATTAAACATACTTCTAAGTAACCAGTGGGTCAAAAGAAAAACCATAAGGGGAGTATAAAATACTTGATGATGACTGCAAATGCCTACCAAAACTTATGATTTATAGGAAACCAATGCTCAGAGGGAAATTCATAGCTGTAATGTCTACATCAAAAAGGAAGAAAGATTCAAATAAATAAACTAACCCTTAAGAAATAAGAAAAAAAAGAAAAAGCAAATTAAACCCAAAGCAAGCATATGGAAGAAAATCATAAAGGAAAAAGAGTGGAAATAAACAAAACAGAGAACAGAAAAACAATAGAGAAAATCAATAAAACAAAAACATGATTCTTTGATGAGATCAAAAAAATTGATAAACTGTTCAATAAATTAACCAGGAAAAAAGAAAGAAGATTCAAATTACTAAAATTAGGTATTAAGGAGAGTACATTTCCACTAACCCTACAGAGATAAAGGGGATTATAACTGAATATTAAGAACAATTATATGCCAGTAAGTTAGATTACCTAAATGAAATGAGAAAATTTTAGGCAAACATAAACTACCAAAACTTATTGAATAAGAATTAGAAAAATGGACCTATAACAAGTAAGGAGAGTGAGTCAGTAACCAAAAAACTTCACACACACACACAAAAGCCAAAAAACAAAAAACAAGATGGTTTCATTGGTGAAGTCTGCCAAATACTTAGAGGATCAACACCAATCCTGCACAAGATCCTCCCAAAAATAGAAGGCAGAAATACTAGCTAACTCATTCTACAAAGCCACAAAAATCAGATGAAGGTATCAACAAGGAAAGAAAATTACAGACTAAAATTCCTTATGAATGTAGGTACAAAAAAAAAAAAAACAAAAAAAAAAACACTAGCAAACTAACCCAGCAACATCTAAAAAAGATTATGTAACATAACCAGGTTGGGTTTATCCTAGGAATGCAAGGTTGGTTCATATATTAAAAATTAATGTGATATGCCATATTAATAGAATAAAAGTAGAAAATGCATAATCATTTCAATAGATGCATAAAAAGCATTTGACAAAACCTAACAGTGTTTCATAATAAAAACACTAAATAAGCTACAAATAGAAGGGAACTTCCTCACCCTGATAAAAGGCATCCATCAAGAAACTACAGATAAACTCATACTTACCAGTAAAAGACTGAAATCTTTCCCCCAATATCAAGAACAAGACATGGATGTCCACTCTCCCCACTTTCATTCAACATTGTATAGGATGTTGTAACCAGGGCAATTAGGAAGAAAAACAAATAAAGGCATCCAGATTGGAAAAAAGAAGTAAAGCTATTTCTATTTGTTAATGACATAATCTCATACATTAAAAGCTCTAAAGAATCCACAAACAGATACACAACACAGCAAGTGTTAAATAGATAGAAGAGTTCAACATGGCTTTTTGCAAGCCAATACACACACACATATATAAGATCAACACACATAAATAAGTTGTATTTCTATACACTTCAATGAATATTCCAAAAATGAAATTAAGAAAACAATTTCATTTACAATAGCATCAAAAGAATAAAACACTTAGGGATAAATTTAACAGAAGCAATTAAAAACTTGTACACTGAAAACTACACTATGTTATTAAAAGAAATTAAAGAGTGTGGTATTTTTCCTTCTGTTTCTACTTTTTGCAACTACCAAACTCATTCTGTGAGGCCAGTATTACCTTGATCCCCAAACCAGGCAAAGACCCCATCAAAAAGGAGAATTACAGACTGATTTCCCTGATGAATATGGATGCCAAAATTCTCAACAAGATCCTAGCTAATAGGATCCAACAGTACATTAAAAGGCTTATCCATCACGACCAAGTGGGATTCATCCCTGGGGTGCAAGGGTGGTTCAACATTCGCAAATCGAACAGTGTGATAGATCACATCAACAAGAAAAGACTCAAGAACCATATGATCCTCTCAATTGATGCAGAAAAAGCATCTGACAAAATACAGCATCCTTTCCTGATAAAAACCCTTCAGAGTGTAGGGATAGAGGGTACATTCCTCAATTTCATAAAAACCATCTATGAAAAGCCGACAGCGAATATCATTCTCAATGGGGAAAAGCTCAAAGCCCTTCCCTTAAGATCAGGAACACGACAAGGATGCCCACTCTTGCCATTATTATTCAACATAGTACTAGAAGTCCTTGCACCAGCAATCAAACAACAAAAAGGGATAAAAGGTATTCAAATTGGCAGAGAAGAAGTCAAACTGTCTCTCTTCACAGATGGCATGATACTCTGTATGGAAAACCCAAAAGACTCCACCCCCAAATTACTAGAACTTATAGAGCAATTCAGTAATGTGGCAGGATACAAAATCACTGCTCAGAAATCAGTTGCATTTCTATACATGAACAATGAGAATGAAGAAAGAGAAATTAGGGTATCCATTCCATTTACAATAGCACCAAAAAATCATACGATATCCAAAATTAACTTGACCAGAGAGGTAAAGGATCTATATTCTAGAAACTACAGATCACTCTTGGAAGACATTGAAGAAGACACAAAAAGATGGAAAAACATTCCATGCTCATGGAACGGAAGAATTAACATAGTTAAAATGTCTATGTTACCCAGAGCAATCTACACTTTCAATGCCATCCCGATCAAAATACCAATGACATTTTTCAAAGAGCTGGAACAAACAGCCCTTAAATTTGTGTGGAACCAGAAAAGGCCCTGAATCACTGAGGAAATGTTGAAAAGGGAAAACAAAACTGGGGGCATCACGTTGCCGGATTTCGAGCTATACTACAGCGCTGTGATCACAAAGAGAGCATGGTACTGGCACAAAAACAGACACATAGATCAATGGAACAGAATAGAGACCCCAGAAATGGACCCTTGGCTCTATGGGCAACTAATCTTTGACAAAGCAGAAAAAAAAATGCAGTGGAAAAAAGACAGTCTCTTCAATAAATGGTGCTGGAAAAATTGGACAGCTATATGCAAAAGAATGAAACTTGACCACTCTCTCACACCATACATAAAGATAAACTCCAAATGGATGGAAGACCTTGATGTGAGACAGGAATCCAACAAAACCATAGAGGAGAACATAGGCTGCAAGCTCTTTGACATCGGCCACATGACACACAGCTGTCATGTGTCTTTCATGACACATCTCCAAAGGCAAGGGAGACAAAAGAAAAAATGAACTTATGGGACTTCATCAAGATAAAAAGCTTCTGCACAGCCAAGGAAACAGTCAAAAAAACTAAGAGGCAACCCACGGAATGGGAGAATATATTTGCAAATGACACTACAGAAAAAAGACTGGTATCCAAGATCTATAAAGAACTTCTCAAACTCAATATACGAGAAACAAATAATCAAAACAAAAAATGGGCAGAAGATATGAACAGACACTTTTCCAATGAAGACATACAAATGGCTAACACATGAAAAAATTTCAAAATCATTAGCCATCTGGGAAATTCAAATCAAAACCACCTTGAGATACCACCTTACGTCAGTTAGAATGGCAAAAATTCACAAGGCAAGAAACAACAAATGTTGGAGAGGATGCAGAGAAAGGGGAACTCTCTTACACTGTTGGTGGGAATGCAAGTTGGTACAGCTACTTTGGAAAACAGTGTGGAGGTCCCTCAAAAAGTTAAAAATAGAGCTGCCCTATGATCCAGCAATTGCACTACTGGGTATTTACCCCAAAGATACAGACGTAGTGAAGAGAAGGGCCATATGCACCCCAATGTTCGTAGCAGCACTGTCCACAATAGCTAAAATGTGGAAGAAGCCAAGATGCCCTTCAACAGATGAATGGATAAAGAAGATGTGGTCCATATATACAATGGAATATTACTCAGCCATCAGAAAGAACGATTACCGAACATTTGCAGCAACATGGACAGGACTGGAGGAGATTATGCTAAGTGAAATAAGCCAAGCAGAGAAAGACAATTATCATATGGTTTCACTCCTTTATGGAACATAAGAAATAGCAGGGAGATCGGTAGAAGAAGGAAGGGAAGAATGAAGGGGGGGTAACAGAAGGGGGAATGAAGCACGAGAGACTATGGACTCTGGGAAACAAACTGAGGGCTTCAGAGGGGAGGGGGATGGGGATTGGGATAGGACAGTGATGGGTATTAAGGAGGGCACATATTGCATGGAGCACTGGGTGTTATATGCAAACAATGAATCATGGAACACTACATCAAAAACTAAGGATGTACTGTATGGTGACTAACATAACATAATAAAAAATTTTAAAAAATTACTGCAAATACTTGAATCAAATAACAAAAAAGAAATTAAAGACAATCTTAAATAAATAGAAAGACATCTTGTGTTCTTAGATTGAAGACTTAATATTGTTAAAACTACAATACTCCTCAAATAGATCTTCAGATTCATAGCTATCCTTTACCAAATTCCAATTGCTTTTCTTCAGACACGGACTAGCTGATCCTAAAATTCATATAGACATACAAGGGACCCAGAATAGCCAAAATAATCTTGGAAAAGAATAAAATTGAAGAACTCATAATTTTTAATTTCAAATCTATTACAAAGCTACACCAATCAAGAAAGTGTGGCACTGACTGCCATAAGGCTAGACTATAGGCCACTGGAATAGAATTGAGAGTCCAGAAATAAACCCTGGTGTCTATGGCTAACTGATTTGCCAGGAGGATGTCAAAACTATTTAATGGGGGAAAAGAATAGTCTTTTCAACAAATGATGCTGTAACAACTACATGTCCCCATGCAGAAGAATGGATTTGGTTATCTCCAATCATATGCAAAAATTAACTCAAAATCTATCAAAGACCTAAGTGTAAGAGCTAAAAGTATAAAACTTCTAGAATAAAACATAGATAAAAATCTTTGCAACCTGGGATTAGTAAAGTTTCTTAGCTATGATACCAAAAATTAAAAAGAAAAAACAAGCAACCAAACACAAAATAGATAAATTAGACTTCAGCAAAATTGAAACTCTTTGTATTAAAGGATACTATAAGGAAAGTAAAAATACAACCCACAATTTGGGAGACTACACTTGCTGATTATGTATCTGAAAAGACTTACTAATCGGGGTATATAAAGAACTATTAGAAGTCAACAATAAAATGTCAAATAACCCATTTTTTAAAAAAGGCAAAACACTTGAATAGACATTTCTCCAAAGATAGATAAATGGCTAACAAGCATATGATAAGATGTTCAACATCATTAGTCATTAGGGAAATGCAAATCAAAACTACAAGAGATACCACTTCATAGAAGGAAGGAAGGAAGGAAGGAAGGAAGGAAGGAAGGAAGGAAGGCCAGCCAAAAAGAATTCCGACATGCACCAATTCTTGTTAGCTCAATATGCACTTAAAATTTAAACATCCCAGGGGAGGGAACAAAATTGTTAACTGATTTGAGAAGGGAGGGAGGGAGGAAGGAAGGAAGGAAGGAAGGAAGGAAGGAAGGAAGGAAGGAAGGAAGGGAGGGAGGGAGGGAGGGAGGGGGGAGGGAGGGAATATAAGAAGTCTTGGTGAGACTGTGGAGAAACTGGAACTCTATACACTGCTAGTAGTAACGCAAAATGTTGCAGTTGTTATGGAAAACAATTTAACATTTCTTCTAAAAGTTAAATTTAGAATTACCATATGATCTAGCAATTCTGGCCCCAGAATTCTTGTCAAGAAAACTGTACACTTACCTTCATACAAAAACTTGTGCATGAATGTTCATAGCATAATTATTCATAATAGCCAAAATGGAAAATAAAACCAAATGTCCGACTGATGAACAACTGATAATGGATAAGCAAAATATAGTGTATTCAAATAACGAAATATGATTCGCCCATTAAAAGAAATGCGGTACTGTTTGTTCCAGCTCTGTAAAAAATGCTGGTGTTATTTTGATAGGGATTGCACTGAATGTGTAGATTGCTTTTGGTAGCACAGACATTTTAGCAATATTTGTTCTTCTAATCCATGAGCATGGAATGTTTTTCCATTTCTTTGTGTCTTCCTCTTCTTTCATAAGTGGCATAAAATCTTTAGCCTACATTATGATTTCCCAGTGTACTTTGAAATATTGAAGAGACATGTTGCCTTGGAGGAAATTGCAGCCCACAATAATGCAAATTTACCATATTTTAATTTTAGAAAAGAAAGTTTCCTTTGTGATTTGGAAAATACATTATCATTAGTTCTGTTCTTAATATTGACAATGAGGTCTCAATTCTTTTTGCATCAGCATCTTGATAGAAAAATCTGTTGAAAATACATGAGTGAAATAACATTGTTTTCTAGCAAGATCTACCATTTAAATCAACAATACCTAGAAAGGGTAGAAGGGCTAATCTCTAATTGATTTGCACTCAAACTGTGACAAAATAAGAGGAGCAAGATTGTGAAGGGAACCTGAATATCAGGATAAAATATAATTTAGTATAGGGACTGAAACTATGTCAAATGGCTCCAAAAACTTTTTGAAGTAATGGAAATGTTCTAAATCTTTATTGGAGTGATGCTTATGTGACTATATACATTTGAGAAAAAACACAGAACTGTACATCTAAACAGGATGAGTTTTATTGTGTACAATTATAACTTTTAAAAAATGATTTGGGAAGAGATGTAGTTGCTAGTGTTTGCTCAATGACTCAACACTATGAAGGTCAGTATTATGGTTTATTTTTGACATTCAATAAAAGTCTCATGAACTTATGAAATGCAGCTAAAGCATTGCTTCTAGAGAAATATATAGCCCCAAGTGTGTCGTTTATAGAAGATACTGAAAATGAATAAGCCAATACTTTCTCCCAAGAGATTAGAAAAATAGCAGCAAAACAAATGCAAAAATAATAGGAGAAATTAATAAAGGAGAAATCAATAAAAAAAATCAACAAAGTCAAAGCTGGTTATTTGAAAACAATAAAACTGATAAAATTCTACTGAGATTAATTTTTAAAAAGAGAAAGAAAAAAAAACAAAGAACTAATATCAGATTTTCCAGATATTATGAACAACTTTAGGCCAACAATTTTGAAAATTTAGATGAGATGGACAAAATCTTAGGTAAAAACAACCTATAAAAACTGACAGAGGAAGAAATAGAAAACTGACAAGGCCTAAAGCAATCTTTAGTAATTGTTAGTAGATCTTCAGTGAACTGATTGAATCTTTAAATTAAAACCTTCCCACAAAGAGAACTCTTGGTTCATACAGGCAAAATTATATCAAAGAAAAATTAATTCTTACAGAGATTAACAAAATTTGGAATACTAGCTCTATCAATCAGGAGAGGCTAGTTCATGACTAGGTTATTGACAACAAACAACCTCAGAAATCTCAATAGAATATCATTTTATATATAACATATATGTATATACATAAAATATTTATACATGTACATGCTATATATACTACATACAGATAATATAAACATATATTACAGTATAATAAAATGCAAACCACAGAAATCTCAATATTATATACAATACTCTCAATATTATATATTATATATACTATATAAATACTATACAAATAGTACTATATTGTAGTATAAAATATATATATGAAGCATTCTTGGTCATAATAGTCTTACATTAAAGAAATACAGGTGAGCTGAAAACTATTAGATAATTGAGATGTACAAGGACATGCAGCAAAAATTGCTCATGAAATAAGAAAATAACCTAGAACTTTAATAATTGGGGCAAATATTTTACAGTATTCACATACAGTGAGTTAAAGAACATAGCCTAAATTATTTCAGTCTTTTGAACTTTGCAGGATTTTGTTTAAAGCCAAACATATATTGTATTTATAAATGCTTCATGCACATTTTTCAGATTTAGAAGAATGGCCACACTGAAGGGCATGAAATTGGCCGTCCCAACATAATCCCAAAAGGGCCAGTGACACAGTTTGCAAATGCAGGGCAATCAACTACCAAGAGGGCAAACTTCAACTAATAAGAGACAGGAGATGGGATAGAAGGAGAGCTAAAAGCCATCTCACTCTTTCTGTTACAAAGCATGGTTTCCTATAAGGATTTTCTGGAGATGCCTCACTTACCAAGCAACCAGGCACCTCTATATATTCACAAAGCAGGAGACAGCTCAATAAGCTATTACCTTAGACTCCTTTCCCATCTTTTCTTATCTCAGGTCCACATTCCCTCATTTTATTGACCTGGAATTTCACCTCCCAATAAAATATTAGTTCTTTAGCCTCAGGCTTTTATACTAGGGAATCCCAACACAGACAAAAGCACTAAATGAAACTGAGTTTAGATGAATAAGGTAGCATATCTAGTTGATAAGATTTGTGGAACATCTCTGATGGGAAGAGAGACTGAACTGGACCTAGGAGGGAATGGGTATAATTTCTGTTGGTTGAAAATAGAAAGTGGATACCAAGGAAATAGAAAAGAAGAAATAGCATTAACAGAACAGTAGGAGGCAGGATATATATTTTTTGTTAAAGGGGATGGTTTCACATATTACAGAGATAAAATATAGAAGTCATGTTTAAGGGGGAGCTTCCAGGTATTAAATATTGGGTCATTCAAATCTGATGTTTTGTAGACAAAAAGACTTCTGATTGGAGAAGAAAAGTCAGAATGGAGTAAAAGAGTTTTCTGATGGTTAAACTTGGGGAAGTATATCTCTTCCTAAATCAAATACCTATTTTCCCATTTGTCTTCCTCAGTGCCCAGGGGTTTGTGTAGTCTTCCTGCCTTTCCAATCTGCTGTATCAGGACAAGCTAAGTAATGCTGTAAGGCAACCACAATCTCAGTAGGTTAAAACACCAAAGGTTTACTTCTTGTTCTTGTTACACATCCACCGTAGCTTGCATTGTCACTGTTCTCACTCTAGAACCCAGGCTGGAAAAGTAACTCCTATCTATAGCATTTTCAGTTGCAGTGGCAGAGGGGAAAGAGAAAATACAGTATAGGAGAACAGCCTCAGAAAGCTGCAGCCTGTAAGTTACAGAGAACATAATATCTCAATATTTATTAGCCAACACAAATCACTTGGTAAAGCCTAACTTCAATTACATTGGGAAATATAATCTTTCACCAATGAGGAAAAAAATATTGAGGAACAGTAACACAGTCTAAGACAGTAGGCACTCAACAAAATTTCCCTTTCCTCCTTAATATCCACTCAGCAGAAACTGAGATGACCTATAACCTGCCTTGTTTTATTTCATAATTTTTCACTATCTAAAGGGAACCAAGAAAGGAAATAAAATAATACAAGAGTCAGAAGGTTAAAGGAAACCTTTAAAAATACTCCTATACTAGTCTTTGACTGATGAAAACTTTATCTTCACTCTTAAGCCATTTCTTTCAGTGTTAATAACGAGGATATTAACTATTTTGTAGCAAAGACCATCTCCTAGCATTCTTTCTCTCCTTTATCAGTTTTATAGTAGAATTCTTGTCATATGAGCTGAGAACATTTATGCCCTGCTATACCCTTGATTTATAATCTCCTTTGCAACTAGATGTGTCCTCATAGTCAATTACATGCCAGTAGGTTGTAAGTGGAAATAACATATACAGTTTTTGAGAAATTTCCTTAAAGATAAAATGACTTTTCCTAGATAGGCAAATTTGAAGAACTGCCAGGGGCACTTGTTGTAAGTCATGAGCACACAAGTCAAAGAAGGCAGACCCCACCCACTAGTTTAATCACCCATCTACACTGATCTTTAAGTGTAAGAGAAATAAACTACTTCTTTTGACCGGTGTTGTTGATATGTCTTTGTTACAGCAGTTTGGCTTATGCCCTAATTAATGCTCAGCTGTTAAATTTTGTTCCACCCTTAGTTAAAGCCCCATGTCTTTACTTACTGGTCCAAAATTTTGTCTGAACCAGGCTCACAGCAGGGCCTATGTGGTAGCTTCAGAGGTTACTGTCATAATTTCAAGAACCTTCCAGTTCCTTCCAAACACCCAACAAAATTTTTTCCTCTTGGACTTCCCATTAATTGCCTGCTTCCAGTGTGAGAATACCCTCTAGTTTTAAATTCATTTGCAGACCAGATTAAAAGGCCAAACTCAATTAAATTTAATTTTTTCTCTCCTCACATTACTAGATCTTATCATTTTGCTGAGTCTATTCTTCCTCTTCATTTAAATGCAATACTGTTAATCCTCATCATAGGAAGTGATCTGACAGAATTTAGTGGCATAGCTTTATTTTATCAAAAATCTTAAACAGATAATTAAAAAGTTAATAAGACAAAACAAAACTATTAAGTCAGTATATATGACCCTTAAACAACGTAGGTATTAGGAGTGACAAACCCTATATAGTCAAAAATTGGTGTGTAACTTTTGACTGCCCCAAAACTTAACTACTAATAGCTTACTCTTGACCGGAAGCTTTACTGATAACACAAATAGTCGATTAACACATATATGTTATATACTGTATTCTTATAATAAAGTAAGCTAGAGAAAAGAAAGTGTTAGGAAAATCATAAAGAAGAGAAAATACATTTATAATACCATACTGTAAAAAATCCTTGTATAAGTGGACCTGTGCCATTCAAGCCTGTGTTGAGTGCTCAAGGGTCAACTGTAATTGAAATTAAAATTGCTCTTTTGTCAGTAAATGTACATTTACACATTTATAAAATATCTCAAACAGACAAAAACAAAAACAAAAAATGCAGGTGCAATTTCCTTGATGAGTACAGAACCATTTTCCCCCAAAGATTTTACTTTTATTAGTTGTCCTATTTATTACCCAACGTTTAATGGAATTTGCAACAGGAAGGTAGTGTTTCTGCTTACCTAATATTTAGAATCAAACAATCTCTGTGGGTAATTGGATAATACCCACATTTTTATTTTTATTGTCCCTGTAAAACATTGTGTTCCCCAATGTTTCTTAACTATCTATTTCAAAGTGTTAATGAAAACATGCCCTTGCCTACTATTGTTTTGTAAAATGTCTATTGTTCATATGACACAGAACAGCCCTTCTGAATCACCAACAGTTCATTCTTTGTCCTAAATTTGGTTGAAGTCCTAAAGGTGCCTCATCTACCTTCCTTTTATCCTTTCAGAATTCCATTTAGATTGCTCTCAAACAACTTATATTACATGTCTCATATTGGCCTCCACAACTGGGGCATGAGCTTCCTGAGCTCAAGGACTGTATCTCTTCTCTCTCTGTATCCTCAATGTCTGTTAGCTATCAGGTCTTCAACTATCAGGTACTGAATAGTCACATATGAATGGATGAGCAGATAGCAGGGTAAATGAATGAAGAAACAAATATTCACGCACTAAGACAATCTCAAATAAAAATTTTCTTCTAAGGGCAAATAAAAGTGTTAAGTAACTGAAATTGAAATTTCTCTTTGTTGGTAAGTACATATTTCCTAAAATTACTTACCTAATTATTGATATGAGATACTAACTACATCTTTACTTGGTAAGAACTAAATTTGGCTGTTAAAGTGCAGGTATAGATAGTATTAAAGTAAATAAAAATAGAAAACAGAGACTGAACCACATTAATCCATTCTCCCCCTGGAAGGAGGAGCTGGTGTGAGAATAAAAACTGCTGGGTGGAGAAGTCCATGGAAAACATCTGCCAGTAGTGTTTCAAAGAGTGAAGAGGACACTTATTGTGTGTGCTATTGCCAAAGCTCCCCAAAACACAACATCAATAGAGTGCTGTTTGTTTTTTCTATAGTCAACAGATCAAAAGCCTGAGCAGCAGTGCGATCTGCTCTTTGTAAGGAGAAAAGGTCTATCCAGAGAAGTGGGGGGACACATCTGGAAATATCTGTCTATGAAGCTGCTTGAAAAATCACTACGTAGCAGCAATAGGAGAAACATCTGTGTAGTGTGAAGCAGACCAGCCAAGGAAGGGAGCTGCTGGGAAGAGAACCACATAATCAAGACACAGATTAGGGTGGAGACAGGCACCCCTTGAATGACAAAGCTTCCCAGATCACATTTTTAGCCACATGTAATCAATAAGGACAGTTTTCCCTTCCAAAGAATTTAGATTAACAGCACCTGCTCCAGGCATACCAGGGCAAAGGCAGAACACAATATGTTAAGGTAATTCTCATAGAGATCGCCAAATGTCATTGAAGAGCAAAATCTGTGTGTTACGTGTTCACTGTGAAGTTCTAAATACTAACGTATTATTTTAAAATAATGCATTACAGCAGCTCGTAAACATGAATTTAAACCCAAAATACCTTAAACACAGTTTTCTTACACAACTTATATACACAAGTTTTTAATAAAAAGTAGTTTGAGATATTATTTTTTTATCAAACTAACATGAATTCAACAATTTTCTTAAAACAAGGTTTGGTTTTGTTATATTTTGAGTTAATGCCACCATACTAGTTCTGAAAAATAAATATGCAAGTAGTGAATATTCAGTTGCATTCCCTTTAAAATACAAATTCTTTATTTTCCATATTCCTAATGGGCAGCTCTACAATTTTTTGATAAATTAAATCAACTGTGCTATTTAATTAAGATATAAAGTTAGAGAGAGCCTTCACTTACATCTACATTTTTAAAATACTGTACAGCTGTGAAACTAAATTAAAAGTACATTCAGTGTTTTTGTTATTCATGAAATTTGGCCTGTAAACATGGTTCCCAATATTGGTACTAATTAACAAGTTGTCACTTTATATGAGGCTAGAATTGTTTAATGCTCTCATTGCATCGTGAGCCTGTGTTTACACTACAAAGTGCAATATGGAGGAAATCACGTAGCTATTTGCTGTTGAGGAAGACATCAGGGAATTGTGTCAGAATCAAACACCTTGGCTTTCCCCATTGAATCATATCACTAGAATATTGCCCAATTCTTCTAATTTTTTTTCAGTCCACGTTGCCGGAATTTTAAAAGAAAAAAGATACTTTTCAACTTTCATGAAATAATATATCTTATACATATACTTTATAAATTAACTTTATTCTTTCACTCATTTAATCCTTTCTACACCCTTGTATTAAGGTGTTATTAACCTTATATTTGAAAAACAAAATTGAAGTTCTGAAGAGTGATTTAACTTGCCTCAAGTTGCATAACTGATAAATGGCAAAGCTAATATTTGAACCCAGGTATTCTGATTATGAGTCCAATATATTTTTTCTAAATATTCCTGAAGAATCTGAAAAAGACTGAGGGAGGGGAGCTCATAATTACAGTCTCTAGCATAAGCTCTGCAGTAAGAGACTTATATGTTATTTAAATAGTATTTGCCAAAATCTTGTGAAGTAGCTACTATTTTCTCTATCTTCGATGGACAGTTTCAGAGAGGATGAGTAATTTGCCTAAAATGACACAACTGAAGAGTCGCAGAACTTGCATTCAAATGACAGCCTGATGGATTATCCTAGACCTTTGCCAGTCAGTTCTCACTCTTCAGACAAGTGGCATGGGCACCACCTAGAAACTTGGTAGATACAAAGAATCCAGGACTACACTGTCAAAAGAATGAGCATTTTTCACAAGATCCTCAGAAGATTCATAAGCACATAAATGTTTGAAAAACACTGCTATATAATACATCAGCCTGATATGATATCAACATTTATTAAAGAAAATAGCAGAACACCAAGAGTCCACATGCTCATATTTAGCCACCCCTTCTAGACTCTAAGCTCCTCAAGGGTAAAGTCTAAAACTGTTCCCATCAGTGGTACAAGACTTGGTGCTAGTAACTGCCTAATACATGTTTACTTCTTTGGTTAATTGCAATATATAAAACAAGTATTTGACCAACACTGTATATAAATAAGATGTTCTTTGTATTTGCTACATATATCAGGGGATGTTAGGCAGGGAGTAGGTTACTCTCCTTCTGCTGTGCCTATAATTAAACAAAATATAAAACTATCTTAATAAAATGTGATTTTTTTTTCAAAATATTTTCTAGATAGCTTAAGTATTTTTAAACTGGGTTTGCTTCTTGTGCTTTTGGAAAATAGCATTTGTGTTGGGAACTGAAGAACTGCTCTAATATATGGCTACGACAGCCTTTATATCCTGCTTCTAACTCCACAGAGAGGGAGGGATATAGTCAGGAGGCTTAGAATCTCTGTGAAAAGACACAGAGCTACAGAGCTGGAGAAAGGAGGTAGGATTGACAATGGGAAGGAGTAACAATGATACAGGTCACTTTAGTGGTTTGGGTCTCAGAGACTGCATGACAGAGGAATAAGCAGAATAAAAAAGAGATGGAAATGTGTACATAAATGTACAAAAAATGTAAAAGCCTGTACATCAATAGTTGTACTATATAGTAACATATTATAGTGTAATAAACAACATGGTACAGCACATAACTACATATAATTAAATATTAACATAATAGTATAATAATATATATGTTGATATTATATTAATAATAACTATATTTTTAGGAGTTAAAAGATGGGAAAAGAAATTAACATCTATTAGATGCCTACCACATGCTAGAAACTATGCAAATGCTTTCATGTATTAGCTTTTTTAAATTTTACAATAATGTAGAGAGGCTTCCATTTTTCAGAAGAGGTAATAGAGACTCAAAAGAGGTGAATCAATTTGTCTAAACCAAAAATTACATCCTGCTATTTCCACTGTTCCAATCCCGGCTGAGATTCATAATCATCCAGTGGGCTTTTAAAATTATAAATATCTGAGCTCCTCATCTATACATTCATTAGTATCTACATATTTGTTTAAAATTCTGCAAATATTTATGATGTACAAAGTTGAAGAACATTGTATTATACAATACTTCCTCTGACCCACTGTGTGCAAAGCAGTATACTAGGAGAAATAGGAAAGAAAAATCAGACATCTTGCCCTCAAAGTCTACTTGGTCCGACAAGTCAGTTTCCAAAAACAGCACAATATATGGGAAGATGATCTAATTCCAATGTTATTCCTTCAATCTTCCAATGAAGATTGCTATTTTACTGGTCTGTGAGCACAAATAACCAATAAACAGATAACCACAAAACAAATTCTCCCTTTACCTATACAAATTCATGGTAAATCCATTTTCCCTACACCGACTTCAGAATAATTTTGTCTATTCATTTACCCCTCCCCAGATGCCAAATATTTTAAATTACTTGTTCATAAAGTTTTTTACCTTTTCTTATTTACCATGCCCACTGACTTTGTTTCAGTCTAAGTCATCATTACATTATGCCTAAATTATGAGGCATTGTTTATTTTTGCCGTTTAGTTTCTGCCTGCCATATTGAATGTTAGTAAGAATATGGAGTAAGCAGAGCGCTCATGTATTTTTTAATGGAAATTGTGAAGAGCTATGTAAATTTCTCATAAGACTAAACTCACATCTACCTTATGATCCAGCAATTTCACTATTAAGTATTTCCTTCTCAGGAAGGAAAAATGTATACAGGAATATTCATAGAATCTTTTATTCATAATAGTCCCAGACTAGAAACAGCCCAGGTGTTCATCAATAGACAAAAAGATAAACAAGCTACAGTAAATTCATACAATGGAATACTACTCAGCTATAAAAAGGAAGGAACTACTGATGCAACAGAATAAATGAATCTCAAAGATAGTATACTAAATTAAAGAAAAACCGATCTATGGTCAAGAAGTATCAGAATATGGGTTGCCTCTAAGGCAGCAATTAGAAAAACCAACCAACAACAGAAACAAGATAACTTTTTGGAGTGATAGTAATGTCATATATCTTGGTAGAGGTTTGTTTTATAAATGTATGTGTCAAACACATTTAATGGTACACTTAAGATTTGGACATTTATTATATATCAATTTTACTTTCAAAAAATAACAGTAAATAAATATTGAACCCACTTTACTGATATACATGATGAAGTGTTTAGGGGTGAAGTATACCGATATCTGTAACTTACTTTGAAATGAATTAATAAATGAGATGGATTGACTTGTAGGAAGAGGGATATATAGATGGACACATGTGTGATAAAGCAAATATACTCAAAATGTTAACCATACAATTTAGGTAGTGGTATATGAGTGTTTGCTGTACAACTATTTCAATTTCTGTGCATTAGGAAGGTTTTATAATAAAATGTTAGTAGGAAAGGGGACCTGGCTTCCCACTACTTCCAATATACACACTCTGTTCTAGCAAGTGTAACTGACTCCTACGTGACCATCCTCATTCTTTCTCACCTCTGTAACCTTTAACCTATGAACCCCCCTCACCTTCTTTCACACTCAAACCTAACCTTATCCAAGCTATAGGCTAACCTCTTCCTCAAAATTATTAATGACTAATTCCATCCAAAGCAATATCTCCCTCATACAATGAAGCTTAATTAACTTGATGGTTTTCATTCGTATTTGATTACCGAGTGCAGTGAGGAGTGTTCTATCACAGTGATGGAGCATAGACCATGCACTAGAGAAAAAGCACCTAGTTTTAATTTCAGCTCCAGAACTTACTCACCCAAGAGCCTTGGGGTTGAGATTTCTCACCTTTTTTTTTTTTTTAAAAGATTTTATTTATTTATTCGACAGAGATAGAGACAGCCAGTGAGAGAGGGAACACAAGCAGGGGGAGTGGGAGAGGAAGAAGCAGGCTCATAGCGGAGGAGCCTGATGTGGGGCTCGATCCCATAACGCCGGGATCACGCCCTGAGCCGAAGGCAGACGCTTAACCGCTGTGCCACCCAGGCGCCCCGAGATTTCTCACCTTTAAAACCAGAAAACTACTCTCTCTCTTAGATGATTACTGTGAGGAACAGATACATTAGTGTTAATTCTTCTGCCTGACATATAGAGCCCAATAAATAATTATTACTGTTTTGGTACTTATACTAGTATCTTACAGTACATCTTAAATTCTATAAATTCCTTAACAGCACAGGTTGACATAGACATATTGTTTCACTGCATTTTTCTGCAAAAATATCTCAGGCTGACAAACAAAAAGTAGCCACTAAGAAAATATTTCTCTAATGAATGAATGAGGAAATAAGTGCTTTAGTGTGTTTAACTAGTTTTATGTCCTTACTGTTTCTTTAGAGAAATATTAAAACATTGCTGGAAGCTGTAATTTTATGCACTTCAAAAGCAAGAGGAAATCAAACATTATATACAGGATCATGGTAAGACTAAGCCCCACTCATCGGCACTGCAGTGACAACACCACAATCATTTTTCTGGAAAGTAGAAGCATAAGAAACTTAGGATCAACTGTGTGAGAAAATTAGCAAGTTACACAGCAAGTTGGAGGGTCCTAACTTACCACAAATTCAGAAGGGCCCTATAGAAATTATAAAAAAGTGCAGTCTTTCGGGAAGTCTAATAATATTGAGCTTCCATCTCAAAAGCTTATACAAATTTTTCAGAACTCCAGAACCATAAAGCAGTTAGAAATCATAACTGCCTATGTGTGAACAATCTCCTTTTTACATGACATAATGAGAATTTAAAGCTTATGCACAGATGGCTTTAAAATGTCAAGATAGCTATTCTGCACTTCTCACTACCCAGAACTTCTAGAGGAGTTTCCATATCTATAACTTATACAAAAAGCCTGGCTAGAACACAATTCTAAAGAAAGCCCAATGTCTTTGTTCTGCTTTGAGGCTAAGGCTGGGTGTCTTGGAAAGAAGGTTCCCAGTCATAGAAAGACTGGAAAGAAGATGTATGCATGAACATACTATTGGAATAGCTCATGGTAAAGGGGCCACAAAGGCCTGTGGCCAAGTAGAGGGGTACATTTGGTGAGGGGAGGAGTTATCCACTCCTGTCTACAAACTAACGGGGCACATTTAACAAGCAGCAGAAATTGCTCACGCTTCGCTCAGAGTAGAAAAGGCTGGCTTGAGTCAAACTGAGGTCTTTAAGGGCTAATGCCTCCAGGTTCACCAACAGAGGAGCTCTTCAACCAGGGGTTTCAATCTTTGGAGTCTTTTACTTACTACCCTTTACTAACAAGTGCCTCCTGCACTGGCTCTTGGTTCTCACAGATTCACTGGGTACTTACCTATGTGAGGACAATGAGGGCTCATTGCATGTGAATGTTAGAAGCCTTGTGTAGCAAGGTAACACTAACCCTAGAATTAATTTATAAATATCATAATTCATTTAACATCTAAGTCTCCTCATCTATTTCCCCACTACCCTAATGGTACCTAATTGCCTAACTCATTATGAAGTGTGTCCACTGAATAATCCCAGCTATGTGCCCTCAATCCCATAGTTTGCCCTCAGAGTAATCTCCTCAGATTTACTCTCATCCTTTCTTCTTTCAACTTTTACAGACTAGAATTGCTCTTTAGGGTAGTCTGGCCTCTCAAAAGTTTCTCTTAATCCTCTAAGGTTTAGAAAATGCCTACATTTTTCAAACACAAGAAATAGCTGGCAATTCTGATCCCTGCATCAGATGTTCCTAAGCCCAGAACACTTACATTGAGTGGCTTGAAGAACATATAATACTCAATCATAAAAGGATGCATTTCCCTCTTTGTTTCATGCAACAACTGTAACAAATTACCACAAACTTGGTGGCTTTAAACAATAAAAATTTATTCTGTCACAGTTCTTTGACCCAGAACTCTAATATCAGTGTCTTTGGGCCAAGAGCAAGGTTTAAGCAGGGCCATGCACTGCCTCTGAAGAAAGAACTGGTTCCTTGACTCTTCCAGTTTCTGGTGGCTGCCAGTACTCCTTGGCTTGTGGTCTCATCACTCCAGTCTCTGCCTCTGTCTTCACATTACCTTCTCTTCTGTATGTTCATCTTCTTCTCTACCATCTGTGTCAAATCTCCTTCTGCCTCTCTCTTAGAAGAGCACATGTGATTACATTTAGGGTCCACCCTGATTAGTTGGGATAATCTCCCTACCTCAAAATCCTCAACTTAATCACATCTATAAAGACCTTTTTTTTCCCTTAGAAGGTAAAACATTTATAGGTTCCAGGGATTAGGACCTAACATCTTTGGTGGCCATTACTTAACTTACTCTACCCTCCAATCACCCTTGTCTCATTTGGAGTCCTTTCTGTGGTATCAGGGCATCATTTTGTTCCTACTACTTTCTATATACCATTCTTTGTTATATGAATTGTATTTAGATATGGTTATATACTAAAGACTACAAGAGTAAAGCTCATCCACTATGTATAAGGGATGAACTTAATCTGATAGATGAGATCATTTCGAGTAATTCTTAGGCAGAACAAACAAATAAAAGGACAAAGGACAGCCCTCCATTAGCTGAGGTAAACCATCAGGTTCCCTTTGCCTTAATCATGGGCATATCCAGGCACACCATAAGGAAGAGTATATAAAATATACCCACAAGATAGTTTTAAGAAGATACTTAGTGAAAGAGGCTAAGACATGAGTCATGAGAGCTCAGGGAAAGTTTTACTGGCCCCTTGGGGCCATTTGACTCAAAATGGAGAATGAGATGAGACAAGTTCATTAGCCTACTAGCAAAACTGCTATCACAGCTTTAGAAAGTTATAGACTTCTTTGATTGCACTCTTTATATTTTCTGAACTCTCTGTGCTTCCCCTGGTTACTTATTCATCCCCTCATTCATTTAATCCACAAATACTTACTGAATGCCCAGTATGTGCCAGGCACAGCATTATACCCAGGGTATGCAACCCTTAACAAAACAGACCTGTTTCTATCCTTCTTGGACTTACAGTGTGATAGAGTAACTCCTTGCTGTTTAACAGTAGGAAATCACTACCACCTTATCATGACTGTGTTGAGGAGCCCAGGGCCAGCTGCTTATTAGGAGCACACCATGAAGATAGGAGCGGGTCTGGAGTGTGCAAGTCCTAAGACAAATATGAAAACAAAGGAAGCAGATGCTGAGCAACTCAATCAGCTTTGCCTCCTCACTTGGAGATTCTCCTTCCAGGGAAAACCTGTGTTGTTCCTATATTTTGTTTTAATAAAGAAGTTAGAATTGCTATAGAGCAAGGGTCTTTAGAGCTCTCGGAGAATCAAAAGAGCAATATGATGAGCCCTTTCATGAGCCCACTACAGACCAGCTCTGGTTTCATCTGGTTTACATCTTGGGCTTTTAAACAAAGGGTTCTACAATAAGAATATGAAGATTGAAAACTCCTGCGTTAGAGGAGCAGACCCCCATAGTGACCAAGAAACCTCCTGCAACGTGACATGCGTGGGAAACAGCTCAAAATGCAAGCACCATGAATGCGGAGTACCTCTTATATGAAAGATGGACTATTAAATTAATGCTTAACCAATGACAGTAACCAATGAATTGATGATAACGTGATTCTTTCTGGTGTTTCATTTCTTTCTCATGTGACAGGAGAGATAACCAGGAAGGGAATGAAAAAAGGCAAACTTGTTTCTCACAATCCTTGTCACCTGTCAAGTCATAATTTCCCTGCTCATGTTCTGAATGTTCTGCCCTTTTGAAGCATTTTACATCTCTATGAGTTTCTGAAGGGCTGTTCCCAGGGATTGAAAACACAAGGATCACAGGAATTGCACAAGTTTTTTTAAATATGAGTTGGGATCTGGAAGTTTGATGAAAACCTCTTCTTACCAATTGTATATGTATCATTTTTATTGTCTTGGGAACTTTTAGAAAAATGAATGAAACTCCTATTTCCCGGACTACACTAGCCTCTATGTAAGATAAGGTAATCACAACAATAATGATCAGTCTGTTCTGGCTCTATTTCTGCACAATCTAACTTTAAAATACTCTTCCCAAATGGTTCTGAGTCTTCTCAGCGGTCTTACGCTTCGGCACCTACTACAATCAGGCCGTTTCATTCTTGCTCACAGTCACAATTTCTTCAGTCACCTTTAACATCAAAAGTGGCAGCTATACCACGATGATCACAGAGTTACTTAATAATGAACTGATTAAGAGTTTTAGCACTTTAATCAGACTGCTCAAATCTCATTTGTGCCAGGGCCTGAAGGGACCCTGAAGATAGAAGTAAAGATAGCTCAGAGATGACTGCAAGCACTAAATACCAGAGGGGACAGTGGGTTTATGCTTGCACAAACAGGCAAACAATGATAAGGACCAAATTGCTGACCCCACTTCCCCAATGCCTTGGCTGTTTGCCCCAGTGTTTCAGAATGCAAATACGACTCTAGGAACAGAAGTGGAGTGTATTGAGAACATTGTCCTATACTTTTCTACTTCCAGAGGAATCATGTTCATATAGACAATAAAGTTCTATTTTCTGATCACTTGAATTCATTGACTGATAACTTTTCCCCTTAATGTAAAATTATTTAAATGATTAATCATGCAAAATTATTAAGTCTAAATATATAAGTATAATACATAATTATAATGTGATATTTATAATAACGTTTAATACTATGTATAATTAACTACTATAAACATTAATAGTTTATGTATCTTTTTGGATAATTCATTTAATCAGACAATATTCCCCCAAAATATTTCCCAATTTTTCAGCTTTTCATTGCTTTACAAATGGTTTATTAAATCAATTGGAGTCCTACATTTATATTTATGGAGAAAAGAACATACATACTATTCCAATGAATCAAGAACACAAGCTATAAATGAGGCAGTGGTAGAAGGGGGCCGAACTCTCAAGTCCAAGGCCCCAATGAGAAAAGGCTTTTAGAATGTAAATTGAAAGCTGCCCTTTCTCAGTCATTCTCCATGTTTATTTAAAGAAGTTTCTAGCTAATCTCTTTAAGTACAACTAAAAACTAAATCTGCATCTGCTAATTTTCCCTTTGAGAATTTAAAAATACATTACCATTTAACAGGGGCTGAGAAACCCCCCCCAACACACCAATAACCACTGCACCTGAAAATTTCAACTGTACAAGGGAGATTGGGCAACAGAGTATTGTTTTAAGAGAACAATAGATCTTATAGATTCACTGGAGACAAGAGCAACAAAGCAACTACTGGAAAGTCTGGTAAATTTTTGCATGCATCTGGAATTGATAGGAAGAAATGACATAGGGCCATTATTTGTCTTATATGAATTCAAAAAGTCATCTTGTCGAGCACTGTATTTTTTTTCTAGGGATATTTGTACTTCAACATAGTATAGCTCTTTCTTGTACACAGATGTACATGATGAATGAATAGAGCAAAGCCCCTTGGTTTCAATGTTCTCACCCTCCAAAACTGAATTATACCAAGATGCTGCTAATTACACAATAGTTCTTCTAAATGAAAGCTCACAGCAACAAAACTCACAGTAGGGGGTTTTAAACGATAGCATAATATTGAATAATTGACTCTTAAGCCCTTGAAGTGGTGAATACCGCTTTTAAAGTTAAGGCAATGAGACCTGGATGGAAAAGAGCCATACAGTCAATAAGGAGAAGAAATAGGACCAGAAACAAAAATAATTTCCTTTTTACCACATTTCTTCCTCCACACACATTTCATACATTTATTAACAAAGAGGATTAACTTGTTTACCAACTCATCAAGACATATTTTATTTATTTTATTGAAGATGCTGAATGGAATTCAATTGGACTCAGGTAATAGAGTTCATTTTTTTTCATACTCTGAATAATTACACTATTACTGATATTAGTAATTATTTATTATTATTAGCTACCACTTTTTTTTAAAAAAGATTTTATTTATTTATTTGACAGAGATAGAGACAGCCAGCGAGAGAGGGAACACAAGCAGGGGGAGTGGGAGAGGAAGATGCAGGCTCATACTGGAGGAGCCTGATGTGGGGCTCAATCCTTTAACGCCGGGATCACACCCTGAGCCGAAGGCAGATGCTTAACCGCTGTGCCACCCAGGCGCCCCTATTAGCTACCACTTTTTAAGCACCAAGATATTGTGGTAAGACTTAAGCATTAAACTAATTTTCTCATCAACTACATGGTACTATAGTAGTCCTCCTACAGATAGGAAAATGCAGGTATAGGAGTAAGTATGTTGGTTAAGGTCACACAGATAGTAAGCGCTGAAGAGGTATTCAGAGATAGGGCTTTCTAAATCTATTAGGATATAGGAGATTTTGACTAAATGTATATTACCTCTCAAATATACTTTTTTTTTCTATTTTGACTAGATTTGTAGAAATGTTCAAAGCCCTAAACAGACTGGTTCTTGCTGTTAAGATTTGAAATTCCTAAATGAAATCAACTGTCACCTTTTATAATAAGGATCTGGAGTCTCAAGCAAATAATACAGAACCATCTTTCTCACATGGAATCTCCTCGAGCAAAGAGTCAGAGACTTTAGATTGTGACCCACCTATTCAGGCAACATTGGGACAATTATAAACCTAACCTGCTTCTCAGTGGAAAATAGATATTTGAGGCGAAACCAATACTTATAGAGCTAAATCGTCCCAGTCACTGCAAGACATTTGCATCCTTGGCTACCACCCAGTAAATATCAATGGTGCCAAAAGGCCCCCACACAAATACAAACCCCTCTGGGGGTGATACTGCCCCTAGCGAAGAACCACCGAGTTATTCTTACAATGTCCTATAGTCACCAGGCAGCAGCTACATACCTGCAAAAAGCAGTCCTGAACTTTCCCTGCAGGCTTACATCATTTTTATTCTAGTCCAAGAATGTTAGAAGCTGATAACATGCTGCCATAGGCAGATCTGGACTGAGCCACTGCTCTGGGGCAAAACTATATAAGATCAAGAGAGAAGGGCTAGGGAGTCAGGTCAGAATGTGTAGAAGTGGAAAGATGGTCAGTCACCATACTGAGTCATAATCATCAGTGGGAAGGAAAAGAAAGAGAAAACACATTAGGAGGTGCATGTCTCCAGTTCACTGGAAGAAAGGAGCAGTAGTAAAATCCAATTCAGGCTCCATCTGTCTGGTTGCCAACTTCCCACATGCTATTGGCTCATGACGTGGTAATTCTCTGTCTGAAACCTAACAGTTCTTTCTGACTTTACAATCACTCCTCAGTCACCTAGTAACTACCCATAGACCCCACAAAAGACAGGCCAACTGTCTACTTTCATGTCTGTTGAAACTTATTCTTGAAATATGTCACTAGAAGACTAAAAAGCTCGATGTCCCGTTCAACACATTTTGAGTTATATTTTTGAAAGAGAATGTTTGGGCAATGACACACAAATTACATGCACAAAGCCAAATTAATTATTTGCAGATACGTAGTATAATTATATGGGTTTATGCTATCCATCTGTGAAACTTAGTCTCCCCTGGTGCAAGTACTGCTTACAATAAAAAGAGTTTAACAGCTTTAAGAGAAATCTATTATACTTACATTTGCACGAAAGGAAAGCCTTCATTATTTGACGGCATTCCTGAACTTCTGTGGGTGGAGGGGACCTTGATAGGCCAACTGGTCCATTCTCGGACATTTAAGAGGAATCACTTTTAAACAAACTCTGAAAGATGATGGCAAGAAAGTATCATGGCCACCTGAAGAAATATTTCATTACTGAGTATCTTCCACCCTCAGGAAATTCTTCTCTTACTGTATCTACATTTTCTGCAGCAATGTAAACTATTTAAAATCATCTGGTGCCCACTGATGCCAGAAAACACCCAGTTGTCTCCTCTATGTTAGAATTGGTCATGGCTGAGGGTTGTTATTCAATGATTTTTACCTCCTCTTTAGATTATCACGACAATTATGCTTCCCTAATAGGCCTTGTTTTATAAAACTTAAAAGACATTTTTAATGATAAAGAAAATTGTGGGGTGTTGGGTGGCTCAATCGGTTAAGCATCTGTGTTAGGCTCAGGTCATGATCCTAGGGTCCTGGGATTGAACCTCACCTCTGGCTCCCCGCTCAGCAGGGGGGTCTGCTTCTCCCTCTCCCTGTGCCCCTCCTCCCTGCTTGTGTTCTCTCTCTCTCTCTTTTTCTCTCTCTCAAATAAATAAATAAATCTTAAAAAAAAAAAATTGTGCAGTAAGACTGACCAATGCAGGATTACAAAATGATAGGAAGATCATCTCATTTTATGCATTTTTGAAATTTGTATTGCTATCACCTCAGCTTGTAAAATAGCATCATGTCTCTGGCTGTGTGCTTTCAAGTCCAATGCCTCATTATTACAGCACAATGACATAAGAGTGGACTTGGCAACTGCATAAGTTGTAGAAAGAGGTAAAAAAAAAAAAAAGAAGAAGATGGAGTGGTTATCTTTGCCGTGGGTGTTAGGGTTGCTTTACAGTAGTGACCCTTCAGTCTTATCTTCTAGAATGAGAAGAAACTTTCTAACAGGGAAGAGGGAGTTACTTTTAGAATATTACATAATATAAATGGATGGAACCAAAAAATAGACTCATGTTTTCATGCATACCAGCATGCTTATACATAGAGTAAAGGGAATAAAATGAGGGAAGGAAAGTAAAATGTATTGAGCACTATATATAAGCTGGTTGCATCACATACATGATTTCATAAACATCTTTGCCATGGTTGTATACACTGACCCACGTTTTACTCATGAAAAGCTCAGCAGTTTAGAAGGGTTAATACTGTGACTGTGGTCACACAAATAGTAAGTGGTGGAACCAGGATGAGAACCCAGAACTGGCTGATGTTAAAACACATGCTCTGTGTTCATCATATTACTCTCTATTCCAAAACTGATAGATAGATAAGACAGTGGTCAGATCATGAGAACCTTGATTGCACTGCTAAGGAATTTGTATTTTATAGGCTGATGAGAGTTGGAATGATTTTTATAATTTTATTTTTAGAAAAATAATTATAAAAACAACTCTCACAATAGTGTGGATCAGAAATTTAACATAATAGAAATTTCAGAAACATGTTGTCAGAGGTTAAAGCAATACTCCAGGGCAGACCCAGTGAAGATCTAACCTAAGGCAGTAGCAGTGAGGATGATATGGAACAAAGAGATTCACAAGCTCTTTCAGTTTTTATCTCTTGGACTTGGTGACTGCTTTGATGTGGGGATGAAGGTTTCTGAGGAGTCTGGGATCACTCCCAGTTTACTAACTTTGGCAGAAGATGGGGTGTGGTAAATAATGGTACTATAAATCAAGATAGTAAATGCCAAAAGAAGTAGCCAGTTTGGAAGTAAAAGATGAAGAGTTCGGTTTTAAAGACATGTTAAATTTGAAATAGATCTATCCCATAGGTAAGCAGCTCTCTCAGAACAGCTGAGGGTTGGCAGAGAAGAGAAAAATAATCCTGAGAAAAGACAGGAGTCAGGAGAACACAGGCTTAGGAATAAACCCTCAGGGCCATCTACTTTTTAAAAATTTGGATATAGAACAGGAAGTGGGTATAGAAGGGGAAAGAGATTCAAAGGACTCATCCAAGGGGTGGAAAGTGAACCAGGAGGTATGGCGTCTTAGAATCTGAGACAGGGGAGTATTGAAGAACAAATAATGGTGAGCACAGACAAATGATATTGGAACCTGTAAGAACCTACCAGTTTGAGTCATTGTAACATTAGTGGTGCTATGGTCCAGAGAGGTGCAAGTAAAGTGATTTGGGCTAAAGAATGGTGGTGCATTGAGGAATTAATGAGAAGTGAAGAAGTAGCGATAACAAAATAAAGTGCATATTTAGGAGCTTGGAATATAATAAATGAATTGAATATACAGAAATCTTAAGTAAATTTATTATCTCTTTAAATGTCTTCAGTAGGGATAATCCCTCCCCTGCTCCTAGATAAAAACTAGGCAGATTCCATGACTTTTCTTTCAGTTAATAAAAATTCTTATAGGCACTTAAAATTACAAACCCATTCTCATTTCAATAAGTAAAATTACCCAAACAATATAATAAACAAGCTTTCAATGTTTGTTCAAAGACAAACATTCGTTCCTCTCCCTTGGTGAGGAGGGGAATTTCAAGAAGGCACCCTAACTAAGATGGCACCTCCTGCCATCCACACCTCAGCCACTTACTCAAGAGTAGCCTCAGCAACCTTCACTATTGCCTCATCTCCTGATACTATATGTTCTCTCAGCCTCTCCATGTCTGCCATGGTGCATTCACAGCAACTCTGCACTTAATCCCATCTACCAGGACTAGTGGAGACTCTGGTTCTCTTCCCATTTCCAAATTCATGAGAAAGCCATGTTTTGCAAAGCACAAGGTCTAGCTTTCCAAAGGGTTGCCCGGAGAGGCTTGGGAACACATCCTGGAAGGGTAAAGGGTAGGACAGTTAATGCCTCATGAGTTGAATTTGTACCAAAAAGAGATAAGAAATGGGAAAAAGCCAGACGAATGCCTCTTCATTACTTCCATTGAGGGAATAATCTAAGGCATGGTGATTCTACAAAGCCTGTCTGGAAGATGTACTTTGGAAACAAGCAACAGCCTAATGTACTGCCTGGTAATTGTGTTCCCT